>NC_080542.1:101970193-102312693 GCF_028640845.1 Ahaetulla prasina
CTTTCTTATGGTCCAACCTTCACAGCCATACATTGCAACTGGGAAAACCATAGCTTTGACTATACGCACTTTTGTTGGCAGGGTGATGTCTCTGCTTTTTAGTACACTGTCTATATTTAGTACGCTGTCTAGATTTGCCACCTTTCCTCCCCAGGAGCAAGCATCTTTTAATTTCTTGGCTGCAGTCCCCATCTGCGGTGATCTTGGAGCCCAGGAAAATAAAATCTGTCACTACCTCCATTTCTTCACCATCTATCTGCCAGGAATTGAAAGGGACGGATGCCATGATTTTAGTTTTCTTAATGTTGAGTTTCAAGCCAACTTTTGCACCCTCCTCCTTTATCCCCATCAAGAGACTCTTTAGTTCCTCTTCGCTTTCTGCCATTAGAGTGGTATCATCTGCATATCTGAGGCTGTTGATATGTCTTCCGGCAATCTTAATTCCAATTTTTGATTCATCTAGCCCCGCCTTTCTCATGATGTGTTCTGCATATAAGTTAAATAGGCAGGGTGATAATATATAACCTTGCCGGACTCCTTTCCCAATTTTGAACCAATCAGTGATTCCGTGTCCAGTTCTCACTGTGGCTTCTTGACCCGCATACAGGTTTCTCAAGAGACAAATAATCTCTTTAAGAACTTGCCACAATTTGTTGTGATCCACACAATCAAAGGCTTTAGCATAGTCAATGAAGCAGAAGTAGATGTTTTTCTGGAACTCCCTAGCTTTCTCCATGATCCAGCGTATGTTGGCAATTTGATCTCTAGTTCCTCTGCCTCTACGAAATCCTGCCTGTACTTCTGGTAGTTCTCGATCCACATATTGCTGGAGCCTAACTTGTAGGATTTTAAGCATAACCTTACTAGCATGTGAAATGAGTGCAATGGTGTGATAGTTTGAACATTCTTTGGCATTGCCTTTCTTTGGAATTGGAATGTAAACTGACCTTTTCCAATCCTGTGGCCATTGTTGAGTTTTCCAAATTTGCTGGCAAATTGGGTGTAGCACTTTTACTGCGTCGTCTTTTAAGATTTTGAATAGTTCAGCTGGAATACTGTCTCCTCCCCTAGCTTTGTTGTTGCTCAGATTTCCTAAGGCCCATTTGACTTCACATTCTAGGATGTCTGGCTCAAGGTTAGTGACCACCCTATTGTGGTTATCAGGGATATTAAGCTCATTCTTGTATAGTTCTTCTGTGTAATTTTGCCACCTCTTCTTAATCTCTTCTGCCTCTGTTAGGTCCCTGCCATTTTGGTCCTTTATCATGCCCATCTTTGCATGAAACGTTCCCTTCATATCTCCAATTTTCTTGAATAGATCTCTGGTCCTCCCTATTCTATTGTTTTCTTCTATTTCTTTGCACTGTTAATTTAAGAATGTATTCTTATTTCTTCTAGCTATTCTCTGGAATTCTGCATTCAACTGGGTGTATCTTTTTCTTTCTCCCTTGCCTTTCGCTTCCCTTCCCTTCGCTTCCCTTCCCTAAAGCACTGTAAAATGATATATAAGTCTAAGTGCTATTGCTATTGCTCAAATATGTTTTGGTACCATTTATTTGAAGGATCTGTTATTCTTTTTGGACATCATCCTTTTTTACTGATACATTTACTGATGCAAAGGAGAGATCAGAACTGTCAAAACCATTAGACAATGGTTTACCAGATCATTCTGGTAAACAGCTGTTAGAGCAATGTAGACAATGCACTTTAATTTTTATGAAATATTCAGAAAAGTGTGGAAGATCCGATCTACAAGCATGTAAAAGGCTAAATCTGAACATGTCTACCACTAACTCTCATATGGTGTGAATTGTTTAACTATGACTAAATGAATAAAGATCAATAGCTGAAATCAAACATGTTAAGATAAAACCAGACAAATCATACTATAATGTATCATAACTATGAATTCAGCAGTTAACTAAATTAGTAAGAACATTTTACCATTAATCAAACTTAAATATTTTGGTAAGGTGGCTGAAATCAAGTTTCAACTATTCATTTAGTGACTGCTTGAAGTTACAAAAAAAAATAATGAATTATGACTGTTGCACCATCTCCATGGACACACAATAAAAAAATTGGGTGCTTGGCAATCAGCATTTATTTATGAAGGTTGCAGCTTCCTAGTTAGCTTCTGACAAGCAAAATCCATTGGTAAAGCTGGATTGACTTAACAACTCTGTGATTCACTTAATAACTAAAGTAATGACAAGATAGATCATAAAATTGGGCGTGAATCACTTAACAGTCACCTTTCTTAGCATCAGAAATTCTGGTTTAGAATTCAAGGACTTCCTATACAAATTTAGCAGTGTTGATTTTATAAGGTATCCTGAATGATCTGGAACTCATTTGATGCTATTTAATTTCTGTGCATATTACTCCTATTCACTCCTATGGAATCATTTCTCTACAGCTAAATTAGTTGAAATTGACATTTATGATCATGTTGTTTGATCTGAAGGTAAAGTTGATTACTGTATGCTACCTAGAGTTATAAGAAGATATATGGCATTGCAATTTGGTTATATAGCGTATACCACCAGAACGTCAGAGTACTTTGTAAGCAATTGCCACATGATTCAGAAAGGTCTATGTAGGGAAGCAATTTAAAGGATGAGAGATATAGAATCTTAGTAGTAGTAATTTAATAGTAGTAACCAGAGAAAAGTAGAAAAAAGTCATTTTTTTCAGTGCCATTGTACCTTCAAGCAGTCACTAAATGAATGGTTGAAACTTGAAAACTACCTGTGTAAGTCGAAGTCATGTGAATTGGAACTATTTTCTGCTTCTTCTGTTGTGTCATCTCATAATCCTCTTGTACTATTGATGTCATCACTACTTTGACCTTTTCAGTTCTGACAATTCAATCTTCTGTCCTTGTAACAAAAGTGATCATTCCAAGAAAAACTAGTTGCCCGTTCCTGCTGCCAACCTATTTTCGCTCTCCAATTTAACAAAACTTTAAGACTTTTAAAGGAAACCTCTTATACCCAGTCTTCAGCATGCCTTAAAGTTTAAGTCAATGGCAGCAACTAGATAGAGTTTTGTTAGCTTGAGAAAAATAATAATGATCATAAATTGGGTGACAGTGACAGATTCACTGGCATGTTCAAAAATTTCCAAGCTGGCTTTGCAGTCAGAATGAAACGAATACTATGATTTGTCTTTTTATATTACATCTGTCTTCACCCTCAATACATCTGACAATCACGTAATCCTCCATCTGGAAGCACTTCGGCAGTTAAAAGCAATTTACTGTATGTTCTCAGATACTGGGTTCCTGGAAGCCACTGTATTCATACTGACTTTGTGGATAGTAATATAAATAATGTTGTGTTTTTTAAAAAAATGCAATCAGTCCGACTTGGCAAATACTAAACTGATGGGTGCATTTTGGGGGTGCGGGAACATTAGAAAACTAGGAGAGGGGAAAACACATGCCAGACTGAAAGTTGTATATTCTGTATCAAATTTACCCTGATAGACAGATTAAATGGACATATTACCTTTGAAGTTATATGAAATTTGAGACTGACTTATCTCCCCTCTTTAAAATTTAATTAAGGGCCTTTTCCTCTTTGGAAACTGTTTAAGAAGCTTTCAAATTAGGTTAGATTTCTAAATAAAGAAATCAGAATTAGATTTTATATATATTTACAATGATACAGATAGTCAGTGTTTAAAAACATATAGATTTATGCAGTTTTACAATCCTCACAATAAATTTGAGAGGTAGAGGTTTCCAAACTTTCATCATTTTTAAAAAAATACTTTTTCTACTGGTGAAACATCCTTAAGATTAGGCTCTGTTCATGCAATTCAATAATATGTAACAAATTGTGTGGAACCATGCATGGGGTTGTTGAATGATTATATTGGAATGTAGATACAAGATCTGTGTCTATTTACTGTGTAAATATAGTAAGTATTTATCACTGTGAAATATTAATATAAATGCCCTTTATATATATATTTGTACATAAAAAATTGTATAGAGTCCTTGTCGATAAATGGAATAATCTGGGAAATGTGACCTACTAGGAATGTACAGTGCTTCCAATTTAATTTTTTCCTGATCCCAAGAAACAGCACATTTTAAAGCATTGCAAACAGGTGCTATATCTGTGCAGTCATACACTGCTTTTTGGCCATGAATTTGAAGCGCAGCAGAGCTACTTCACAGGTACTGACTTCCTTGACATTTTTTTTAGACCAAGCATATTAAGAGTTATCATTGTTTAAACATAAATAAGAATTCTATGACTTTACTAAAGATCAAATACAGTCAATGCTCCTGACTTTTGGAAACTGCACAAAGAAAAAGAAAATTTCATTTTCTTGTCCATTTCATTCTACCCTACTACTTTATTTCATTAAATAAGGATTAATAATAGAAGTTTTAAAACTGTTATATAATAAAAATTCTAATATTACTGATCCATTAATTAATTGATTAGCACTGTTTAATTAATTGATTATCTAGCTGAATATTCAATTGTCTAGTTAAGTAATTATTAACAATTCATTAATTGATTAGATTGACATTATTTACTTATCTAGGTTAATTGATATATTATTGACATTGATTAATTTGTTTACTGATTAATTACTTGCTAGATATTGATTTATTATTGATATTGACTAATTAATTTTGTCAAACATTGACTGATCATTGACCATGTCAGGCAGAAACTCCAAATCCACCAATATCACTATCAATGATGACCCAAACGACTCCAGCACATGCTATAAATGTAATGAATCTATCAACGAATATGATGAATTCAAGAAATGCTGATTATGTACCAAATATGCCCACCACACCTGCCTGAAAATAAACGAATGGGTAGTCAATTTCCTACAAGCATATCCTACATTTCTCCATCTATGCCCATCTTGTTTATCAAAATTCAACAACTTAATTGCCATGTCTGATAGGGTCCATACCATGGAAACAACTATAAAGACACATCAAAGAATCATAGATTTCATAGAAACAAGTTTAGAAACACATATACTAGCATGTTTAGAACCATGTTTTACATCTCTTGAAAAAAAATTACGAGCACAAAAAATGAAAATTCAACAGATCAAAATCTTATCCCA
Source organism: Ahaetulla prasina (assembly GCF_028640845.1). Taxonomy (NCBI): domain Eukaryota; kingdom Metazoa; phylum Chordata; class Lepidosauria; order Squamata; family Colubridae; genus Ahaetulla; species Ahaetulla prasina. The sequence goes on from NC_080542.1 coordinate 101,975,306, forward strand.
ATTCAACAAACATTTCCTCAACCACAACCAAAAGCATAAATATATGCCAACCAACCAAACAAACAAACAACATCTCCATACTCATCAAAGATACCATTGAAAGAGAACAAAAACATCAAAATACTATTTTATTTGGGTTAGATGACACCAGTGAACCTGATATCACAAAGGTTCATAACATCATTAGAAGCTATAATTCACCAACCATCTCCCCTGACTAAATCATTGAAGTCTCCAGAGATAGATCAGAATACAAGAACAGAGATGGCTCAGTGGCCCCAAGATTCTGTAGAGTCATTTGCAAAAATGAGACCAGCAAACGAAAGTTCATTTATACTATAAATTCAATTGCCAGATTCATCCCCAACCACAGAAAAATTCAACCACAGCCTGACCTATCCTTACTACAATGGATCTGCTCCTGTGAACTCCGCACAGAATCAAAAGATGCCAAGATGAAGGCGGATCTAACCTAATATATTGACTACCATTCTGACTGCATAAAAAGTAAAACCTACAATCAATCCCCCAACATCCAACCCTCCATCACCCAAAACATCCAACTATCCATCGTACAGAACATCCAACCATCCGTCATCCAAAACTAGATACACACACTTCTTACTTCCTCAATACCAACCACTACTGACCTTAAATGCAAACTAATAAATGCAAGATGCATCATAAACAAAATGCCCAAACTTCTCCTCTTATTTTTTTTTATTTACATTTATACCCCGCCCTTCTCCGAAGACTCAGGGCGGCTTACATTGTGTAAGGCAATAGTCTCATCCTATTTGTATATTTATATACAAAGTCAACTTATTGCCCCCCCAACAATCTGGGTCCTCATTTTACCTACCTTATAAAGGATGGAAGGCTGAGTCAACCTTGGACCTGGTGGGACTTTAACCTGCAGTAATTGCAAGCAGCTGTGTTAATAACAGACTGTCTTAGCAGTCTGAGCCACCAGAGGCCCCTGATTAAATACTGGTACATTTGACATTATATTTGTCTGTGAAACATGGCTAAACTCATCCCTCCCTGACTCCATTATCACAGTAAGAGAATATCACGTCTACCGGTCTGATCACGAAACCCACAGAGGTGGTGAATTAGCTATCTTCTACAAATAATCACTAACCCTAAAAATTATTCAAGTTGCACATGAATTCGCTCTTCCGGAAACTGTCGTCTGCGCTTCGCTTTTTACGATCATACTTCGTTTTTTACTATCACGCTTTGCTTTTTACTATCATGCTTTGCTTTTTACTATGTTACAGAGCCCCCGACTACAACATCACACATGTGAACAAGTTAACTACACTACTAACATGGGCCTCTCATCTTTCTGGGTGACCTCAACCTACTTCTTATTAATTGGACAATAAACAAATGTACAATTGAACCCATCCACACAACCCTATACAATGATGTTACTAATCTAGGTCTAGATCAACTAGTAGCTAACAACACTAGGCTCAACAACTGCCTTGACCTCATCTTCTGCAACAGCTTAAACTCAATTTACGGACTACAAATAAAAGAACCATTTTCCAACAGTGACCACAGCATGATAGACTTTTTTTTTTATTCAAAAAGTTTTACAGAAAATTTTTCCCCTTCTTTCCCCCAAACCCCCCTTCCTTCACTAATACCCTCCCCCCTCCCCCCTGGCTTCCCGGAACAAGCACAAGGTATAGTTAAAAATAAAACAAACATATGCTAAGAAAATTTTCTCCCAAAACTATTATACCAATTTTCCTTCTCTAGCTCTGACTTCCTCCTAACATAACCAAAATCCTTCAAAAAATAAAAAAAATAAAAATAAAAATTAACAATTAACAATAGTAAAATATATAAATCAATAGAACAAATTAATCCTAAAGTATTTAAAACCAACTAAAGCATAAAAATCCAATCCAATTCAAAAAATATGTCCCTTATAACTTCTATAACCATATAATTTCCCCCCCCATGTCTTTCTTACATAAGATCTTTTGAAAATATTCTATTTAAAATTTAGTGCAACACCTTATAAAATTTCAATACAGAAAATTACAATATCTATTCAACTTTAGTCCTTCCTCATCAAAATCCAGTATAGATCCAAATATCTAGTCTTTTATGATAGATATAAAACATATAATCAACCCATTTCTTCCAGATTCCTCACAAATTGTCTTTCCAGGACACTAATATTTTTGTCTATTAATATTTTAAAAAAACCTTGTTTCAAGAATAATACTTTTGTCTCTTGCCATCTTTTTTGGTGCATTAATCTCTGGCTTTCCTTCGTTACTCCTTTTAAAAAGTCAATCACAATATTTCCTAGTAATTCCTTATGTCCAAGAATCCAAGAATTACTGCCGTATATTCCATCAGTCCAAAAAGAGAACTATTGGGAAACATTAAGCTTGTAAGTCTTTTCCATTTGAGGGACAATCTCCTGTAGCACAAATTCAGGCAGTTCATCCAAACTATTTAAAGAAAACTTCTTTACATCACCTTGTTTCTTCACGATCAAATCTTCATATTTATCCACTTTTATTTGTATCTCCTGCATTCCATTTTCCAAATGATTGCACTGGTTAATTTGCTCCAAGCTCTCATCCAAAACGTCCCCATTTTTTATCAATTCGTATTTTTGAATAATTAAATACATACTTTCTGTGTAGTCCTGTATAAAGTCACAAATCCATTCTTCTGAAAGAACCTCCATGACAAAGTTCCTGCTGAGAATCCCCTTGTAAAGTACTTAAACAACGTAATATAATCCAACAGTCCACAGTCAAACACAATAAGATAAAATCTCCATTCAGTTTCGATTCAACAGCAAAGCTCCCTTTGATGTATCGCTCTGCTTTCAGTTTCTTTAAAACGAAACTGAAGGGGGGGCGGAAATTTCTCTTTTTTTAAAAAAAAAAGGTAGAAGTCAGAAAATCAAAAATACTTGCAAACCAATAATTGTTCACTCACGCTTGTTCCACCTGCTTTTAGTAACCACAAAAAGAAATCAATTACTAGCAGAAGTGGACACCTTCCTCTTTTCCTGCTTTTTCAGGAGCAGAGTGAATACTGGAGGTTGGGGGAGGGGTTCAAGGGGATTCGACCTTTCAGGACTTTGCATTACAAAAACAAAGCCCCTAGGGGAATCTACCACAATTCCCCCCCCTTGCTCTTTCTCTCTCTTTCAACCAGAGAGAGAAATTAAGCCGGGATCAGTTGTTATGTCCGGCTTTTACCATATTCAATGCGGAGTGCCATAAATTAGCACCCAGCGAGAAAGGTGGCGCCACCCAGAAGCCAGCATGATAGACTTTTGTCTCAATATACACCCTTACAAAACACACCATAATAATGGGATACCCAACTACAAGTTCAAAAACGCCAACTATGATCTCATAGACACTGACCTCTAATCTCTTGATTGCCAAATTCATTCCCTAACTGTAACACTGCTGAAGACCATTAGAATATTTTCTTACTCAGTCAATAGAGTTATTAAACTATATGTACCACTAATTACCCCCAAAACCAGAAAAAACAAATTACCCATTTCAATAAGAAAGCTCCAATCAAAAAAACAAAACAAAACTGGCTATGTAGCTAACTTTAAAAGTTGCTACAAAAATATATACCACCAAAGACTGAATGCACCAATTACCACATCAAACAAAAAGAAAATCTTCTGAGCAAGAAATCCAATCATGCCTTCTATAATTTTGTAAACGACAAACTTAAAGACTCTATCCCACCCCTAAAAGGACCTAATGGTAAAGAATGCAATGATGAAGCAGTTAAAGCAAACCTCTTTAACACATTCTTCAGCTCAGCCTTTGTAAACAGCAATGGCTCATGCCCAACATTCCCTAATCGTACCACTAATGACTATAATGATCTAAGATGAATAGATTTCACGGAAGATAATGTTAAAAGGCATTACGCAGACTGAAGCCATCTCTATCTATTGGAACTGATGGACTATGTGCATACTTCTTAAAAAAGCTTTCCACTGTTATAGCAGAACCCCTAAGCATAAACTTTGAAAAATCTTTCAGGACCAGCTCTCTTCCCAAACTATGGTCACAAGCCATGGTCATCCCTATCTTCAAAAAGGGGGACCCCAGCCTACTCAAAAATTACAAACCAGCATAATGGTTTATGCTGCATCACCTGCAAAGTCATGGAATCAATCATCAACCAATCTATTACCCTCCACCTAGAAACAAACAACCTACTCTCTAATAAACAATCTGGTTTCAGAAAAAAATTATCCTGTAATCTACAACTTCTACACTGCAAAAACATATGCATGACAAATCTTGATCAGCAATAAATGCAATTTACATAGACTTCTGTAAAGCCTTTGATTCAGTGGTACATGACAAACTACTTCTAAAACTAAAATCCTATGTCATCTCTGAACCACTCCATAATTGGATAACAACGTTCCTGTCAAATAAACAACAAGTGGTCAAAATAGGGAGCATCCTATCAAATCGTGCATCTGTTAATAGCAGTGTCCCCAAGGAAACATTCTAGGACCAACACTCTTCGTACTATACATAAATGACCTCTGTGATCATATTATTTATTTTATTTATTTATTATTTAAATTTATATACCGCCCTATCTCCCTAAGGACTCAGGGCGGTTTACAGGCAATTAAAAGCAAACATATAAATACAATTTAAAATAACACATAAAAAACTTATTAAATAGCCAAATTATTAAAACAATATAAATACTAAAAACCCCATTAAAACCAATAAATTTAAAAAACTAACCCAGCCCCGCGCAAATAAATAGGTGTGTTTTGAGCTCGCGACGAAAGGTTCGGAGGTCCGGAAGTTGACGAAGTCCTGGAGGGAGTTCGTTCCAGAGGGTGGGAGCCCCCACAGAGAAGGCCCTTCCCCTGGGCGTCGCCAGACGGCACTGCCTAGCCGACGGCACCCTGAGGAGTCCCTCTCTGTGGGAGCGGACGGGTCGGTGAGAGGTATTCGGTAGCAGCAGGCGGTCCCGTAAGTAACCCGGCCCTATGCCATGGAGCGCTTTAAAGATTGTCACCAAAACCTTGAAGCGCACCCGGAAGGCCACAGGTAGCCAGTGCAGTCTGCGCAGGATAGGTGTCACGCGGGAGCCACGAGGGGCTCCCTCTATCACCCGCGCAGCCGCATTCTGGACTAACTGGAGCCTCCGGATGCCCCTCAAGGGGAGCCCCATGTAGAGAGCATTGCAGTAATCCAGACGAGTACCTGCTTTCTCTTTGCCGATGATGTTAAACTATTTAACACTACCAACAATGCAGCTACCCTTCAAAAAGACCTTGACTTTGTGTCGGAATGGTCAAAAAATTGGCAACTCCAAATCTTAACCAACAAATGCTGTCTTACACATTGGCAAAAAGAATCAGAACACAAAATACAAGCTAAGTGGACATGACATTTTAGATGACCCTCACTCTGTCAAGGACCTTGGAGTACTCACATCAAATGATCTAAGTGCCAAAGGCCACTGTAACAACATCACCAAAAAGACACTAAGGGTTGTAAACCTAACCTTGTGTAGCTTCTTCTCCAGTAATATTCCACTACTAACCAGACCATTTGCTAGACCAATTCTCGAATACAGCTCATCTGTCTGGAACCCACACTTCATATCAGACATTAATACAATTGAGTGCATCCAGAAATATTTCATAAGAAGAATCCTCCACTCCTTTGCTCGCAACAAAATATCTTATGCCACCAGACTTGAAATTCTGGGTTTAGAAAATTTAGAACTATGCCGCCTTTGGTATGACCTAAGTATAGCTCATAAAATCATCTACTACAATGTCCTACCTGTCAATGACTACTTCAGCTTCAACCACAACAAAACAGGAGCACACAATAGATTTAAATTTAATGTTAACCGCTTCAATCTTGATTGCAGAAAATATGACTTCTGTAATAGAGTTATTAATACTTGGAACACAGTACCTGACTCTGTGGTCTCTTCTCAAAATCCCCAAAGCTTTAATCAAAAACTGTCTACTATTGACCTCACCCCATTCCTAAGAGGTCTATAAGGGGCATGCATAAGAGCACAAATGTGCCTACCATTCCTGTCCTATTGTTTCCTTTCATTATATCCAATTAGTATAGTTATTACATACTTATGCTCATATATATGCTAACATATTATATAGTTATTTTCATGCTTATGCTTATATATACTGTTGTGACAAAATAAAATAAAATAAAATAAAATAAATAAAGAATAAAAGTTAAATTTAAGGAAAGATGTTATAGAAGAGGACAGGGAAACTCCACTACATTGTTGTGTTTTTTGCAAGATGAAGAGATGTAGTTTGGAGTACCTGAGAAATTTATTCTTTGCACTGATACAATTGATTGCTTGTATTCTTCCAGCTTTAAACTGAGATCACAATATGTTGTTATTCCCACAGCCATTATATACGTGAAAAGTATTGAGTTACTAGTCATTGTCCTGGCTAGTGAATCTTCTGTTGCCCACTAAAAGTGCAATAGACAATGCATTTTCTTCTGAAGATGTCCCACCTTAAAGTATAACATTTGTGAGATAACATCAGGATTTTACAAGAACTTTATTTATATTCTCTGAGAGTGGAGATGCTGAGTAGATAAGAACATGCTATGAGAGACACAGACTCCGGCCTATGTATGGTATGTCAGCTACTACAAGAAACATGTACCAATAATGACTTATATTTGACCAACAACAAATCCAAGAAGGTAGCTTCATTCTGGCAGTTTAAAGTTTGATCAGCATGAAAAAAGACGACCATGGTCAATTTCAATCTAGACTGATAGGAAATACAGTTGAAACTTCTTTAAATAAAAAAGGACACTTTCCTGTTAAGATGATAAGGTTCTTTTAGTTGGAGAATTTGGTTTATTCCAGAATTAGGGAATTATTATTTGATAAATACAGCTAATGAAGCAGCTACATTTTCTTACCATAATTCAATAAGGGGATCTAAGCAGTCTTGTTATATAAAGGAGTTAAAGGCACACTTTTCATTTATTTGTATTTCTTTTCACTCCAGTGACATTTATGGATGGAAAAGGCCTAGTTAACACTTCTTTCAGTTTAGTTTATATCTAAAATAAGCTGAGCAAAATCTTGCAGACTGCTGAAAAGTGAGACTAGGAAGAAAAAGGCTTTAAAAATGTTTCCTTAAATAGATAAATAACACAATCTCCATTTACCTTCAAACTTATTTTATTTTTGACTTTTATTTATTACATTTATATGACTGCCCTCCTAACAAAAAGTGAGTCTAGATGGCATACAGCAATCAATTTCAGATTTTTATGCTATCTTTATTAGTTTATAAGTAACTAAGGATGGCAAACATATCCAATGCACCTTCCTCCTATTTTCTACACAACAAGAATCCTATGAGGTGGGTTGCACTGACAGAGACTGACTGGCTCACAGTCACCCAGCCAGTTTTCCTGTCTCACAGAGTTCTAGTCAGAACCTTAATAATTAGAGCAAACTGATTCTGCAACATCTGTACAAGAAAGTTATTTTTTGTAATTAAAATGCTTCATGTCTAAAAGTTTAAATTTTAATTAGATCAAAAGTATTCAGATATACAGAACAAGACAATATGATAAAATAATAATATGAAAGCAGCCAGAAATAGAAAAATTAATAAAATATAGAAGGATTTAACATAATTTAGAAATAGATCTTGTTATGCATAGAGAATGAGGAAACATAATGCAAAACAGAAATGTATCCCTTGAGTGACTATCAAACCTGTTGTTTGTGACGCATATATGATAATAGTGATGATAACAATTATCAGAATACTAATTGTAAAACTAACTAAATGAGTAAAGTATTGAAAGGTTGTGACATACATAAAGTTGTAACCATTAAGGTCATAGAGTGCATTTCATTGTCACACAGCACTAAGAAAAAGTTGTATTTTGCACTGTAGGCATTTCTTCCTTCCTTTGACATTTATTTAGATGTATGTCTTATTAATAGGAAAAAAATGCTTTAAAGATAGAAATATCTTTAAAGCATTTTTTTCCTACTAATTACATGGAAAATGCTTAAGTAAACTTATCAAATGTATAATACATGAAAATTTGCTATTCAAAGTTAGATGAAAAATGTTTTCTCTTTTTTCTAATAAAAATGTACTTTCAGTTTATTTATTTTACTGATTTTTTATTATGGTGTATGTTCATAATTAATTCATGTTTCAAGTAATTTAAAATAACTATATTACATAATCATTAAATTTTATCCTTCTGCACTTTCCATTGCATAGCATATACAGTATAAGTGAATGTGTGGGTGAAAAACGAAACTAATTTGTTGGTATCTACTGCTTCAGAGGATGACTATAAAAGTATTATTGTACACATGTCCTGATTTGGCTTCCTTTTAGCATTTCGTTGGTATTGGTACCTATACTTTTATCAGGATATGGAAGCTGTACATTCATAGATGCTCAAGCACCTGGATTCATACAAACTATCCAATCCTGTGTAGCAAACAAGTAAAAACATGAACATGTGCAGTGGCTCTTTTTTATTGTCCTATTAAAAATATAAGATCATTGTTTGTACTATTTTAATGTACTGAATTTCTGGCTTCAAGCAGAAATAGAAATTAATTAATTTGAAGAATATCATTTTAGAAACATATTCTGCATTGTAAGTAATATAGCTTTTCTTTTCTATGAAAACAATAAAACATTTTAAAGAGCATTTATGGAATTTAATTGGTGCCATAAATATATGGAGAAGAGGAGTCATATAAAGCATGATTCAAGCATGTCACTGGTTTTTTAAAAATATAAATAAATGTGAATTATAAAATGTTTATATCAGCCTAATGACAAATTCTTCAGTTTATGTATAAATAAGAGCTCTTAAAATTGTCATTCTTTTGGAAAAGCATGGGACCATCCAATGCTTGCTTTGAATACTCACAAAATTTTTTTCCCCGTTTCAACTTACATTTGTATTCACATGAAGTTTTGGTAATATCATATTCTAAGTTTCATATTAATTCCAATGGGATCTTCCAAATGTTTAAATGCCTAAAATATCTTTTCCTAGACTTGTGCAAATTATTTTAAATTACACAAATATTTTCAATATGTCTGGCTTCTGACAGAACATCAGTATATAAAGGAGGATGGCACTAGCTATTTTTCTGCCAACTTTTTCCATTTCCTCCTTCCATTCCCACTTTTTCCTTGAAATAACCAACCGTATTATTAGTTCAAAAACAGTGTTGCTTTCATGTATTTTGTGTTTTATTGAGTTAAGCATTTTATAGAACGTACAGCTCTTAATTTGAGTTTCTCTGAATATCTGGAACTATAATTCAGCTTAATTTTGGCACTGAACAATATTTGGAGATTCCTACACTGGAATATATTGAATACATAACAAACTGGATTCATGATCATCTAACTGCTTGGTCTAAAACTTGGCAACTCCAAATCTCAACCAGCAAATGCTCAGTCTTACATATTGGAACCCAAACACTAAGTACATACTTGATGGACATTACTTTACAGATGACCCCCACCCTATTAAAGACCTTGGAGTTTACATATCAAATGATCTAAGTGCCAAAGCCGACTGCATCTTCATAGCAAAAAAAGTTCTAAGAGTTGTAAACCTAATCTTGCATAGCTTCTTTTCCAAAAACACTACACTACTAACCAGAGCATATAAAACATTTGCTAGACCAATTCTAGAATACAGCTCGCCTGTCTGGAACCCTCACCACATTTCTAACATCAATACAATTGAACGTGTCCAGAAATATTTTACAAGAAGAGTTCTTCACTTCTCTGAAAACAACAAAATACCTTATACCACCAGACTTGAAATCCTAGGCTTAGAAAACTTAGAACTCCATCACCTTCGACAAGACCTAAGTTTAACTCATAGAATCATCTATTGTAATATCCTTCCTGTTAAAGACTACTTCAGCTTTAATTGCAATAATACAAGAGCAACCAATAGATTTAAACTTAATGTTAACCACTTTAATCTAGATTGCAGAAAATATGACTTCTGTAACAGAATCATCAGTGCTTGGAACACTTTACCTGACTCTGTGGTCTCTTCCCATAATTCCAAAAGCTTTAACCAAAAACTTTCTACTACTGACCTCACCCCATTCCTAAGAAGACCATAAGGGGCGTGCATAAAAACAAACGTGCCTACCATTCCTGTCCTATTGTTTTTCTTTTTTCTTCATTCATATATATATATATATATGCTTATACCTCCTTATATTTCTTCATATATATGTTTATATACTATATAATCTTTTTGTGTGATGCTTATGTATATTGTTGTGACAAAATAAATAAATAAATACATAAATACATAAATACATAAATAACACTTCATTAGGCTAACCCTGCCCAAAAGATTGGGTAATTCTGTAACACTATCTAAATGTACTTATTAGTAAACCTGAGTTAACTCAGTGGAATTATTTCTAAGTTAAATTGCACCATTTTTCAAGAGGAGGAAAATGTATACATGATTATGTCTTCCATTTGAATTTTAAGGCTAATAATAATTTGAATTATTGCTAGAATAATATATGATTGGGTAATTATAGCATATACAATTCCATTTTTTCTTTTAATTATATCTGTATTTAGTGATTTATAAATATAGGGTTATGGTCTGGATAAAGATTATTTGGTTGAGTTTAGTGATACTAAAAAATTCAATATGACTTGGCCTGGAATTTGAATTTTCTATTGTGGAATACTTTGCTGTGATATGATATAAGCACAAATCATCTTAAAGTTTCTTCTATAACTTGAAATGTAACTGTAAAGTTTTAGTTGACACCCAAAGATTATGGCTTTGCTATTAATGTGCAAACATTCTTATGCTGAACATACTACAATAAAAATATAACCAAGATCCTACTTTTTAAATTAAGTCAAAACTGCATGTTTTTGATCAGTCTTCTCCAAATTGTCTTCCAGTTCCCATGATTCCTAGGTATCATCATTATTCTATGTAACCACATTGATATTTTACCAATTTTTGTGAAAATGAAGATAGAGACTCTTAGTTAATTAATTTATTTATAGCCTACAATACATTAGTTGATTATTGAAGGTTATTGCTAATCAAATTAATTAAACATACTTTGGTGACTTAGCCCTCTTTTAGAGTCACTTCTCTTTTCCATTCCTTTATGCATAATAGTATTATGAACCGCTTAGTAAGAATTCTAAGTGGTCCTCAAATATGTTACAATATTGAATATGGCAGCAACTAAATTACATAAGCAAATCTTTAACCTATCTTTAAATATCTAAATTACACTCATAAGACAATAGACCAACAATAAGCACAATGATACACAAACAACCTTCTTAATACATGCATATTACTCTACACTACTACTAGGAATAGAATGGATAAAAATTAACAAGTGGAAATAATTTCTTTAAAAAGTACTCAAAAGTTTTTTTTAACTAACTTGGGAATGATAAAGCTACGCGAATCTCAGGAAGAAAAACTGAATTTTATAAATGAGGGGCCACCACTGAGAAAGGCCTACTGTACTTGCCTATGTCAACATGCCACATTCCAAATGATGAAAGACATCTCTGAAAACAAACAGACTTCTTCCAAACTCCTGCCAGAAAACCTTTTAAATACTAATTCCAAATTGAGCTGTGGGAAGTCTGCCCAAGACTAATGAGTCCTAGTCCATCACTTGGTGGATTAAATCTGAATACATTTGCATGTGAATAGCTATGAAGAAAATACTTCCTTTACTTTTTGAGAATTCCCATACAAGTTTCTAGGCAGCATTTCAGAAAAAAAAGGCCCTTCCTGAGTGCAAGGCAATGAATATCTTTTGTGATGGCACCTGGTACCAGTAACTTTAAAATAAATTTACACTACTGTAAAGGAACCCTGTTTTTTAGTAACTTGCTAACAATTAATCTGATTCATTTCAATATCCTGCAATTTTTGTATAATGTGGTCCTTTAATTTAATTCCTTTGTTTTAGTTACTGAATAAACAATGTTATTATTCTTTTATATTCTTTGGATGCATTTTAAGTTATGATTTTTGTACCATATATCATTTTTTGAGCTGCTGTTTTAAGACAGCTTAGCCAATTGTGTGTCTGTGTGTGTGTACATGCAGATTATCCACAAAATTGAAGCTGCATTCGTATTCCCGCTGATATGGAATAAGATATTTAAAGGAACTAGATTCAGTGATGCTGAATTGCATCTGGATTGCACCATAAATCCTGATATTAAATCAAGGCTTACTTCCATCAAATTCTCTGATCCCTTATGCAACACTTCTTCAAATTCATGCCACACCATTGAGATACTCATGCAGTTCTACCTACTTGATACTGCCACATTTAAAGAATCAACAACATTTAATTATTACAATCCTCATTACTCAAACTCTAAAATTATTGGGTATGCAGCAAGTCAAGAATTAGTGTAGCATCATCATGCTTATAAAAGTGCATCTGATTTCACATTGTTCCCAAAATGCGTAAATGGAAAATGAAAATGGTGGTTGATTTTAATCCAGTATTTGGTAAGTATGCTTACCTATTCAGAAAAGACCACAAATGAAAGCAGAGTGGGAGTGAACATTTCATGACAAGACTTTATAAGCTTGTATAACATACTATTAACATTCTGTTCATGTCCAAAAGCCCCAAAGGTTGCTTAGCTCTGTTACACACACATATATATGTTGACTCTAAATAGCATTGCAAGTTGTCAAAATGACTGAAGCTAAATAGCACTACATGTTATCAAAAAAAAAAAAAATATCTGGAATGTGTCTAACAATGGTTACATCTGCTGTATTTTTTATTGATTAATTGATTGATTATTTTCCTATATCTATTTATCATTCCAATTGTAATCCTTACTTTGATAATATTTCACTGTGATTTACATATTGTTTTCTGTTACAATGTTAGTTTCCATTAGGATTTTATTTATTTATTTATTTCGTATGGCTGGACTAGCTTGATTTTTATCTTTAAATTTTAAGTGAATTTGATGGGTTTTTAAAGTTTTGTAATTTTATGGGGGAGTATGTTATTTTAACATTTGGGCAAATTTAATTTAGTTTTTTAAGGGATGTTTTTAACTATTGTGTGTATCTGTATTTTATCTGCCTGTTCACCGCCCTGAGTCCTTCGGGAGAAGGGCGGTATACAAATTAAAATATTCATTCATTCATTCACTCAGGATCTAGACAAAACACAAGATAGGATATAAATAAATACCTGCTCCAAATGCTGATCCCTTCTTTTATCAAGCCTGCTGTCAATTGACTCTATACTAATCTAATCTAAAATATAGCTGTTGTGTTGATCACTTTATTTTTATTATTTTAAAGCAAATAATTTCTTGATCAAGTATAATAGGCAGAGGAGAATAAATATACAGATTTGATAAATTACAAAATATTACCCAAAGTTAATTTATAGCTGTTTTTCCAGTACAGTTAATGCATTTTTATGCAGCCCCTTTTACGTCTTTTTCTATATAATACTTTTCTTTATGACAAGGACCCAATCTGCCAAAAAACTATCATTTTTCAGAATGATATCCTTCATTCTGATTACAAAGTATTTTAAAATATCCTAATAAATGTTCCTTTAAAAATGTTTGGAAAATACACTAATGTTCCCAAAAATGTTCTTAATTCCTATTCTCATGGCTAGGAAATGATGCTATAATTCAAATTCTGTCCCCTTGGAAAAAGCAAACTGCCATGAAAATTATCTTTGGGAAATGCCTAATTACACTAGCAATATCTTATCACTGAAGGCGAGCTGCAATAAGACAGTCACTTGGTTTTATTTGTAATTGCCTACCTGGTAACTATTATATTGTGTGCTTTTTTTAATAGACCCACATTAGCGGTATGCTGCAGTTTTGCAATCCAGCAGGTGCCTTCCAGCTACAGAAAGAAGGATAGCATAAAAGTATCTCAAAAAATTGCTGTCCTTGGCAGCCTTGAAAATCTTAGTCTCAAGATTTACTGTGCTCCCTGGGCTCTCAGATAATTAAGCAAGAGAGTATATAAAAGGCTTCCTAACAACCTGTTCATCTTGGCTCAACAATAATTCCTGGGGCCACACTTCATATTACATAGCTGTTATATGGGGAGATAGTGTGGTAGATTAAGTATCTTCCTTATGGCTGAATTCTTTTTACCAGACATCCAGGAGTAAGTGTGGCTGCTTTTAATGGTTTTTACAGCTAATCTAATTTGCTAGATTTACAATACATCTAATTTACATTATATCTACACTATATATCTAATATACAGTAAATTTAAGAAATCTAATCTAGATTTATAATCCAGAAATCTATTTTATTAGACTTGCAGTATAAATTCAAACAATGAAACTTTCTGTTCCCCAGTTTATGGAAGATTATCAGTGAGTAAGACAAGCATTTTTGAGTTTGCAAGCAATTTACAACAGGCAATTTTCACAAAATGGAAATTAAATTCTGAAAATCATAGCATTTAGCCAAATTTTAATTTAAGTATATAACCTCATACCATGTCTTAAATGCTATTTCTATTGAAATCAATTAACTCCACAGTTAATGGCATTCTAATATATGCTGTTTCCTTGGAATTATCTGACGTGGAAGGGTTTACCAAAGCAACACTTTATATATCTAGGACCTAAACCAAAACCAATGGATTCAGATTAAAATGCAATCCTCTTAATCTCATATATTAAACAATAGTATTGTCATTGTAAGCATCAGTACCTTCCTTTTTAAATCTTCAGAGGGGAAAGGCAGAGAAGGCAAAGTAAATCTAGAAGTTTTAGTCTCCAAAAGAGTTGCCAGGGTGGTGTTTCTTTTCTTTTGCCAAGAACTATTTTGCTTGGCTTGCTATAGCTTGGTTTGACAGGAGAAAAAACATAACAACAACTTGCCAACTGCCTAAGATTTAATAAGCTGAGCTGCAAATGCTATTGGTTTTTGGCACATCATGAGCCCTGTACACCACACAACATAGGAACCAGAGGTTTACTTTGGCTGTTGTAGTCAATGCTTTTGAGCCAACCAAGGGTATGTTTAGAGAGTGTGGTTTTAGCTGAGGTGTTAAAAAGCTTGGGTTGGCTACCTAGCCAACATTTGTACTGAGGGAAAGATGTGACCATTCATGTCTACCCAAACAGGGCATGAAACCTACTGTCAGGAAAACATTTCCCTTTACCCCATATGGCAGCATGACAGGAACTTCAAAGGTGTCCATTGGCTTCCTTCCAAACCAGCTGTAAGCATTTATAAGCCAGTGATGACAATACAAGGTGCTATGTCAGCCTTTCAGTCCAATATGGAACCATCCAATTGTGCTGGTATATTATCAAATGTGCATTCAGATAAAAAATTTACAATTTGTAATCCATACCAAATTGGGAGGGTTTCATGAGACGAATCTTAGCTTTGTATCTAAGGCAAAGCACTTTGGTTCTTGTGCATATGTATCTCTCTCAAGAATTTATTTTTACAAAAGCCTATATAAATCTGATTATTACAAAATCCTACATACTTTCCAAATAAGGATCAGAACATGGGTATCATTTCCCTGAATGCTGTAATGTATTTCTTAATTCAAATAGTAATACTTATTTAAATGGCCACCCAACTTGTAAAACACCATTCTGAATGGTTCACAACTAGAATAATAGAAAGTCAAAGAAGTAAAAACCAGGTGCATGAGTACACTATAGTAAAACATTAGTTTGATTCACTTACAAATGTGTGTTTCTTTGACATACTTAAATGTAAATTTGAATTTACATGAAGATATTTTTAAAAATTTCAGATGAATCAAGAAACTGATAGATAGTGACCATGACAGGGAATATCCATAACAACAAAATAGAAATGTATTTTTTCCATAATCCAAAAGCCTAGATTCTACTTTGTAGGAACAAGCCATGTAGAAAAGCTCAAGACAACTAACAGATACTTATAGCCAAGAGAATCAAAGCTTCTAATATTGGAAATGAGAATTCTTGCCATTTTATAGCCTTTGGATGACCAGGACTATACTTAATGTTTTGTAGATGGGATAAAATGGTGCAAATAGAAAGGGCTAGGGATTCCTGTTTTTTCCTTCTGTCTTTTTGTGGGGACAAGGAGGAATGTGTGGGGGTTTTTATATATAAATTTTAGGGTTTATAGCATATTTTCTGAACATTTCCTATCTTAATATAGTACAATTTATGCCATCAATTTCAGTAACTAGGGTTAGAGATGGTTCTGGAAATGCAGATGTTGAAAATGTTACCGTTACCTGCCTAGATTAAATCAGTCAGTACCACAAACATGCAGAGACATAGACAAAAATATTATGTTGTCTCATTGGCATTAAATATTTTCCTCATCCAGTTTTCAATATTCCACATAAAGTGATGGCTAATTATCCAATTCCTAAAGTTCTTGGTAAAAATGATGACTGGCAAGATCTGAAGCTGTGAAGTGAGAAGCCCAAGCATAAATAATAATGTAACTACAAACCAAATACTCACGTTGTCCCTTGTTTTAAATAGGACAGTATAAGTAGTGTTCAACATCTTACCATTTTAGCTTCTGAATGCATTGGAGCAACTTGAGGTGAAGCACATGGATTACTGAGGTTTGGACTTTGCATTCCCATGATACTTGAATTCATAGACATATGTCTTTCCATCTTGAGAAGTGAACAGAAAGAAGAAATAAGTTTTGGCATGTGGAAGATAAATCTAAAGATCAAAGATAATTGTAATTTTCACATGACATGTTGTTTTTCTTTAAATAAGCAAAAGCCAAGCTATAGATAAATATAAGAGTAATTCTATAGGAAGGTCTTATCTAGTTCAGTGTTTTGTTTCATTAATGGTAACAAGCTACGTCTGGGAAGTTGATAGATTTTCTTTATGACATTGTGTCCAGTCAGGATGGTACTAACTTGCTGATTGCCTTTATCACAGGAAATAAAACACCCACACCCACACGAATATATATATATAATCAATTGAGTAGTTACTTTGCAAGAAATTTATCTTTTAACTAGAAGTACAAAGTCACCTAAGTTAGATTTTTTTTAATAATAGCAATAACATTTAGACTGATATACTGCTTTACAGTGCTTTACAGACCTCTCTAAGCGGTTTCCAGAGTCATTATATTGCCCCCAACAATCTGGGTCTTCATTTTACCTAAGGGTGAGTTAACCTTGAATAATTTGCCTTTTAGTTTGAAAAATAACTTAGGTTATAACTTAGATATAATAACTTAGGTATAAAATATCACTACATGAAATTATGGTTAATGTTATCTAAATTATCTGGAATATTTAAACAGTGATTGTTAAAAACAATCCCTAACGGAATTGCTAAATTTGATAGATATAAAAGCTCCAGGTTCTTATCTTAAAGTTCTTATCTTAAAACACTAATTAAAAAGGTAAAGCTAAAAAGATGTTCCTGCATCTGCAATACAGATCTTGGTAGATTTCATGGTATGTGTGTATGTATGTGTATATGTTTGCATGCATGTGTATGTATATATGAAAACACATAGGCACACAAACACACACACAAACACACACTGCAGGAAAGAGAGCCAATAAAATTGAACCCTGGAAGAATCGGAATAAAAAGTATGTGTGTGCACACTTACACATATACACACACAAAAACATATACACATTTTCACATTCACACATTTCTATAGCACATAATTCAACTTTGGGATTTGATAGTATAAGACATGCTTGCTATCAACTTGGGTGGCTGCAAATGGGGATTACTCTAACTCACTGGCATCAATGGTTATTAGTTCTAACAACAGAATGCTTCTGAAGACCTCACTTGGGTGACTAGACTTGTCTGGCCACTGTAAGAACAGACTGCTACACTAGATGGACCAGGTGCCTGATCCAGCAGCATTGCTCATGTTTGTGCCAGTGGTGGGATTCAATTTTTTTTTACTACCGGTTCTGTGGGCGTGGCGTGGCGTGGCGTGGCGTGGGGGTGTGGCTTGATGGAAGTGACAGGGGAAGGATACTGTAAAAATCTCCATTCCCTCCCCACTCGAGGGGAAGGTTACTGCAAAATCCCATTTCCTCCCGATCAGCTGGGACTCGGGAGAAGAGAATAGATGGGGCGGGGCCAGTCAGAGGTGGTATTTACCGGTTCTCCGAACTACTCAAAATTTCTGTTACCGGTTCTCCAGAACTGGTCAGAACCTGCTGAATACCACTTCTGGTTTCTGCTAATTATGCTCTTACATTATTTGTTACTTTTGAAACGATATATGCGCAAAAGAAATATACTTACTGGCATCAAGACAGCAGAGGATCCAGGCATTGTAGGATTAGGTAAAGTCCCAGGCATAGAAGCAGGCATGGGCTGTCTTTGACGGTTGTGCAGGTGTAGCAGTGATGATAAGGAGCCTGGAACAGGCCTATAAAAAAGGAACATGGAAGAACGGATTAAATATAAAACTTTAGAAGAAACAACTGCACATTCAATGATTCCTATATCAAAATTATGAATATAAAGTTAACATGTTGTAAAATAATTCTCAAACGATTAAGATCCAGAATAAAGAGTGTCTAGTCTAGTACCATAAGAATTCCTAAGTGCTTCTTTCCCATCCCAACTTTTTGGTGATATTTCATGGGAAATGTGGAGGAATGCTGAATAAATAAGATGTGATCCAAAGAGAATGGGAATTCCTATAGGGAAGACATAAACCATCCAAGAAATTTTCACATTCAGATTTGTTTTAAAATTTTGATGCAAAAGTGAGAATGAATACAGAATTTGTTTGAAATGCTATCAAATACCTGCATGAAAAAAGCCATATTTTCAGATAGTAAAACTTTGAGACTTGCCTCATTTTATAGTCATAATTTTATAATGTTTACTAGATTCTCCAATATTTTGAATTATTTTAACAGAATTTTGCATTGAATAATATCTTCAGTTTATTTAAGATTAATGCTAAAAATCCATTTAAATATTTTAAGGAATAACAGTTTGAATTTAAAATCCACTTAAGTATTTTCCGGATTTAGCAAGCCACATTACTTTTAAAAAAAAACACCTCTGTAATATTCTTTCCCAACACTGGCAGTAATAGTGAAAGACATCAGCTTAATATGCGCAGCATAAAATATAAATAGGTGCTATAATCAATTGGCACATTTCTTGTCCAACGCAACAAATTGTTACACAACAAATCAGCATCTGTTAGCCAACTAAAACATCTTTGAAATCAACAGGGAACTTATTAGATAGGTTTAAATGGTACTTATATTACATCAGTGTCCTTTGCCTCTTTAAAGTAGGCAAAGTAGGCAAATTCTACTGTGTTTTCCCAAAATAAGACCCTGTCTTATATTTTTTTGAACCCTGAAATAAGTGCTTGACCTTATTGCCATGCACTCAAAAGCCCAATTGGGCTTATTATCAGGGGATGTGGTATTTTGAGGAAAATAGGGAATCTGCCATTTTGTGCAATATCAGTCCAAACATCTTGGAATGAATATGTACACAACTGCTCTTAACTGCATTTTCATAGTAGCAACTTTTCTAACTACGTTGAAATTAGTTTTTGAATATTCTTTTATATTCAATTAATTATGAAAGAGGAAGAAAAACTCTTGATAGTCATATTTCTTTTTAAAATTTTCTTGATTATCCAGTTTTCTGAACATTATCTGCAACAGATTATTCTTTCTTGATTACCATTTTTTTTTATTTTCCAAAACTGGCAAGCCATAGCATTAATTGGTAGATATTAATTAATAAATAAAAACAGTGCAAAATTATGGCACCAAAATTTACAGTACTGGCTTTAATAATTTCACCTTAAAAATTAATTGTGCAGAAAGGAAAAAATGAGTTAAATAGTTAATTTACTTTTCTTGATCACTAGATCTCTAGTCACATAACAAGTAATAATATTTCAGCATTCCTTGTGATGGAAGCCACCTTGTAATATTGATCTCAGGAACAGTGGTGCAGATCAAAAACATACAATGAAAGATCTAGTCTGAGCTTCCACAGTGCCAATTAATTACTGAACAGGGCTGGTTTTTTTCCATCACTATATTTGAAATTTTGTGCGTATTAGGCAGGAAGGTATGGTGTGCTGTCAGTAAAAGAATTTCCTATATACATAAATATTATACTTCTTGCAGGGGTGAGTTCTAAATTTTTTTACTACCAGTTCTGTGGGCGTGGCTTGGCAGTGATGTGACTGGGCAGGCGTGGCCAATAATAATAAATAATAAAAATAATAAAGTATACAAAACAATAAGAGGTACCAAAAACCAACTTTCACACTTTACACACACAACACAATACAACTGACTCATACACAATGTAAGAGCAGCTGCACTTCACCCAAAATGAGCCCTGCAACAAGCAGATCCTCACACAGCCACAAAAAGCTCAAAAAACAACTTTCACACTTTTACACACACATGAAATGCCACATACAGCTTTGTGAGATTCTGTGTGTTTGTGTAGTTAGAGTGAAACACTACCAAAACACACCAAATCTCAGAAAGCTGCACAAATATTTTTTTTTATTATTTTATTTTATTAATATTTTTTAGATCAGGGGTTTCCAATTTTAGTCACTTTAAGGTTTGTGGACTTCAACTCCCAGAGTTCCTCAGCCAGCAAAGCAGTTGCTGACTGAGCAGATGGATTCCAGACAGGCAGAATAAGTTGCTAGCTGATTCAGTTGCTAGCCCGAAAGAAACTATAATGAGATAAGTGAGGAGAGGGGATTGGGTGGGCCAGAGGAAACAAAGATTTTAAAAGGTTTCTCTGAGGATCCAGCTGAAGTTGCCTAATGGCAGCCCAGAAGCTCTTAACTCAGCTGGGATATCCAGAGGAGCCTTTTAAAACCTTTTAACAAAAGGTTTAACAACTTTTTCTGCCAAAGAGGTTGTTAAAAAAAACAACAACTTTTAAAGGGTTCTGATGATCCCTGCTCAGCCGCACGATCATCAGAGGGTTTTTTTTTCTTTTAAAAGCCTTTTTTTGGCTGAAGAAAAGAGGCTTTTAAAAATAAAAAAAACCCCAAATCTCTGATGATCAGGGAACCGGTTTGGGGGCATGGCCAGCCAGCCATTACTACTGGTTCTCTGAACGCCAGCAGATTTTTACTACCAGCTCTACAGAACCCGTCCGATCCGGGGGCAACCCACCACTGACTTCTTGGTATGGAAGGCATGATTTTCAAGTCGCCGCCTGGATTGATTGAAAGCTTGCAGCCAAGCCTCCATTCTGTATTGTTTACATTCTTTTATAGAAACTTTACTTTCATATTAATTTTCATATTAAGACATTTGAAAAATGGCTTAATTTGTGCACAGATAGGTCTTAGAAGTTTCTATTATTGGAATTTTACTTACATGTTCTAGAGCCAAATATTCTACAAGTTTTATTTAATGAAACTGGAAGTAGGAGATTTAAGTATAAAGGAAAATATTTACATATGCTAAAAAATAGCAAATTAACTACTGATTGTCTTCATGCTGAGTTCAAATTTTGCAACTCTATATTTTGTACTTGAGGAAAGACTAGATTTGCTGTTATTGCTTTTTCTTTGTAGGACATGGGGACTTTTTAAAGATTTCTTAGAAAAAAAATTACACTTTTGAAGGTCATGAGTCATTTTTGTCAAGACTCTAATAGTACAAGAAAAATGCTCATACACAGTTTTTGATTGGTTGATGATGATCATATGGGCCCATATGTCTTACAGTGTCAAATATAGTATGTCTGACATTAAATACCTTTAATATCTAGAAAATGGGCACTAATAAACACATACGGTACTTCTATAAACTTTGAAGTCATCTCCAGAAATTTCCCCAAATTTTCTTACCAAATACACTTCATCAGATGGTTAAAAGCCTTAAGTTCTATGGAGTATCTTTTCCACTTCTAAGTCTTTCCAAGATGTTGTAAAGGTGACCATATCTTAACTAAAAACAGGCATAAATATCATGTGCCAATCAGTTCTCCCTTCAGCTGACAAACAGGAGATTGGAAGAATCATTATGAAATTAGCATTTTGCCTGTTGAATTATATCAATTTCTGATGTAATAAATTCCCATTAATTACTCTTTACAGAAAACATATATATATCTCTACATCCCCCCACCCCAGCTGCTCTGTGGACACTTTTGGGGGAAAAAAAAGCTTCAGCTACTGAACAATAAAACAAAATTAAGTACAAGGCACAGAGTTCCACAACTTTTCTGGCTTTGTGAACTAGCCAGGGGCGAGGGGGGGGAGGGGGGGAGGGGATGGTTACTTGCAGCATTTTTATTCACACTGTTGATTTTTTATAGAAAGATACAATATGTAATTTTTTTCTTGAAACTGATATTATTTAAGCCATATTCTAAACAATTTTCAAGTGATTATATATTTCAACACTTCCTAAACAAAACACTTCCTAAAAACTAAATTACTGTAGACTCATGAAAACAAAGTCTCAATAGTCTCTCTAGTGCAGGCTTGTTACTATGAGGTAATATTTTCAATCTTTAAGCAAGCGCAGTCTTCTTTTCTTAATAACGGTGCACCCCAGGCAAAACATTTCTACTGAAATCCATTAGAACAAGGCAAGGCGTATAAGCTAATAAGGGGCTGTTCAGCCACAAAACCAATTCCTGTGGCACCCAGGGTGTTCTGTATCAACAGATTTTATATCTCCACATACACTTGTAAATACACTGCTTTAGGTTAAAATCTGTTTAAGTTTTGCTTTTCAATTAAAATGTTAAGATGATGGTTCTTCTGATGCTCCCTAAGTAATGTCAGAGTAGCATTTTTTCTTCTTCCAGGAGTTATCTGAGATTCAAACAATGGATATCTCGATGATAATAAACGGACTGTGGATGTATACAACAAATACTATTTCAATACTCTGTTCCAGAATTTTAAGGAACTCCAAGAATGAAGGCTGGATTTGGCACCAATTGGGTTGATAAGAAATATCTTGGGGGAGAATTTAGGATAGCACAAATGCAAATTTAGTTGGACTAATCTGATATGGATCTCTGAAACTACAAGATTCCTATAAAACAATTTTGATTTCTAGGAAACAACACTATAAAATGCAGACAGCATGAGTATTATACTGTATCTAGAAATCTGTATAACTGAATAATAAATTATGAAATGATATGAATGACTAAAATTAAGAAAGCAAGAGGTTATGGATAAAAGAATGGATTAAAGTTTTGCTACTATAGGTCTTGGTTATAATAATGGATGTTTTAAGCATAACTGTGGTTGTATGGATCCAACCCAGTGCATTAGACTTCTGTTAAGAAAGCTCAGATGCAAATCTCAATTGAATCATAATTCTCATTGATTGTAACTGTGCAGCACAACTTTGTCAAGGAAAAGATTTAGAACCCAGGGCTAGGTTCTACTTACCTTTACTACCGGTTCGCATCATGCCCACTCGTGCTCTTCTGTGCATGCGCAGAAGCTTCTGCGCATGCACAAATCACTTTTGATGATGTTTGGGTCAGTGGGCGGAGCTTCCCGCCAGTTTTATTACTGGTTCTATAGAACCGGTGCGAACTGGGGGTGGGCAACCCACCACTGGTGCACACCCTATCTCAATCCAAGTTCTCCCAATTGGTAAAAAAGAAGCAGTCATTTTGTTTTTTAAATTTCTCAATAATTTTTAAAAGAAAAACATGTGATAGCCAAATTTGCGTCACTTTCACTATGGCTGGAGTTGAAGGAACTCCATGCCATCCTCCATGGAAGAAATATGCAATGGCAGGCAAAACAGGCTGTCTAGAATAGCTCTATTATAGGACAGGGGTATGTAGAACTTTCTCTTTTTCATGCAGTGGAGAGAATTAAGCTTCCATCAAGCTTCTCCATCCTTATGTGGTTGACCTGAATTACTGAGGAAACTGCTTGCCTCCCTCCAACACTTCTGGGATCAACTCTCACTGATCCAATTAACTGTATTATGTGAACAGGACACCAAAAGAGTATAATCATTATTGTTCAATTAATCTGAAGTAATATATGTATGTACTACTTTCACATCCACATGAAAATAATCTTTGGTATCCTTATTGATCACAAGTTAAATATGAGTCAGAGTGTGATGCAGCTAGCAAATATTATGTTGTGGTACATTGTCAAGAATATACAGTAATTGTAAGAGTAATTGTTTCACTGTTTACCCAGTCTTGGTCAGACCCTAACTGATTTCATTCTTTGATTCTGTGGTTCCATGAACTTTTCTCAAAAGTTTTGAAAAGATAAAATGAAACCATAACAATCAATATAATTATTAAAATGCCAATGCAACTCCTATGGGCTATGCAGTTTTCCCTGTAAAATTTCAAAAATACGAAGAGAAGTTTGTAGGGACAAAAGTTGGTAGACTTTTGCAAGGAAACTGACTGTAAATGAGCTATACAATAATTAGAATCTCTCATGGTGATGAATGAGATAAACTCTACTATTATATAGTTAAATTGTATGCAGTGGGAAATCAACACCTCTCTCCCTAATATAGAATAGAATAGAATAGAATTTTTTATTGGCCAAATGTGATGGGACACACAAGGAATTTGTCTTGGTGCATATGCTCTCAGTGTACGTAAAAGAAAAGACATCTTCATCAAGGTACAACATTTACAACACAAATGATGGTCAATATATCAATATAAATCATAAGGATTACCAGCAACAAAATTACAGTCATACAGTCATAAGTGGAAAGATATTTGCTTGTTCATGTATTGTTAACATACATACATACATACATACATACATCAAATACATCGCGAGCTCAAGACACATTTATTCATCTGTGCAGGACTGGCTTAGATTTTAAATTTATAGGGGTTTTAAATTGGTTTTAATATTTATATTTATATTTTAAAATTTGGCATTAGAATAAGTTTTTTAATGGTTATTTTAATGTGTATATAAATGTTTTATTTGCCTGTGAACCGCCCTGAGTCCTTCGGGAGATAGGGCGGTATACAAATATGAATAATAAATAAATAAAAATAAATAAATAACTATATGCTTAAGGCTTTAAACTGTACATATTAACCAATCAAATTACAGCTTTTGCCCTATTTTAACCTATGTTGCTGACATTTTGGAGAGTGAGAGGAAGCAGACAATACACTAAACAAAAGGTATTTAGATAAAAAAACATCTAATTTTTGATAATTGGGTTAACTTTTCCTATGTTTTCCTTAAAAGTATACATAATGTGCATTTTCTTAATGTTGAGAATTTTATTCAAGTATGGCCTTCAAAGGCTCACATTGCCTGAGATTAGTCTAATGATTTTAAGCCTCTGTTTTTTTGCTTTCTCCCCTAATGTATGCCACCATACATTAGAATGCTAATAGTGGTAATATTTGATTACCTGTCATTAAGATAACTTAGTATAGAGTGGTCTGAAACTGGGACAATTCTAAATACTATCCACTTTAACAGCAGAAAAACTAAATTAAATCCTTTTCTGTTGTTAGTTGAGAAGTCATTTCCAACCCATCGCGACCCCGAAAGTAAATTAAAGTAAATCCTTTACTTTAATGCAATTATTCCTGTCTTCTAACCCCTCTTCCATACAACATACACATTTTCTCACTTGTATAACATATCTCCCCTATATTTAGCTTTAACAAAGCAATTCTATTTGTGCAGCAAAGCATGTACTATTCTTCGTTCCTTTCCAGTTACAATTTGAGCCTGCTATACTCCCTTTCAACATTGCAGCTGATTTTGTGGTTAGAGTCCATTTATTTTTACATCAATGAAATTAATTTCCATTGGAAACTGCATCTGAGGCATTTAATCAAAATGGGCCTAAAATAATCCTGAAAAGCTCATCTGTCTTCCAATCTATATAGTGTTTTAAAAATTGGACATGTGCCCTGCAATAATATTGCACTTTAGAGAGCTTAATGCTCTGTACTTCTAAGTATCAGTTACATCAAGACACTGGCAAATTAAAACAGTTCAAGATTCTGATTAACATCGATTTTGTAAATATATAGACAAAACTACTGTAACTATATTTCTATGTCAAGTAAAATGGAATTTGAATTGTTTGATAATGACAAAGTATTTAATACTACAGGTACATTTCCTTGTTAAAACATAGGACAAGATCCATTTTCAAAAGAGTGAAACTTTTATCCAAAAACTTTCTACTATTGACCTCACCCCATTCCTAAGAGGACCATAAGGGGCGTGCATAAGCACACAAACATGCCTACCGTTCCTGTCCTATTGTTTTTTTTTCTTTTCTTCTTCCTATATATATATATATTTCCTTATATTTACTCATATATGTTTATATACTATATAATCTTTTGTATGATACCTACATATATTGTTGTGACAAAATAAATAAATAAAATAAAATAAACTTCAAGTAAAGTTGTTGCAGAATGAAACAGATTTTTCCCCCTCACCAGCCTTTCTCAAATTTGTGCCAAAACAGTACACTTGGTGCCAAGTGACAGCCATTTTGTATTGGACATAGATATAACAGTATAAAACATTGGAACATGGATACCCAATTCAAAATCAAAAAACCTCTTCCCCTCAGAAGTACATCTTCAGGAAGCTGTTTCTCAATTTTTTTCCCTTAAAGGTAAGTTTTAAAGCAACCTTCAAGATGTCCAAGAATGTTGGAACTAGGGTATAATTACTTTTCCCTTCAACAACAAATCACAGAAATACACATTACAATTCTGATCTATAAAAGTCTCAATGAGAAAATGCACAATCTAAGAATTAGTTGTGTAACAATTCTCTGTAAATATTAGGTGTAGTTAATCACAACTTGATTTTTTTCCCTTTTTTTAATCCATTAAGTTTTTTAAGTTGCATTTTTATCAACATTTTATATATTTCAACTATTAAAGAATCTTTTGAGTCCACAGGAGATAAACACTGCAAAACATTAGTTTAATATATCATGTAAGTATCTGGGAAAAGCTGGGAGTTTAGAAAGTACTACTAAATATGCTGCCAAATTCCAAGGATCAAAAGGAACCGGGAAATGCCTGTATGCATATGTAGCCTCACAATGCAGTTCTTGTCTGAGTGATATGTTCTCCTGTACAGTCAATTTTTTTTTATCATTGCACCTGCTTTTGGATTCCATCTCATGGGAGTCTGCATGGCCTTTACCTTGCCTGTCTTCAAGCAATCTTTAACGACTTGGTTGTTTCTCTAGGCCTGAGGCCAGGAGGTTTGGACAGGCCTCATCTTAGCAGCAGGTGTTAGAAAAGTATGTTGTGGTTTTGGTGGTTTTCTCCCAAAGGCCAATCATGTTTTACACTACATTGCATACTATTTTATATATATTACATATTTTATAATTTTGTGAAGCCACTCCAGAATCCTTAGGTAATGTAACTAACTAACAAACAAACAAACAATATGCCAGGAACAACAAGGAATCCCTTGCATTTATATGTTGCACTATGATGTCATTCATGGGTAAAGCCTTTGCTTTCATATAAATAGTGCTGCATGATCTAGACTCCTCTGTTCCCCTCTGCAGGTAAGATGACCAGATCTTCAAGAATATCACCACTGAAGAAAGAAGGATCTGCTTACCATTTGAATTCCACATGCTAACATGATGTCTGAAGTGAAAATGCAATTTTATTGTGAATTCAGCCCTAGCTTTGTGTCACTGTTTTCACAAGACAGAGTAGATATAGCAATGTATCATATGAATGGCATCTTTCCTGTTAGAAAACCTGTGAGAAAACTTGGTCATAATGAGCACACTTCAATCTTGTGACTAGTAACTGACCTAAAATTCTATTTTTTAAAATTTATTTTATTTTGTCACAACAGTATATGCAAACATTGACATAAAACAACAACACATCATATAAACATATATATAAGCAAAAATATGCAACAACTATATTAATTTGATATAATGAAAGGGAACAATAGGACAGGAACGGTAGGCACTTTTGTGCTCTTATGCACGCCCCTTATAGTCCTCTTAGGAATGGGGTGAGGTCAATAGTAGACAATTTTTGGTTGAAGTTTTTGGGATTTTGAGAAGAGACCACAGAGTCAGGTAGTGAGTTCCAAGCATTAACAACTCTGTTACAGAAGTCATATTTTCTGCAATCAAGATTTAGTGTACTGCTTATTATGCTGTCTACCTGAATCCATGAACTGATACAGATGGTCTTATATTAAGAGTTGGAGTCATGTGGGCTCATGATATTGAATTCCATATTTACCTTGGGCTACTTCAACCCCTGGAGCATCTCAGAGGTTCCACAGGAACTAAGCATTTCTCTAAGATAATCATATAGCCAATAACAGACTTGATTTAGGAGATGTTCCATAGGAAGGGATGCCTTAGATTTTTCAGTCATGGTAGATCAACACTAAGATATGATTAGTGGCTACATTTTACCTAAGTATGGGCAAGATGTGTGGTTCAAAAATCTACTAGATCTAATTGAATTTCAAAATAAAAGAGATTGAAGTAAATCCTATCAGTTTAGATTGGTACTTATAATACAGAACACCCGACTGACTGTATCCTCTGTAAACTAGATTACAAATGATATATAATATAAAAAAATGGCTATAGAATTGCAAGATAGGTATTTTATAGTTCAGTGAAGAATGATCTGATTCATATTCATAAGGTAAACCATAAAATTAATTTAAGACTTATATATGGTGATTGTTGCAAAAAAACAACAACACCTTTCCTTCCTTCCTTTATTCCATCCTTATATAGTTTTTAGATTTTGTCGGGCCTCCCTATACTACTACTTCATCCTCTTTCCAGAGTTGATTATTCACTAGCTGCTTTGATGCTTTTCATATTTTTCCTCTTATATTTTTGCTATTTTGGATGCTGATTGATGCCAAGAGATATTTAGTAATACTTATATGGATAGATTGGAACTGTTCTGAAATGTGGTATATGAAATGTGGAAAATCTTTTTGATTTATGGCTTCTACTGGGAGTCTCTATGACAAGTATGTAGGACGCTTTCTTCGTTAAAAGAGGCAAATATCAAAGTAAGACCTAATATAAGGTGTTTTTCAAGGTTCCATTTGCTCTATGCTCTTTAGTATTTATATGAAACTTATGGGAGACATCACTGGATACTATCAACCAGACTTTAAAACCCACTAAAGCAGATACCATAGAACTGACTGAAAGAATCTTCAGGATTTATAGATGATGAATGAGATGGTATGCACTACCTAAATGAAAGTTAGGAACCTCAGATTAATATATTCCATATTCTGGCATATACACTAATTCACTTTTTCCCATCCTGGTTTCATCCAGGAAATTAATATTTTAATAAAACTGTTGAAGAAGCATTTCTGTTTGACTTACCGGACAGAAATAAACCACAATTTTTCGGTTAAATCGCAGGCTAGAAATATTTATTGGACTACTGGCATATTTTGCATCTTGAAGAAGATGCTGTAGTCACAATTGAAGAATAACTACCACCTTATTTTATAACACCTACAAAGTCTTTACAAAAGTATTCTAGTAAATGAAGATAATTCTAGACCAAGTTATTTTGTTGTTGTTTTTTTAAAAAGTTAAAATAATCTAGAAGAACTTCAGGATGGATTAGGAACTAGGCGATTAGGAACTCAGGTTGGATTAGGAACTAGGAACTAGATGATAAGGTAAGAAGGCAGTATACTGCCTATTCTTTGCTTATGCAAACTAATATACAATAAACTAAGGCAGCAAATTGTTACATGTAAAAAGAGCATGAGTGTAATGAAGAGCACAGATTTTGAAATCATGTAAAAAGAAACAATAAAGTCAGTTTACTATAATGTGCTCAGCACTGCTTGATTTTTCCCCCCTGAATCTATTCAGCTGAACACTTACTATTTCTCCATTGGGTAAAGAAACTCTCTCGTGATTATAGAATCATGGAATCATAGAATCACTCATAGAATCAGATTAGAAGGGAGCTTGGAGGTCTTTTAGTCTAATCCCCTGCCCAAGTAAGGAAATCTTATTCCATTCCTGACAAAATGCTATCCAATATTGTCTTAAAAATCTTCAGCAATGAGTACCCAGAAATCCAGGAGGCAAGCTATTCCTATACTTAATTTTTCTCATTGTCAGGACATTTCTTTTTAGTTCCAGGTTTCTACCCATTGCTTCTTGTTCTGCCTTCAGGTGCTTAGGGGAATAAATCAACTCTCTTTTCTCTATGATAGCCCATCAAATACTGGAAAACAGCTATTATGTGCCTTCCCTAAGAGAGATGTTATCCCCAATTCTTCTCTTTGTTACACTAAACGTATTTAGTTCCCTTAAATATTCATCTCTTAAGCATTCATCATATGGTTTAGCCTCCAGACCCCTTATCATTTTTGTTGCTTTTGTCCATATTCCAAATGTGGCTTCACTAGTGCATTACAAGAACATACTATTACTTCTTGTGATCTTGATGCTATCCCTCTGTTGATGCAGCTACCTAGGACTGCATTATTATTTTTTTGGGCAAATGCAGCACACTTCTAGCTCATATTTTCATGGTGATCCATTAGGATACCTAGATCCCTTTCATAGTTTCTACTGTTGAGTCAGGTATCACCTATTCTATACCTGTGATTTGGGTTTTTTCCTCCCTGAGTGCAGAACTTTACTTTTCTCACTACTGAACTGCATCTTATTTGAAAGAGCCCAATGCTCAAGATCCTTCTGAATCTTGAGTCTATCTTCCAAACTGTTGGCAGTTTCTATCCCCAGCTTGGTCTTTCCCTGGAGACCAAATTTTTTCAATGATTGACAGGTCAGGTTAAAATCCCTACATCTATATATAGTTGGACCAATGAGTCTGCTGCCTTTACATCTCCTAAACCAAGGCCAACCATCAGGTCAGTTCCTTATGACAGGTCTGCTCATCAAAGCCAGAATATATCTTCCCCCTTTTTCTCACTCCGTTTGCTGACTTATTCCAACAGATCTATAGCTATCCCAGGCCACTAAAACTTGCACAAATTCTATCTTTTAAATATGAATGACAGAACACTAACACAATGTAGAGTGTGAAAAAGTGATTCTCCATACTAGGCTATTTCATGCATGCTTTAACAATTGTGTATGAGAGCTGTATTTCACTGACATAAAGTGCCTGCATAATGCAACAATGTGTTGAAACTCTCTGGAGAAATCTGTCACTGATTCACAGACCTAAGCAACAGATTTCTGTGGGAAGATTTAGATCCAACTATAAATTCATTTGGTTCCATGTTTACTCCATTTGTTCATTGCTTTGTTGTTGTTTTCTTGAACGTATGTCCCAGATGTGCATGAGTATCTGTTTGAAGTCACATTGTCTGTCATGAGATTTTTTCAGTTCAAGATGTTAAAAGGAGACTATAAATGCCACAGAAAAGTGGCAGAAATTATCTGGTGCCTTCTTTACATTTTTCTTCTTCCTATTATTAAGCATTTCAGATTTGTTTTCTAATTATTCACGTACTAACCGTAATACTTTGAATTAGTCATGGCCTTCAAATACAAAAACTGAACTGCTACAGAAATACACATATAGCAAGAATGCATAATAGAACACACTCTAGCAAAGTTTAGAAATACTGTAGTTCCATTTGAAATAAATATCTGTAAGAGCATTAGCACTTATGGAGGGCGGAGCCATCTATATCCTTTATCTGCAAATGTTTTTAAGGAAATATAAACAAGGTTATAAATCTGCATAAACACAGAAGGAAAACAATGTGTGCTACTAAAGAACACTAGAAACAAGTGAGAAGCATTAAGCAAAAGTAAACACTAAATCAAATCAATCAAGAAATAAAATTATTGGTTGAATTAGAAGCAAATGACCATATGTAACAAGCTGCATTGATCCATGATTACCTACATGACTGGGAATCTTACAGCACCCCAAAGTATTGTAAGGCAGAATAGCTGGCTAAGTGATTTCATGAACCCAGTTACTTGTGGCTTATTCAACAAATCATGATTCATCCATTACCTCTGATCACACATCTTTTGAGATAAAAACTGGCCATACTGACATGCAGCAGCAGTTCAAATTTTGTCTTTTTTCCCCTTGAAAGTAATGGATTTTCTCTCTGAAACTTTTTATACATATTTTTACTACTGAGCCATGTTTCAAATATATGCATAAAGTGATTTTATTTTATCTCTCTGTGAATTACTAGAATATCAAATTCTGTTGTGATAAATCTGAACTTTCCTAGACAGAATTGCTTAATGCTTGATCACTCCAATAATTGTAACTTTCATTTAAAATGATAAAACTCTATTTTTATGAGTCAACCAAACTGGTTTGATATACATGCTAGAATTTCACTCCTAAAATAAAATTTCCGGTCTTATTACTCGCTTTACTCACCCAAATATTAACTCTGCAGAAGACCCTAGTCAACATAAGTCACAATCAGTCCCTTTTACAGTGACATCTCAGGCAAACCAAGAAATGTGCTTCTACTCATCAATTCAGGTATGTGAAACATAAGCAAGGCCAAGCTATTTTGATTCATAATAATAATAATAATAACAGAGTTGGAAGGGACCTTGGAGGTCTTCTAGTCCAACTCCCTGCCCAGGCAGGAAACCCTACACCACTTCAGACAAACATATTCTTTAAAATTTCCAGTTTTTCATGGAGCAGATATTCCCAAAACACTTTTCCTCTTCTTTGGCAGGAAGTATAGACAATGACATATACAACTTTATAGTTGGGAACGCTGTTAGATACCTTTCTTAAAAGCAATAATTTCAATTACTATCAAAACTCAGAAAAATCTGTAATATTGGATTTCTCTGAGTTCCTCCCTCTCTCTTTTATGTTTTTCATTCTATAATTATAACAATAATTATATTGCTATAGTTTGTTTGCATTAACAAATGTTGATAGTTGAAATGTTGATAGTTGTGGGGGTTTTTTGGAGCTGTCCTTGTTAGAGGGTTGAAATGTTAGTTTACTAGTTGGCTCTTTTTTATTTGCTTACACATTTTCTTTTATTCTCCAGGAAGTTCTACTATTGTAAAAGCTTTTATTTGCCTTTTGTTTTTTTGCTCTTGCCATTAACAAAAGAGAGTTATCAGGCTACTGGGTCACTGAATTTGAGTTTCACATGAACTATTTAAAACGATGCTGGCTTTCTCAGAAGATTCATTGTGTACTGTGTATTTACAGTATTTCCAATAGGTAGCTCATCAAAGCTCAACATCCTGCATAACAGCTGACTGTTGGAGGCGAGTTATTGGCCCCAAAGGATAGGGTGCGCAACTTAGGTGTCCTCCTGGATGAGCGGCTGTCGTTTGAAGATCATCTGACGGCCGTCTCCAGGGGGGCCTTCCACCAGGTCCGCCTGGTTCGGCAGTTGCGCCCCTTCCTTGATCGGGATGCCTTGTGCACAGTCACTCACGCACTCATTACCTCTCGCTTGGATTATTGTAATGCTCTCTACATGGGGCTCCCCTTGAGGTGCACTCGAAGGCTTCAGCTAGTCCAGAATGCAGCTGCGCGGGTGATAGAGGGAGTGTCGCGTACCTCCCATGTAACACCTCTCCTGCGCAGACTGCACTGGCTCCCTGTGGCTTTTCGGGTGCACTTTAAGGTTTTGGTTATGACCTTTAAAGCGCTCCATGGCTTAGGGCCTGGGTACTTACGGGACCACCTACTGTTACCATATGCCTCCCACCAACCCGTACGCTCTCACAGAGAGGGACTTCTCAGGGTGCCGTCCGCCAAGCAATGTCGGCTGGCGGCCCCCAGGGGAAGGTCCTTCTCTGTGGGGGCTCCCACACTCTGGAACGAACTTCCCCCGGGTTTACGCCAAATACCTGACCTTCGGACCTTTCGCCGCGAACTGAAGACACATCTTTTTATTCGCGCGGGGCTGGGTTAACTTTTATGGATTTTATAGTTATTATTAATTTTAACGGGGTTTTAGTTTTTATATATTTTTAAATTTTTAGGCAAATTATAATAAGTTTTTTAATTTTACATTTTATATATAGTGTTTTGTTTGTTTTTATTTGCCTGTGCACCGCCCTGAGTCCTTCGGGAGAAGGGCGGTATAAAAATCAAATAAATGAAATGAAAATGAAATGATATTTATCTGAAAGAAAATCTCACTATCTGACAAAACCAAAAACCTTGGTCATCCTTGAGGGGGAAAAAAAGCAAAGAATTTCCCCACAGATAATAAAACAATTAATTTATCTTTTAAGATTGCAGACTAACTTCCCTATCTTCAAAAAGGGAGACCCCAGCCTAGTTGAAAATTATAGACCAATCTCTTTATGCTGTGTCACCTGCAAAATAATGGAATCAATCATAAACCAATCCATTACCCTCCACCTAGAAACAAACAACCTATTCTCTAATAAACAATTTGGTTTCAGAAAAAAAAATCCTGTAATATACAACTTCTTCACTGCAAAAACATATGGACTACAAATCTTGATCAAGGCAAAGCAATAGATGCAATTTTCATGGACTTCTGTAAAGCTTTTGACTCAGTAGTACATGATAAACTTCTCCTAAAACTAAAATCCTATGGCATTTCCAGACCCCTCCATAATTGGATAACTGTGTTCCTGTCAAACAGGCAACAAGAGGTCAAAATAGGCAGCGCCCTATCAAATCCTGCACCTGTTAATAGCGGTGTACCCCGAGGCAGCGTTCTAGGACCAATGTTCTTCATGTTATACATAAATGACCTTTGTGATTATATTATAAGTAACTACGTTCTCTTCGCCAATGTTGTTAAACTATTTAGCAGTACGAACAATGTTGCTACCCTTCAAAAAGACCTTGACTTTGTGTCGGAATGGTCAAAAAATTGGCAACTCCAAATCTCAACCAACAAATGCTGTGTCTTACACATTGGCAAAAAGAATCAGAACACAAAATACAAGTTAGGTGGACACGACCTTGTAGATGACCCTCACTATTAAGGACCTTGGAATACTCATATCAAATGATCTAAGTGCCAAAGCCCACTGTAACAACATCGCCAAAAAGGCATTAAGAGTTATAAACCTAATCTTGCATAGCTTCTTCTCCGGTAAGATTATACTAGTAACCAGAGCATAGAATACATTTGCTAGACCAATTCTTGAATATAGCTCATCTGCCTGGAACCCGCACTGCATAACGGACATTAATTCAATTGAGCGCGTCCAGAAATATTTCACAAGAAGAGTCCTCCACTCCTCTGCTCGCAACAAAATACTTTATGCCACCAGACTTGAAATTCTGGGTTTAGAAAATTTAGAACTATGCCGCCTTTGGTATGACCTGAGCATAGCTCTTAAAATCTTCTGCTGCAATGTCCTTCCTGTCAATGACTACTTCAGCTTCAACCATAACAATACACAAGCACACAATAGATTCAGACTTAAAGTGAACCACTCCAATCTCGATTGCAGAAAATATGACTTCAGTAACAGAGTTCTAATGCCAGGAATGCACTACCAGACTCTGTGGTCTCATTCCAAAAACCCCCAAAATGTTAACCTTAGACTGTCTACTGTTGACCTCACCCCATTCCTAAGTGGTCTGTAAGGGGCATGCAAAGACCACCAGCGTGCCTACTGTCCCTGTCCTAATGTTCCTTTTAATGGTATTCATTTTATGTATTCAATTCATACTTATACTTATATATATATTATTTATTATGTATTTGACAAAATAAAAATAAATAAAACATACATTCAGCTGGAGGCAAGCCCAAATTAATCTATGTTTGAAACTCATGCATTGGCTTGCTCTGTTGATTTTGATAATGTATGCAATTATAATAAGTGACTTAAAGAAGGAAAGAAACATGCAAAATATATGGGAAAATACACTAAATAGAAAATCCAACAGTTGTTCTTTAACTTGTGGAGGAAAAAAAACCCAGTGAAAATAATTTGGCTTCTGGTCTGAGTTGTAATGCAGTCTTTATCCATTGCTATGGATAAATGTGGTAGTTGGGGTTTGAAATTAAGTGTCATTTGTACGATTTCTGATATATGCTATCATAAGCATGATCTTAATTTGTGGCAGTTATGACTGACTACAAGTAGACACATATCTCAGCTATATATGAGAAGCTGCTAATACAGTTGAATAAAAATAATTACTTTTTTTTTTTTTGGAATCTTCATGCATAGAAAGCAAACACAAAACCCAAATCCCTTCCTGACAGGTCTTTTCTCCCCTCTCTGAACTCACCACATACAAAGCAGGGGTGAAATTCACTTACCTTCCCTACCAGTTCTGAAATGTGTGTGTGCCGCCCTCCCGCGCCTTTCGCTCACTCGCACCATCGTTTGCGCATGTGCAGAGGCTTAAAATCATTGCAAAAAAGTTATGTCATTACATCCACACTGGTGGGCAGAGCCTCCCACAGCCGCCGCTACCAGTTTGCCCGAGCTAGATAGAACTGGCTGAATTTTACCCCTGATACAAAGTAATACAAAACTGAAGTAATGGATTGACTGAATTATGTCTGTCTTTTCACTAAAAAAATTCATATGAACCATATCAGGTCTGCCAAGTCTATGTGCATGCCTCTGTCTGCTCGTTTATTCCCCCTATTCTATCATCACATCTTCTATAATTATTATAAAATTCATCAGAATGCTTCCACATGTATCTACAAAAGTTAGTAACAGAAATGCCAGTGAACTTCAAGAAGGAGCATAAAGGAGATTATAGTGTCATGTCATCAAATTTCATTAATGTTCTTCCAAAATATCAGGATTGCAGTTCTTATAATTCACACCCACAAAATTAAGTTTGGTTTGCATTTGAGGTTTAATTACAAACATTTCTTGATAATTTAATGAACAGTATCTTGAAAAAAAATCTGTAATACATGACATCATCTGGACAATATCAAAGCCATTCAGATTTAGCACGTCCTTATTCTGAAATATTCAAATTATCCCAGTATCTATATTTGATGTTAGATTACTTTACTGCAACTAAGGCATCAGGCAGAGGAGACCAAGAGTTTTAGCTCTATCACAGACACAAAGCCATTTCTCTCAACCTTAAGAAACAGGCACTGGCAGATGACTTCCAAAAAAATCTTAGTAACAGAACTTCAGAGACTTAGCCATGCAGTCACTAAGATTTAAGGTACATTCAAAGGCATACTTGCCTATGAAATTTTAGGTATTAATAATATAAGAGTTGAATACTACGGTTCCATCTTATTCAAATTAGTGGATGAAAACTAACCTGCATTCTGTCAGGTTTGCAGGTATGACTCTTTCCCAATTATGTTCTCTAGTCCAGTTCACATTGGTACTTTCTCTTATGCGCTTTGCCTTTATCATCCAAGAATGTTCTTTATATCTGTCATATGTATATAGGAAACCTTTTTTTCTTAAATAACAGTAAGTGGATTAATATCTTTTTCTCTATTTTTCACTGTAAAAAAAGAGCTTTGTTTCAAATTGGCAGGTAAATCAGCATCAATCTGGCATTAAATATGAAAATCTAATACAATGATATTAAGTTCCAAACATACTTTTGGTAGATCAATATGTTTGTGTTCTTAGAAATAGAACTTTCAGAGTTCAATTTACTCAATTTATCTATTCATAAATTACTGAATATATAAATAAAAATTTGTGTGAGAATTGGCAAAAAACAAAAAGGCAAATCACATTTAAAAATTTAATCTTAAAATTAGGACATTTTAATGGATGCTGACAGTTTTTAATTGAGATTTGGGTTAGGGTTACAGTTACAGTGCAGTACGTTAAATCAGCAAAATGGACAAGTTAAAACTAAGCTAAATTTGGTAAAAAGCTAAATCTACATTTTGTGTTTACATATATTAAGTACACTTTCTACTTCACTATTCTGTTCATTATTGGGAAGGATTCATTGGGAAGAAGAGTGAGGTATAACAAGGGAGAGTAGTTGATTCGTAGCTAGTCCTCTTGGATTGGTTGCCTAATTTATTCTGTAACATTTATTTGTGAAGAACTGTACAGATTGGCTTTTAATGCAGTTTTATACAGAGTAAATCCGGGAATATGTCCCAAGGATTAAAATGCAATGTTCTTCAATTCGTCATGAGTTTTCATATATTTAATAATATTATCACTAGTTCAAAGCTAAATCTTTTTGCAAAATCACCTAACAGAAACTAAACTATGTTACACACAGATGTGACTCTGCAGCAGTTTTACATTTTGAAAAAAATGCCAATTTCTTGACAGTGTGACCAAAAAAAAGAACATGGGAAACAAATGAAGATGCTTAATCCTTCTCCACTTTCTTTTCTCTGAGAGTCAAATATGTATTTGAAATTTCAAGCTTGGTATGATAGTTAATGTGTAGGATTAGGGGCAGGAAACAGATTGAAACTGAGCCTTAGCTTTGGAAAACTCTGAGGATGATTTGAGCCAGTCACACACTCTCCCCATTTAGCTTATCTCACGAAGCAGTTGTTAAGAAAGAAAAAAAGAATGTTATCTACATCATCTTGACCCCCTTGAACAAAGGAGGATATAGCCTTAAAAACAATATCAGGATTTCTATTACTAACAAGAAGCTAATGATTGGAAGAAGAAAGGAAAAGTCTCTTCCTTTTTACTATTTCTAATTATTTCAAATACAAAACCAACAATTGCAAGTGTTATATGTAATATGTAGTTAACTCTAAACTGTAAACTGTAGTCATCTATCCATCCATCATCCATCTTTCTTTCTTTCTTTCTTTCTTTCTTTCTTTCTTTTTCTCCATCTATCTTTCTTTCTACCTTTCTACCTTTCTATCTTTCTATTTCTATCTATCTTTCTATTTCTTTCTATCAGTCTGTCAGTCTATCTTTCTATCTTTCTGTCTGTCTGTCTGTCTATCCATCCATCCATCCATCCATCCATCCATCCATATTTCCATCCTTCTATCTATCTATCATCTATCTATCCATCCATCCATTTATCTATCTTCTTTCTTTCTTTCTTTTCTTTCTTTCTTTGTTTCTTTCTTTCTATCTCCATCTTTCTTTCTACCTTTCTACCTTTCTATTTCTATCTATCTTTCTTTCTATCTGTCTGTCTGTCTGTCTGTCTATCTATCTATCTATCTATCTATCTATCTATCTATCTATCTATCTATCTATCTATTATCCATCCATCATCCATCCATTTACAATCTGCACCAATCAGCTAGATGAATATAACCACAGTTAAAAACCATATTTAAGACTGGCAAACAAAAGAAAATAACAAAGCATCAAAGCCTCCTTAAAAGACAAATAGATAAGGGATACCAGCAGAACAATCTAGAAGCCAAATGTCATCTGGAATAAAATGACTTTAACTTTCCTCCTAGATACGAAGAAATTTTTCTTTTAAGATTAGAAGGCCTATTAATACACTTTCTTTAGGCATTCATACCAGCAAGGTATTGTGTTAATGAAACCTGATATAACACCTTTCTTTAATGACTGGTACTTCCGGTTGAATTTGAAAACTATCTGGCAGCCAATACAGAGATTTCAAGAAAAATATAATTCTATTCTGATGCCATTGCATTCTGAACTAGTTGTAGTTATGAGTTATTTTAAAGCAACCGAAAATAAAGCACCTTAACAGTAATCTAATGCTATGGTGATCAGAGTAGTCTGTACCAGTTAAATTCAGAATAGGAATATGACTGGCAAAATAATCAAAGGCCATGGTTTTCATTTAAAGTTTCAGCTGAGCCATTAGTTCTGAAGGACATTCTAATTAATGTCCTTGCATTGTTTGCAAGGAAACACTGTCCCATCGAGAGTAACTACCGGGACAAATGTTAAAGAAATTTCCCAATGTTTATTGGCAACAAACAGCTAAGCCTCAGCTTGTTTAGGCTGAACTTGTTTTATATCAGGCAGCTCCTCATCACTTTGTCATACCAAATCTTGCCTTTCATCTGTTTCAGTCAAAGATAGTAGTTATAATTTAGCATCAGCAAATTAGTTACATCCCAAACTGGCAACTTATTTCCCTGGCAGTTGCATGTGGATGTTAGGCAGTATGAGAGAGAGCCAGGCCTTGAGAAACTCCATAATAGAGCTCCCAAGAATTGAATCACTAGTCCTCCAATTACAAACTACACCCACCTGCTGAGCTGCAAATAGTTAAAACTATATACTCTGTTTTCCCGAAAATAAGACATCCCCTGATAATAAGCCCAATAAGGCTTTTGAGTGCATGTGCTAAAATAAGCCCCTCCCCCCACAAAAAATAGGTCTTCTCTGACAATAAGCCCTCCCTGAAAATATTTAAACACATGCGCAGCTAGTCGCCACCATTTCCTCTGGTTAGGGTTAGGGAGACAGAGCTGGAAATCAGGTAAGATGGCAAGAGGAGCCCCGTCTTATTCCATGCACCCCAAAATAATAAGACCTCCCCAAAAGTAAGGCCAAGTGCTTATTTTAGGGTTCAAAAAAATATAAGACAGGGTCTTATTTTTGGGAAAATACAATACGTATTTTAAAAAATAGTGCTTTCAATTCCCAATCACTGCAGGCAGTCTAAAGAGACACCCTAGTTTATTGTATCAAATGCCATTATAAGATCTTTGGAGATGACCTTACAGTGACATTCTTCTTAATGAAGATTATTTAACTGAGCAGCCATGACCAGCCCTGAAATCTGAATGGACAGTATCCAGAAAATCCATTTCTGCATGATCCAATCCATGAAGTTCAGTTGCCATCTTCTCCACAATCTTTCACAGAAAGGAGAAGGTGGGTCTGGTAAAAATGGTGAACACAGCTGGGTTCAGGAAAGGCTTTTTTGGGATAAGGTGCATTCTTCAGGGCAGGTGGCATTAGAGCTTTCTTCAAAGAAATATTAACAATCTCCTGGATTCAACTTCACATACTCTGGTTAGCAGAAATAGCCAAGAAAGTCAAGTGTACTAGTCTTAATGTTGAAACTTCAGAGAAACCTGCTTTCTCAGATTCTACACACTTAAATGAACCCCAGGTTATTCCATAAGCAATTGCTCAACTCACCAATGCAGAATCTTTGAAAGACAATACTTCACAAAATGCATAAGCTGATTTTGATTTATGTTCATTTAGTTGCTCAGCTACAAGCAAATTTTGAAATAAAAATGGATCTTATATATGCCCCTATTGATCAGGTTTCTTCCTTAAAGAAAGGGACGTCAGTATTGTAGAGGTTAAACAAGGGAGAAAAATGCAGACTGTGAACTGCAAAACTGTTGGCACAATATTTAGCTTGCTCTTGGTCTATCGCCAGTATTTCCTTTGTAAATGAATCCCACATCTTTATTAAGTTAACATTTCTTTCCTTTTTCTTTTTTAATTTAAAACGTATTTGAAATATTTTGATTTATAAAGTCCTGGAACATGATATGGCCCCTTTTAGATCAAGAAAAATGAGAATGTAAATTAAAATTCTGACATTAGCCATGATCATATAAACACATGCTCCATCAAATCCACAATTATTTTTAAAAGGTATGTCAAGATACCATAAAGAAGACATCAAAAAAACATTATTATCTCACTGATAAATTGTTTAAAAATGACAGTGTAGTTGTGGATGAATTGGTTGTAGCATATGCAAATATAAGCAAAAAGTGGAAATCAGGTAAGATTTCATGTAAATCTTTACCATAAAAAGCAATATTAGGCTCAAATCTAATTCTGGAAGCATGTATTAAATTGTACATTGCTGGTGATGATACATTATTATTAAGTTTATTTGATGAGTTTAGATAATAATGGCTACATCAAGATTATTGGGATTATGTTTTATAATTTAAAAATCAATTATTGCTTCAATTGTGTGTAATTTTTTTTTAAAAATTAACCTTTGCAACTGTTCAAGAATTCCTAAATATTCAACATTATAAAAATGTAATGTATAACAATTTTATTATAGATTCTAAATATTTTTCATCTTGAATATAGATTACATGGTTTTATTCTACAAAGAAAAACATTATAAATGTCTCAATGATACATATTGGGCCTTTTCTATGGTAAACTCCCCCACAATATTGATAAAAAAAATCTAGAAATGTTTTCACTTTTTTTCCTCTAAAAATAGCATTGCAATTATTATTTAAAAATAATGAATATATTTAATCCATTGGTGCTAAGTGGGTGTCAATATACTTAATATGATATGATTAAAAAATCAGACTAGGAAACTTTATTGATTTATACAAATGTGATGGCTTTATGAGATAGTCCATGAGCATTTAACCGGAAGCATGATAAAAATAGAACTGGAAACCCTTGATTGCTCCAACAACAGAAAGTTCTTAATAAACAGAGCCATGCTCCTATCACTATATCTACAGGTATAGGGAAAAAGTTCAACAAATTAGTTTCAATCAAGGCCACCAAACTGAGAGGTTTCATAAACAGCATTTGCAGAACTGCTAACAAGGACCATGGCTTCTTTATCTCAGCAATCCTTTCATAGATCCTGAATGCAACTTGAAATCATCACAGCCTCACATGGGTTAAATTTGAATATCTTCAGCTTATTTCCTTGGGCTTATCTTGGGTCTATTGTGATGACTCAGGCTCCTCACCACATTGTCTACCCTGATTTGTTTTTTCTTTGTTTTATTTGATGCTCATTTTTCCAATGTTGAGCAAGCCTAAGAGAATAAAATATTACCCTCATATGGATTCGGAAGTTTTAAAATTATACTAATATAATATTAATATTAATGCTGCCATGTGCAGTACACAGTGGTACATAATCCTGCAACTCTTGTCCTTCTTCATATTTAATGCAACTCCTGGGTCAACATTGCTTAATCCTTCTATTAGAGTATTTATCTGAAAGAAGGAAGAAAGTTATAGCTGATATCTGCAAAGCATTTCTGAAAATATGGTAAAAATCCTTTTAAGACAGATATAAAAATTAATTCATGACAGAAAGTTTTAAATATTTATAATCTTTTAAATGTTTATGAAAAACTAGAATATATCTATAACACTCTATGCAAAGGGACT
Source organism: Ahaetulla prasina (assembly GCF_028640845.1). Classification (NCBI taxonomy): domain Eukaryota; kingdom Metazoa; phylum Chordata; class Lepidosauria; order Squamata; family Colubridae; genus Ahaetulla; species Ahaetulla prasina. The sequence continues at coordinate 102,018,466 of NC_080542.1, forward strand.
CTGCAGTTGGAGCACCTGTCAGAGCCCAGGACTCAGCAGTGTTGCGTCTGCTGTACAATAACTTTAAATCCACATACTGTTCTTTAGATTATTTCAAGGAGTTCTCCCTCATGTTTATAGGTGATTATATTGAATTCACCAGGTATGAATGTATATACACAAACTTGCACAATTAGGTTTGTGCCTTAGGCTCCACAATCCTATCCATGTGTTATTTCAACCAACAGAAGTTAAGGTACAAAAGGTACAATGAATACTACTCTGAAGCTGAACTATCTGACATGCTGAAAGAGACCTTAAAATTTTTACAAAGAAGCTCCCCAATTTGATGCAGTAGTGTTTGTGAATACGTCTGCAGTTATAGAAAACTCTGCTTTCTTGAGAAAGAGTTAAAAAAGTCTCCTGATATACTTTCATGATGAATATAGATAGAGGTACAATAAAGTTCCTTCTGTACTAGTTTGTTCTATGATTTGATGAAATCAAATTTTAAAAGAAGTTAATTAGATGTGCATGGTATTCATAGCATGTGCTATTTATTCTGAAATTCTGTATTTTTATTGCTCTAACCCAAAGAAGATATACTATCTATTTGTAAATGGATAACATGCGATTTTTGAAGAAAAAAACCCTATCAATACTTACACAGTGTCCACAACTTAGTTGAATCAAGTCTGTACATTTGAATCCTGAGACTGATGCTAACAACTGGCTAAAAAAAATCTATTTTATTTTTAATTAAATAAGGTACCTTATTAGAAATGATAGCACTAATCCTTGTTAAGAAGTAGAACATAAATTCTGTTCTCTGCTTCAAGTGGACTTTTCTGGATTGGGGCCAACATCTCAGACAACAATCCTATACTTTCTGAGAACCAAAATATAAAATAATTCATTTTAATTGATACTTTAAAATATTAGGTGTTCACAAAGCCCAGCCCGATCGTTTTCCATGAATTATTACAACACGTTAGACTCATGGCGATCTTAATAAGCTCTGGCAAATGTAACTGTATATTTTAATGGATTGAAGTCTCTTTGGGGAAGCCCCTGCATAGATTTAGCAGTCATTGATTAAGAACATAGGTCCTTGTATGCATTAGTACTGGTCAAAAACAGGAAGCCATGGGCAGCAGTAAACGGACAGGTCTCACAATGAAAGGAAACAGGGGGTTCCCCATAGATTTTTATTGGGACCAGTGTTACTTCACTTCTTCATGAAATATGGTGTTTTTGTTGGGGTGAACACCGAGTTTTTCCAAGCTGATGAATAATACCAGACTGTGAACAAGTCCTAAAGGACTTCTTCAGTACAATGCTCCCAAAATAGAGCTTATATTTAATGTAATGTAAATACTAGTTAGCAGAAATTATTCTGACAAAAAGATATCTACCAGTACATGTAGCAAGATAGAGTCAAAACTACCAATCACTAACCAAGATACAAATACAAACTTATGGCAGCAATAAATAAAATTAAGATGAGATTTATATTATCATGTAAGGTTTGTCACTACACAGAGAAAATAAATCAACCATCTTTGTGTTAGTATTGTGTTCAGTTCTAGTTCTTCCATTCCCAGAATAGGACTATAGAACTGCAAGAACTAAGAAAAAGCAATTATGATAAAGAAAGGACACAATGGAGGAAGAACATAAAAAATGAAAAGCATGTGAACAACAACATAAGAGATATTTTTCATCTCCTTTTTAAATTAGAATTTGAATAAATGAATTGATGGTAATATAGTTGGAACAAACACAATAAACTGCTTAGCTAGATGCTATATATTAACGGAAGGTGCTGTCAAAACACGGGTTGATGAGTATTGTTTAAATAAGAATTAGAGAGATTTATAGAGGCCACTGATCAGAAACCTGCATAGGTGTAAAGGCAATCAATGCAGTTGCTAAGAATGGTCTGTAGTAGATAATTATTGCCCCCAGATTCAGCTATAGATTTACTAAAAGCATCTTGCTGGGAAAAGGATGCTGGACATAAACCTCTATTTTGATTGAATAAAGTATTCTTTCTATTTTATCTTATGTCATTCTCAGATTAAAGAGTTAGAAAAGAAAAATATATACCAAGATATCGCATTTTGATTAATACAACAATTACAGGGAATATATTTCATTCTTATTCTGGTAGATCACTGATACCAGTAGGTAAAATAAATAAATGGCTAAATAATACTGCAGAAGCAATATAAAAAAGATAAGAAGAAGAAAAACAAAAAGGGTAAAGTAAGATTTCGTTTCTGGCTAGCCAGCAAGTATAAGATGAGTAAAGGTCTCCTTAACCGGTGAATTTTCAGTATTCTTACCAAGATAAGAAAGTGATTTGCTTGTCCTACTTTCCTTCAAAGACAACAAAACCTAATAAATGTATCTTGAATAAATATAGCATAAAAATTATCTAATAATTGGTGTGGATTCATATGTAATTTTGATAAAATGAAAACAATGAATGAGCAGGTAAAAGGACAAAAACTGATCTATTCCATTTATTTATTTAACAAATTTATATAGCTGTTCACCTACTCATAAAACTCTGAATTGCAAGCAAAACCCAAAACATAATAATCAGTTAAAATAACTAAGTTGATATCACTATTAAAACATCTTGCCACTATATGCCCCCACATAGGCTAACCTTATTAACATCATGACCAAAGCCAGATCTTCATAGTCCTATCCAAAGTCAAAAGGGCCAGGGCAAGAATGTCTAAGGAAGACTATTCTATTGGGTAGCCACCAAACCATTTTATTGGGTAACCATCATGATGGCTTCCTATGACCAATCAGATGGCATCTGATTCACAGAGACGATTCAAACATGACCATTTGGTTAGACCAGTCTAGACAGTGGACCTCACATGTTTTTTCTGCCTCTGAGGAAGAAAGCCAACATTTGTTTTGGGGGATATTCTGTGACCCCCTACAAAAATGCCAATCAGAAAACTTATATTTTGACAAAAGGCATAGTATGTGCTATGTACATGTTTTTTGTTTTAAAATACTTTTATAGCTATTGTTTTATTTAAATATTTAATATTTGTTTTAAATAAATCCATCAGATTGTATGAATGGTTATGGAGCAGTTAAAAGCAAATAACAACATTGTATTATGGATTCAATGCAGTTTATTTTCATCTTGTTTTGATGGTAATGGGATTTCAGGCTGAAGGATCCTTCATAAAAACAGGTTTTTAAATGGAAGATCCTATACTGTAATCTTTTTTTGCTAAATACAATATTGATGTATGTAAAGTCCAAAAGATTTTACTAGGTCACATGAAATTCATCAATAGCAAATAAATGAATAGCGAACAAAAAATAAATCTACTTCTCACAATTAATGTTGCTATAAAAGCCATCCTGGTTGCTATGTGCATAATAAAATAAATGCACGTTTATTTCATATATGTTTTACAGACGGAATCACAATATAATCACTATTGATTATAGGGAGGATATCATGTATAGTTTACAGACCGCTTCTTAATATCAACATATATTCTATAGGCTACAAAAGTCAATTGGTGTTCTGTGTACAGACTAATGCATAATATTTTTATAAGCAATATTCAGTATTTTTATAAGCAATTTTTTAGTATTTTATGATTTTTTCCAGATTTTTTATAAGAAATGTCAGTATTTTATAAGCAATTTTTCAATATTTTAGTCAACATAATTTCTTCACAGTTCATGCTAGATAATGCTATATACAATGCTGCTTAAAAATTTGTGAATTATTTTAAATTTTATTTTATTAAATTTTATTGAATAATTTTTACAGAATAAAAAAAGCATTAAAGAAAAAGTAAAGTAAATAGAAAAGTAATAAAAAGAGGCAAAGAAGAAGAAAAAGAAGAAAAAAAGGTAAAGAAGAAGAAGGAAAAAAATAAAAAAATATGAAGGATCAACTTCTGATCTTCCCTTTAGCAGTTTTAAATGCATTTATATTTTATCCTTTCTCCCTAAGGTTCCATCATGGTTCTCTTCTTTTCATATTCCTTACCCTTTCTAATAATCCAATTCATAAATCACAAGTTCATTTTTTTTTCTTTGTAGCAAAAAGCCCAAAAAGTTTTTTTGGTTACTGACAAATGTAGTTATTGTTTTTTCCTTAATGCAACAAGTTAATTTCTGTAAATTCTATTATATTCATCAATCATTTTGTAAGTATAGTATTTCAGAATTTTTATATCTTTGTGCATATAATAATCCTATTGCAGTTAGCATGTATAAAAAGAATATTTTGAATTTTAAATATTTCCTGATTGCTTATTTGTACCCTATGCTTATTTGTACCCTATGACGATCACTAAGTGATGAAAGTATCTTTTCTTTTATGTACACTGAGAGCATATGCACCAAAGACAAATTCCTTATGTGTCCAATCACACTTAGCCAATAAAAAAAATCTATTCTATTTTAAATATTTCACATAAATATGAGCTAAAATAAGAACTGCTCTCTACATAAATCTCAGTACTAGTTAAAGAGAATACAATTAAACAAATCAGTCAAAAACACTATGTTTGTACATTTTTTTATTGAAGAAAATCATCAAAAACTGTATATATGTGTCTGGCAAAGTATCTGAATCTCTAAGGTTATTGTACATTTTAAGGAGAAATTAAAATCAGATGTTTCAATCAATCAGATGATAATCAGGTGTAAGTGTGAGAAATCTTGCCTTATTTAAAAACAGAAACTTGGTATTTAATATCGAAGTCTGATCTTTACAACACAGCTACATGAATGTGTGTCATTCAAGAGACATGAATGTGTGTCATTCAAGAAAAGAGACATTTCTGAGGACATTCAGGAAACAATCGCTGATGCTCACCAGACTGAAAAAAGTTACAATTTCCAAAGAGTTTGGATTCTACCAGTCCATTCTTTAGGCAGATGGATGCAATTCAACAATTCTGTTACCTTGTTCAGGAGTAGGCTTGCTAAATTGATGGTGTTTATCACTTCAGGAAGTCTTGAAGCCCAGTGTAATGTCTAAATAATAAAGGCTCTCTTGCATAGGCAAATGTCAGTGAACATGAGACCACCATCGGGAGAACACTGAACAATGGTGTGCATGTCAAGATTGAAAACTTTTCAAAAAGAATATTGCTGCCCATCTACAGTTTGTGAAAGATCATGTAGATAAGTCAGAAGGCTACTGGAAGAATGTTCTACGGATTGATGAAAGCAACGTAAAGTAGTATGTTTGTTGAAAGCCAAACACTGCATTCCATCAGAAGAACCTTATGCCATCAGTGAAATGTGTTGGCAATATTATGATTTGAGCCCACTTTGCTTCTTCCAGAACAGTTTGCCATCATTGATGGAACCATGAGTTTGGAATTGTACCAGAAAATTCTACAGGAAAATGTCAGGGTATCTGTCTATGAATTGAAGCTCAAGAGAAAGTCATATAGCAAGATAATGACATAAAATGCATAAGTTGAACAACCTATGAGTGATTAAAGCAGAAGATGTGATAAAGCAAAAAAATGGAGTATGATTTATATTTTAATAGAGAAAATTTTGAAAATGAAGATAAAGATGAAAACAGAAATTTTTGGGGCCTAATGGAAAAAGACCTGGAGGAAAAAAAACTTTGTTATTATATATGTTGACTGCAGCAAGACTATTATATGCACAACAATGGAAGGACATTTCGATTCCTACCATGGACGAATGGTTGCAGAAACTGATGGAGTTGGCTAAAATGGCAAAATTGACTATTTTGATTAAAGAAAAGAATACAAATGCTTTTGTTTCCAAATGGAGATCACTTCTGAATTTTGTGCTTAAAGTGGAAAAGAATGAAACTTTAATTTTAAAACTTTGAATAAAACTTTGATCAGTCTGATCAGACTGATAGATCTTTATAGAAATGGCTAGTTTATATTATTATGAAAAAGCAAAAAGTTGTGATTTGATGTTAATATCTTATTTTACCGCAACAAAGTCGGAAGTCAATGCTTCTTTTTTCTTAGTCCTCCCTCACTTTTCTACTCCCCCTTTCTCCTCATTGTCTTCCTATTTTCTTTTGTATTTTGTATCTTTTAATTTATAAGTCAATAAAAATGTTAACGGGCAATGATTAAAGCAGAAGAAAGTTAATGTTTTGGAATGGCCAAGTCAAAGTTCTTAATCCTTAATGATCTTAATCCTATAGAAAGGACCAGAAGCAGGCAGGCAGTTAATGTTCGTGTGTCCAAAAACAACCCTTCATTGAAGCTGTTCTATAAGGAGGAATGGGTTACAATTCCTCAAGCCAATGGGAAGGACTGGTAAACAATCATTGGAAACATTTAGCTACAAGTATTACTTTTCAAGAAACACCAATTACTGAAAGCAAAGGTTCACGTACTTTTGCCACACACCAATATGTAGATTGGGTCATTTTCTTCAGAACAAATATGTTTTTGACTCATGTGTTTAATTGGATTGTCCTTATCTAGATTTAGAATTTGAGGGGAGAATACATCATATTTAAGTACACATTTACTATATACAGAAATATTGAAAATTCAAAATGGTTCACATAGTTTTAAGTACCAAGCAGTTTCATTAGTGTATATGTGTGCATAATACTAGATAGTAGTAGTATAGTAGTAGGCTTATATAAGGTTTATGTAAAAAGTGAACGTAATTACATAATAAAAAGTGAATGTAATAGAAATATACCTTCAGGGTTTGGGCATTTTGAGCATCATTGATATTGCTATTAATATATTACTCCTAATCTTTATGATAAGCAAATTTCATGAAAGTTCAATTTCTGTCACTTCCATTTCTTTAAATTGCTACCAAAAAATTAGATTTTGTGTTGTTGCTACTCATCTTGAGGATTATATAATGGAAAACCAAGATATAAAATGAATAGGTTCCATTAAGTCAGCTTGAAGTCTGAAGACCACATGGGAAAAAGCTTATGTCTATAACAGTAACCAGTAGCTAGTCCAAGGATAATCTTGCAATTTCTTTGATCTCGTGCACTCATTTTATTATCTAATCCTCCTTATTCATTATTTTGCCTGATGTCAATCATATCTCAGGAAATTTCCTCATTAAAATGTTCTGGAGAAACGCTTACTCTGGATTCGATCCTTTCCAACAGACTTCAACTTGATAGTTTAGCACAGGGGTGTCCAAACTTGGCAACTTTAAGACTTGTGGACTTCAACTCCCAGAATTCCTCAGCCAGCTTTGCTGGGAGTTGAAGTCCTCAAGTCTTAAAGTTGCCACGTTTGGGCACCACTGGTTTGGCATATGCTTTTTGCATTGTTTTCTTCCCTATTATTGGATCTTCTATTGTTTAAATGTGACTTAAAATAAAAGGGAAATAAATTGAACAAAATACAAATACATCATTTTTACAAGGTGCAGATTAGATAAAACTTTAGATGTATAAATTTCTAGTATTATAATCCCAAGGGCAATATAAATTTTGGAAATTAAAATCTAGTACATCTGAATTTCAGTCAGAGTGACTGTCAGGTTTTGATCTGAAAGCCATCCTGTGATTATTTTATTTACAGGAACAATCCAGAATGACATGTATGAGCCTGGTGATTTGAACCATTTTACCAACAGTGCTAGATTCTTTGTTAACAGAAAACTTTAGGAAGTGCTGTATCTTAAAAAAACACCCAAACTTATAAGAGCAGTTACCTTTCAACAGCAAAAGATAATTTTAGTCTTTCCTCATTCTGATATAACAAGGTGATAGTGATAAAACTGAAAGCAATTGTTTTATTTATTCCTTTCATGCAAAAATTCCTTTGCGATAACATATCATGGTCGCTGCCTTTTACCTGCCCATTCTATAGATTAATATCTGTTCAGAAAGTAACTAATCAGTCAGTAACTAATTAAACAGATCCGCTCAGTTCAAGTTTCATTGATACAACAGTCAATTTCCATCAACAATCAAGCACATACCCAAGATTATGCACATTCTTGACATATGAAGACTTTTAACTTTGCCTTTCAGAATTGAAACTACTAATTATGGATGCTTTCAACCATTACGTTGCAAATAATTCTATTTATGATACAAGACATAATGGACATTCAACTGTAGTCTGCTCTGAAAGTGAAAGCAATAGCCATATATGAGAGAAGGATCACCTTTAGTTAATTCTAGTTGGTTTTTGAAGCAGGATTATAGAAGATTGTCACACAAAAAGAATTGGTAATACAGTCAATAATGACTGGGTTCATAAATTGCATTAAGATGTAAGATGTTTATCATTGACACAGCATACTGCACAAATCTAGCCACTGTCATCTGTAAATCACAGTTTATGACACAGCATATTGTTGTGGCTTCAGTTACATATGACTTGCCCAATAAATTATGTTTAGATATGCATCAACCAAACTTGTTTCATTGTTGGGTACAAGTATTATTTGAATGCACTCTTATCCTTCTCTTACCACTACTGCTGCTCCTATTCACTGAAATATTCCCCATGATCTTCTGTCTCTGAGAAAGGGTAATGCATTCTTCTCCTTATTACTGAATTAGGGAATAATGTGGCTTTTAAAAAAAGATTGTGATCTATATGATGTAATTGAAGCTCTGACCATTTTTAAATGTGTGCTGAATGTTTCATCTTAACTTTTTCTTACCTGCAATGCTTGCCCTGCCGCCATAATGAATGATTGGAAAAGATAAACAAAGAAGCAGCAATAAGGGTAGCTGGTGGTAAGTCCAACTGCCATCTCTGCAATTTGTTCTAGGAAGTCTGAATTTGGATGTGAGGAAGGGCAAAGAGCTGATTGTGAACAAAAGTCTGTTTACTTAATCTGTCATAACCTGCCCATGAAATATGATATACAAGCAGATTTTATTAGCATTCTAAAAGTGTAACAATCAAATAATTTGTAGCCTGCATACATTTCACTTATAAAATATTGGCACCAAAATTGATATTATTTATTGTTAATCGTTCGGCTTAAAATATTTCCAAGGAAGTATTGTTTTTTCAGCATTAGAGATGCTGATTCAGCACATATGACTAATAAACTCCATAGAGGCTCAATTCAAGTGCAGTTTGAACTGTATAGATCAGGGGTCTCCAACCCTGGCAACTTTAAGACTTGTGGACTTCAACTTCCAGAGTTCCTCAGCCAGCAGAGCTGGCTGAGGAAATCTGGGAGTTGAAGTCCACAAGTCTTAAAGTTGCCAGGGTTAGAGACCCTCGGTATAGATTGACTACTGGGTCAATTCAACTTCAAGGAACATCTTAATTTTTTCTATCCATTTTCAAGGTTGTTGTTACAGACCCAAACATAGGAAAAGGAGTAACCTCATTATATTATAAAAGAATAATTTAAAAAAGAAATCTAATCAATCTATTGGAAATCAATGGATATAATTTGTGTTAGAAGCCTTATTAAATGACTATTTGGTACATTATATATTCCTGCCTAACTCTAAGAATTAAATGCTTAAGTATTTTATTTGAACAAGATTTTGTTTTTGTTTTTATTTACTTTTTTTCTTTTTGTTCTTCAGGCAAAAGAAAACACTTTGTAAAGGATTCATAGTCTTGAAATCACAGCAATCTTAAATTGTCCCACTGACATAAAAAAATGGTTGCAAAGCTTGCAGAACTTTGCAATGCTAGGCTGGCCAAGTATTAGCTTAAAACCTGAGTGGCACCTTTGGGATACGCTACACAAATCACATTCCTAAATGATTTATCTCTTAGAGAATGTGAAACCTTTTACTCTACTAGACAGCAGTTAACCGATCTCAAATTGACCAGTGGCATTTCAAGAACAGCCTTCCCTTACTTTTCTGAAAGAGTGACTGAGCGTGTGTGTAAAAACCTAGCAGAAAATAATTTGCAGCTGTGATAATATCAGGTTGGGATTTTTAAAAAAATTAAAAAGGATATGGAGAGAAAAGAAAAACACTCCAGTTTTACATCGAATAATAAAAGATTAAAAAGGAGAGCCTGTAAATAATTAGAGGCTGCTGTCTGAAGCCAGTTGCAGTCGCTGCAACTGATAATAAACTTAAACCCTCTTGAGAGCAGGTAAATGCTTTGCAACCCTGACCCCCTACATCTCACATTACTTAACTACCCTGCAGCTTCACCATTACATCACCATCCCAATGATTGGTCCCTGCAGTTTAACTCTCTCCCTGTCTCCTCCGATTAGGGACGAAGGAGGGAACGGCACAGAAACTTCTGTCGCAAAGTTTATTGAGCCCCGTCCGGTCGTGGCCAGAGAGTCTTTTGCGTGTTTAGCATAATCCCAAACAAATTCGAAGAGCAGAAAAAGGGCGAGAGAGGAAAGGCGAGAGGTCCTCTTCAAAGAGGAAACGTATTACATTGGAGACACAGGGAACAGAAGTGATAGTAGCAGGGTGAGTCGTAGAGAGCAAGGAGAAGAGGAAAATTAAAAACAAACCTCATGGACATCACTGGGTCTGAATTCCCTGCTGAGGTGCAGAACATGAGAGCCCTGGAGTGAATGTACGTAGAACCTGAGCCAAAGCTTAACTAGCCCGAGTGAGTCATATCCTTCCCATTTGATTCCAGTCCAAATGATGATGTAATGGTTCTGGCCCGCTCCCTCTGCTCCGTACGCTGCCTCCCTCCTCCTTTTTAGCTCGGTGTTAGTGAAGTCACCATTTAAATCTGGCACAGCCGAAACAAAAAAAAAATACACAACAAAAAAAATCTTAAATGTAACCAAAACAGCCCCAGGCGAAGTTCCAGACACACAGAGACTTCGATGGTGCAATTGCCATTGGATACGAGTAAACAGAAAAAGAAACAGTGCCGCGTCAGAACGGCCACAGCAGCTGCATATAGGAGATCAGAAGCAAGCCCCCAGCATGGGGGCCATCACAAATACATACAACTTTTTCCCCGTGGAAAGGTGCGCCGCTCTTTCAGACGCGCGCATCTAGAGCGACGCGTCCCTCGCGCGCATTCGGACCTCAGCAGAGAAAAGGGCGCGCGGAGTGGGAGGTTGAGAAAAGGAAGACGGAGCGAAACAAGCAGGAACACGAGGGCAGAACTATGTGAAATATGTTGAGCTTGATGGGGAAACGAACGGGACAAGTCTGCGTCGAGTATTCTACCTTGCCTTAGAAGCGAACGGAGTTCTCTTAAGTAACGGAGTGACTTTCTGGAGAAGGAAGAGAGCCTGCAGGATACAAGTCTCTTGTAAAAGGGCTGCTTCTGACAGTAGCATCTTTACTTGCAATACTCCGGGTGTCTCCCTCCCCCACGCCCCCACTATCCATTGATTAGTGACTGGTGCAGCTGGACCTCAGGGCAAAATCCATAGCCTAAGAAATTAATATTAATATTTTAATTTTAATTTTAATTTAATTTTAATGGGAGGGGAGGGGAGGGGAGATACCTTTCTTTTCTCTAGTATGATTTTGGTACCATCTGGGCAAATATACAAATACTCGGCTGTAGCAGAAATGGCGATAGCTTTCCTTTTTTCTTTCCTTTATTAATTATGGGAGGGCAAGAATATAGCTAACAGAGTTCACTTTCTTCCTATTATAAAAACTATTTTAAATAAATAAATCATTATTACCAAATTCTATTGCACTATAAAATGTGACTTCTGTCCAATGAAACAATTTACTTTCTGATCTAAAATTATCCAGCAGCATCACAGTTGCCCAAAAAGCAGATGTTTCTTCAAATCCTTTTTCATAATTGTCTGACAATATTATTGACGCTGCACCTTGCAAAAGTGGCTTGATAAGCAAAGGTGTGTTTCTGCCTTCCTTTGTAAGCCCTGTTTTCCTAATCTTTCCCACTCCATTTCACTTGACAAAACAAGTAAACTGGGTGGACATTTCAACAATAATCCATTTGCTTTGATTTGATTTGATTTTCACATATAAGGAGGAAATTTCACATATAAGGAGGAAATTCACATATAAGGAGGAAATCACATATAAGGAGGAAATTGCCTCTGGTGGCTCAACAGACTAATTCAGTCTGTTATTAACAGCAGCTGCTTGCAATTACTGCAGGTTCAAGTCCCACCAGGCCCAATGTTGACTCAGCCTTCCATCCTTTATAAGGTAGGTAAAATGAGGACCCAGATTGTTGGGGGCAATAAGTTGACTTTGTATATAATATACAAATGGATGAAGACTATTGCTTGACATAGTGTAAGCCGCCCTGAGTCTTTGGAGAAGGGCGGGATATAAATGCAAATTTTAAAAAAATTGTTCTTGATTGTTAAATTCCCAGGATTTTAAGTCTCATTTGTTGCACCCATTTCTCCAAAGTCTTCACTGTTGGTTAGATGTTGCCCCCAAATTACAATCTTGAATTAAAGATAAATTGCATTCTTTGTCCAGGCTTTGTCTCCATTTAAGGAGTATGGTTTAAAATACTTAATCCAAATGTAGTTCTTGGCCTTAAAAAAATATGTACCGTGTTCCCAAATAAATATGCTGGATAATTGCTATGTCAGCTTTAACAGTACTTGTGTAATTAACAGTAATTGTGTATCTGCAGCAATTAAAAAATGTTCTTCTGGATATCTGAAATAATTAAAAAAATATCCCAGTGATGTATACAATTGCATGTGCATATACCCAATGATATGAATTGAACACAAGGAGGTTTGGGCAGAAAGACCAGGATCTTAGTTCATTCTTTTACAATAGCAATGTGAAGACAATTAATAAAATTGAAGTGGGGAAGAAAGAATTAAATAAAATTATTAATAATAATAATATCACATTTATTGGAAATTAAACCTGGCAATGGAATTGTAACAGATTACATGAGAAAACCCAAGGAAGAATGTAGCATATATTGGAAAAAAAACACCTGTCTTTTAAAAGAGCCAATTTGGTCTAATGGTTAAATCACCATGCTAAAAAGCAAGAGGCTATGAGTTCAAGCCCTGCCTGCCTTAGCCATAAAAGCTAGCTGGGTGATCTTGGGCTAGTCACTCTCTATCAGCCCAATCTGCCCCACAGAGTTGTTGTGACAAAAATAGGAAGAAGAAGCTATATTGGATATGTTGCGCCCTTGAGTTATTTGTAAAATATTAAAGGTGGGATAAAAATACATTTTATAAAGGGCTATAATTGTGCAAATTGTAGTTTTTAAAAATGCATCACTGAAAATATATTTGATAAAATCAGTTATTTTTCTTTTTGGTCAACAGGCACATAATTTCTAGAATATGTCTTTGTTGTAATTTTGATTATCTCAAATGGCTAAATTCCAGTTATGAATTTTAGTTATCTCCATAGATAATGAACTATAGGTACAGGGAATTAAAGATCCTGTGATTTGGATCTATCTACTAAACTGGCTTGATGTCAATAATGTATTATATTGGAATATGACAGATTCATCAAGTGAAAACATTGTGCATAAGAGGTGATCAGCTATAATTATTACTGGCGCCACTAAAGCCAGTAACTTGACAATATCATATGTAGCTGTTATAAAGTTTGCTTCACTGTGTCACTGGCCTACATAACTCATTTTTGTCCCAGTGACTAGTTATTGATTTTTCATCTTCTGTAACTTAATAAAAAAATGTTTAATCACTCTAAAGCTTTCTTTTATTTCCAGGCATTGCAGCCTATTTCCACAATTTAGAAACGTTTTTTCTCTTTGCCAGCAAACTTTGTAATTGTTTTTAAGGGAAGAATATTAATTTATATATAACATAAAAGAATTATAATAATTGTACAGACATATTATATCCCTTCAGTTATAAATTTTCCATTAATTTTTAATGTATGAAGGTTTGACACCAGTACTAAATATTTAGAGAAAATATTAAGAAACTTTGGTCTGAAAGATACAAATAAATACAGTGGGTTTTTTTTAACTGAAACTTGGAAAACATTTTAGTAGATAGATCTAAGATAGGTAGAATAAAGATATATATATAAAAAGCAAAACAAAACCATTTAAAATGGAAAGCTTTAATTCATAAGGCATGTAACTACAGGGACCTGTCTGCAATGTTTTTATATTAGTACCAAAAATAACACCTTCCGCCACAGACCCGGGTTAATTTTTCTGGTAATAGGCCTTTCTATATTATTTTAAATGCTAAAATATTGGTTGTTGTTTTTCTTGAAGATATAAAACTGTAGTTGTTGTACAACATGCCATAGCAATTGAACATGCAACAATATTATGAAATATCAGATTCGGGTGCACAGGAACTGCTTTAAATAAGTTGCATACATCCCTAGGTAGAGTTTCCTCTTAGTTTCTCCCTGTTAGCCATAATAGAAAAATGTTAAAAAGTTGAGAGAGAGATGAGGCACTTTTTCAGTTCTTAAACTCAGAAATGTGATTCCTGTTTGGGAATATCTTTCCTCATTAGATGACTGATGATAATTTAACTTAGTTTTAATCTGCTTGAAGCTCCAGATGTAACCAGGAATGCTGCATAGAATTGAAAAATGCTGGAAATATACTTCCTTTTCTTTCATATGTACTTCTTTCCAGTTAAAAACTCTTGTGAAACACTGTATTTCTAAGATATAATTCAAAAAGAACTTTGCATCATCCCCTCCCCCCGCTCTGCTTTTTGCCATGCCCACTCACTAAACAAATATCTCATTAAGCAACAGAAATTTGGGGTTCAATTGTGATTGTAAGTTGAGGACTATGTATATTACACCTCACTAATAGATTTTTTTTTTGGTCTAGTGCCAATACAATATTATCAGAGATATTGAACAAAGCATTTCTAGGTCCCTAAGTTTTCTAAGTTTGATGCCTCTGTGCAAAATATGTGCGACTGGGCTTGTACTAACTAGTATTTAGAAATATTGTCTTATATTATAGAACTCTTTCAGAATCAAAGGGATTTTGAATGGAATGTTGCTCACTCTGACAAATATCAAAATCAGTGTGTTCCAACTTGTGTTGGAATTAATATGTTTGACAAAATTAATAAAAACTTAATAAAAGGTTTGATTGCTGCATGTGATATTCTAAAAAAAAACCTAAAATAATATAGATAGTTTCCATTCAATAATACTAGGTTCTTCAGGTCTATAGTATCAAACTGGTTTAATTCCAAATATAACAGTAATAGAGTTGGAAGGGACCTTGGAGGTCATCTAGTCCAAACGCCTGTTTAGGAGATCTATACTAGGGATTTGAACTGCCGAACTGCCAACCTTTCTGATCAACAAGCTCAGCATCTTAGCCACTGAGCCATCTAATCAGGCTAATATAGTTGCCATCAGTAAACCAGGAAGTGTTTTTCAATACTAAGTTAAATGCTTAAAAGGGCTAAAATGAAATTGACACTGATCTGAGAGCATGAAAAAGTTATTTCCAGCTCAGGTATTTTCTAAGACTGTTAATCTTTCCTCCTCTGTTAAAGGAAGCACCATTTTCCCATTTTCCTTCCTGTGATCTGTCAATGATTAATAATTTCCTGTAGTCCAGAAGAATTTCCCCTCAAATATAATACCAAATATGCATCTTTTCATGCACTCATTAATTTTGTTCATTCTATTATTTCCTACAGATACTGGAAATCTTCATATGTTTAATATCCAGATAAATGTGAACTGAGCTATGGGGTGGGAGGAAAAGGTATTTAATTCTAAAAGCATCCATCTCAGAGCAATGCCCACAGCCACAGTTGACTAGCTAAGGAATGTTTACTGCTCCTCCCTTTAGCCTATCTCTTCCTCAGGGAAAGGGTGGGCAGACCTCACAGCTGTCTGATGTAAGCACAGTTACAATTCCAGAGCTCTGGCTGCAAACTGAGTGTCTGCGTACACAACCAAAATATCTATGTTTTGAAATCACATCACTCTAGGACTATTTGGCAGGATCAGCTGATGCTAACTCATGAGTAACATCTGAAATATTTATAACCCTAGTAACATGAATGCATCGTTCTCCTTCAATCTTTAATTAAAAACACTTTTACACACCTGTCTACAAAAATGCTTGTGAATATAAAACTCTCAGTAAAGTAAGCTGTTTAGAAATAGGTGGGAGTTACATATAAGTAAATATTCTTAAGATTAGGGTCACTTCCAAGTACTCCAGTGCTGAGTACAATAGATACCCTACAGCTTCAATTCACAAACTGACCTATGGTTTTTATGTGGTGTCAATTTCATTTATTAGAACAGTGTAAAATCATCTTAGGTTTTTAGGAAATAAGATGTTGTTTTTAAAAAATCTTTAAACTGTACGTACATTTTCTTTAAAAAAAATCTGTATTTCTCAACAATTTACATGGGCTAAATAATTCCAAAATAATTATTGTCCATTGAAGAAAGTTTCCCTTTTCTCCAGACAATTTTTTTTCTTTTCAACCCAAAATCCTTCTACTCTCTATGGAATCATGAAAGCCAGAAAAATTCAGAGTTAAATAAGCTTTAATTATTATCACATGTACAAAGACTTAATAAACCTATCATTAAAAAAAACACCTATTTTTTTAAAAAGTGGCATCTTTTCCTTTTTTAATTTAAAATAACCATGCAGATGGTTTCTTAAGGACTTCTCTCCAAATTGCTTTAAGTGAACCTTTTCAGTCACAGATCACTGCAAAAATCATGTGGAGATATTCAATGCTCAGTTCTACCTGGGTGTCCTATTATTTTTAGTGGACAGAACCATAGAGAATTTTTTATCCAAAGACTAAAGAGTGATAAGGATAGAACATTTCTCAGTTTGAAGTGGAATGCCAAACATGGAAAAAAGGAAAGAAAGAATGTTGGGATTATGGATGATTGAGTCCTGGAAGGCAGGAAAAAAAAATAAGAGTTCTGAACCATAATACAGAGGTTGTGGGTAGAACTCCACATTTTAAAAACTATGCTCAAATTTAGATCACATCTGGATGATATTCAACAGGGTCCTGTTTTTCAGGTTCAGTTGCCCATCTTTTCTGCTATAAACACTTGAGCAGAAAAATATATAGAGCCAATATAGATAACTATCTTTTACAGTAGAAAAAAATCATCCCACAATTGCAAAAGGCTGATAGAGAAGACTTTATTTGGCCAATAAAATGGCATGAGGAAAAGATTACCAATATTTTTCTCTTTTCCTCCACCAATTTCACCATTCTAATCAGAATCTAAGCCTGTCATAGATACATCGTCTAAAACAAAATGGCTTTGATTCATGTACTAGCCTTTATCATGTACACAAAAATATTGTGGACCACTTCCAGTTGAAAATTAATGAAGGGCGGTAATCAATTTTCAATATTTTGTAATGCTTCAGTGGGACTGAACTAATCAGTAAAGGCATGGTTTCCATCTTCTCTGATACATGAAATGGTGAAATGGTGAAAATCCAGGCCTTATCCTAGCCATTATCAAATTAAGTCGTTTGCATCCTTATTACTATTTTTGAACCATGTACGGTAGATTTTTAAATTACAGCTGTAAACCCTCCACTTTATTTATTATTTATATCCTGCCTTTGTTATTTCTACAAATAATACAAGGCAGCAAATTTATCCAACACACCTTCTAGCTCCTATTTTTTCCACAATAACACAATTCCCCTGTGTGACTGGCCCAGAATCATGCAACTAGCTTTCTTGGCTAAGATGGGCTTAAAGTTACGTTGTCCTGTTTTCTCCCCTGATCCATAAATCAATCTTGTATCTCTATACCTACTAAAAAGCAATCTAGTAAGAATATATAGTAGACATATGTTCACTGGAGTTTTAAAAAGTGAATATAAAATTAACCTCAACCTGTTAATTTTAGTCAATGAAATTTGGGTGATATTTTTTATTTTCTCTTTTCCTTTTTCTCTAATATATACTGTACTTCTGTAAAGGGAACAGAATAATATACTGATATTTGAAAATATAGATACTGTATCACATTATACATTTGTATTAAACAACAGACCATCGCAGCTATAAAATAATTTTTATTAATATTTCCTACATGTTTTACTTTCAGTTCTTGTATCTTATTTCATTTTTGTATGAGTATGCTAACTCATAATTCCAGTGTTGAAGAAAACCTGGAAGTTTGATTATTCATAAGCAAATTGTTTCAGATTTGGATTAGCTTCCTTCAAATGAAGACAGTCCAAGACTAAAGCTTATATCTCAGGAAAAGAGAAAGTTGGAAAATTGTTTTTAGTAACTATTGGTATTCCTTTCCTACCGAAGCCTTTCTTAAATTCCTATTTATCTTGGCCGATTAGTCTTCAGCTTGTAAAGGGCCACAGATTGTCTATGTGCAGAAACAAGTCTTTCTGTTTGTCTGAAACCTGTTATGCATAATTTTCATGTGGTGCCCTTTTCATATTTTATGTATTATCTAAATGGCTATGTAAGTATTCCCTACTCACTTTTTCCAGCCAATTCATAATTTTATGTATTTGGCTGTATTCCCTCAAGCAGACTTCTTCCACCCCCCTCTTTTCCAAACCAAGATTTCTGAATCATCGTAGCTCTGCTTTCACAGGGTCTTAATTAGGATAAAAATGAAAGCATTACTCTAAATCCAAAGCATTTTAACTGGAGAGTAAGTCCCATTGAGTTCATAATTTCCAAGGATATGTTTGGAATTGGGTAATTAATTTTTTTAATGTATACACATATGGTTTCCTCAGAGTAAATGTTGGACTCAGTTAATTACATCATGCAGCATGGTAAAATGATTCCAGGGTTCCCAAGGAAACTGTTTTCATTAAACAACAGGATTCCTTCATTTTAATCTTATGCTCACACAAGGCAAACATTTGGTTTTATCTAACGTCGCAGCAGTTTCAAACTATATAATCCTCTAGTGGATATCAAGATCAGCAAGGATAAGTTGGGCGGTTCAAAAATGTGAAAAATAAATAAATAAATAAACTTGTTCTTGATTCCAGAGGAAATGTCTCTTGAGACAGCATCAAGCATTGTTTAGGAAGGCCACTTGTATTTTGATTCACTACATTTGGCAATATGCCAAAAATCTATGCTTGGCAAGCATGGAGGCATGCTAGAAAAGGACATTAATCCTAACTATAATTTGGTTGATTATTTTTAAAGCTTTGGTTGACTTTAGCCTACCTTCTATCTTTGCTTGGATTAATTTAATTTTGCTTATGCTGTCAGACTGTTTTCCATCTTTGGCTGTTTAGCCAAAGTTTAGTACCTGACTGAACAATCATTGCAAGTTTTAGCCAAAGTTTAGTACCTGACTGAACAATCATTGCAAGTTGAGTATGATGGTTTTCCATCAGCAATTATCTGTGCAAAAATAGCTGGTCTTTTCCTTCAACTACACTTTGTTAGGGCAGAAAGATGTTGAAATTTAAATTTCTGACTGAATGTGGAAGAATTCCCCTGTGATAACATAATTATCTATTCAGTGTTACACACATGACCAATTCTTTCATGCACAAGACACAAAATGCAAGAAAAATAAAAGTATAACATATTTTCTTAACATTTCAAAAAAGAAAATTATCTTTTGTGTATCAGAATTTATAAGGCATTGTTAAATTATTATTTATAACAAATAATTTATTTCAAAGGATGATTTTTTTCCATTTCTATCCCACCCTGCAGACTTTGAAATAGAGAATAAATATGCACAATAACTTTTGTGAAAGAGGGCTACAGTCACACTATATCAAAACTGCAGTAGGTAAGTTAAATATGTTACCTTAATTACTTTCTTTTTTAAAAAAACTGGGTGCTTTGGATGGCATCCAAAATGGGAAAATAGTTCCATGTGTTCAACAATGAAAGGAAAGAAAAATTCAAAGGAATTGCGGTATAGTATAAGAAGCTGCTTTTTAAAGTGATCTCATGAAATACAAAACCCATTCTGCATATACAAGATGTAATAGATAGTAAGCATGCAACTTGCTTTCTTTAACTTGTGTGGCCTTATATACTTTAGAGTGTATAGTAAAAATTTCAGGTCTAACATCCACAATTGAAACTAATAGAGTAACAGAACTAAAAGTCCAAAGAAGCTCTTCCTTTTAGTTAACCCCAAAATAATAGCAATAGCGTTTAGACTTATATACCACTTCATAGTGCTTTACAAAACCTTTCTAAGCAGATTACAGAGTCAGCATATTGCCCCCAACAATGTGGGTCCTCATTTTACCAATTTCGAAAGAATGGAAGTTCTGACTCAACTTTGAGCCGCTCAGAATCGAATTCCTGGAGTGAGCAGTAAATTAGCCTGCAGTACCGCATTCTAACCACTGCACCTCGGCTGTTATCTTAAGTTATAACAATGTCTAATTCTTTTTTAACACCATTGATATTTTGATAAAAAAAGAATAATCAAGAGGCTCCATTTAGTCACACAAATATAGCTGATACTTGAGAGAGATGTACCTCAAAATTTTTGAGGTCATATCATTACAAGGTAGGCAGCAAATAAATTAACTGTTTAATTAAATAAATAAATTATTTACAATAAAGTAACTAAGTAAATAAGTACATTTTGGTCATAAACCTTAATTTTTTTTTACTATGATCTAATTTTAGACTGCTGCCAAAAAGGGCCAAACCAACATATAGATTTGTTCCCATTTCAGAAAGGAGAATTTATATTTCTACAAAATAGTGCTTCAGGAATAGATTCTCTAGACTAGAAATGAGTAACAAGAACTATGCAATTTTTGGTCTACCTCTAACCACTTGCTACAACTCATGGTAGTTGATTCCAGATCAGGAATCACCTGCTTTAGATAACGTCTTGCTAAGCAGTTTATTGCACAGATGATTACTTTAGCTATAAAAATCAGCTTGAAAAGAATGGAATAACTGTTCACTTAAAATCCTATAATGATCTGAAGAAAAGTGTTAACAAATAACTACTATCAATAATTAAAGTCATTATTTAAAAGTTCATTCAAATAGTTACCACAAGATGCCAGCAGTTCTTTATTATAAGTTTATTGTTTGGATTCTAAACCAAACCACTTTTATGATATTACAAAGAAGAGCAGTTCTTCAAATAAAGAATTAAAGAGTTGTGTCAGAATAAAAATGAATCTTCCTTTTTCTTCACGGTTAGAATAGAAATAAAAACTTTCTTGCCAATTATAATTATTATGAAACGGTGTTAGTCTAATTTGCTCAAAATGCAGAGATTTTGTCACTGAGAGTGAAAGTGAAAATATTACATCATTTGAATATCAAACAAATGTGCTGTAGCTTTCAATGATGTCTTCTATATAAAATTTTAGAAACCTACAACGTACTGCATAATTATTGAATGAGTTAGCATTTGTTGTTTTCCCCCATTTTCAGTCTTTAGAAAGTATTTCTATACTTTCTCCTGTGTTATAATCATCCTAGCTATTTAATACTTGAGAAAGAAAATGGAAAACTGGACATTTGGACAGCAAGGAAGTGAAACTAAAATGAGCAGGTAATTTTTCTGAGTCTTTGGAACAGCTTTAACAATCATAGATTTTTTGGGGGAACAAATTGAATTAACAAATTAACATAAGGCAAGCTTGGGAATTGCTCTTGGGCCAAACTAGAATTACCGACCTCTCTATTTCACATTGCAGATACAGGAATATCCACTTTGTACATATTATGTCCAATCCATCAGTGAGATTACAAAGAGGATAAGGATAAACCCATATGTGGATAGGAAATTCTATATAGAGGCAAAACAAGAACTTTATGAAATATTTTTATTATTCCTATTCAACGTTGCCAGTTTCAAAGAAGAAATGTCTCTGCTAGATACTATCCTTTCTTTTCTGGCCAAACTGAATAATAAGAAATCTACACTATTTAAAGTAATTTATTCGGTTTCCCACAAGGATGTTTTATTTCACTTTTCTCTCTCAGATCTGATCCAAATACTTTTGAGAAACAACATATTCTGAAGATGTGTAATAAATGTTAATGGTTATTCACAGAGATCTATGACTAAATATCCCCAGTGACTAATATGTCTTACAGCTATACCAGCCCAAGGCTAAGATTTTTTTTCCTGGTCTTTAAAAATAAACAGGGCTCAGGCTCTTTAATAATTCCATGGAAGGCCAATAAAGAAATCCTGGGGTACTACAGGAAATACTTTTAGTGATTAAACAGGTGTTATAATTGTCTTCTAACCAATAGCTAACAAGGTTTGAAGGTTGACTCAAGAGAATATTCTTATTATATGTAACCAAAACTAGATTGGAAACTTTGAAAAATATACAGATATAGAAGTTAATCAAAGTTTGAAATGCACTTAAATGCCTACACTTTTTGTTGTTTTCCCCCATTTTCAGTCTTCTGGTAGGCCAAAGTGTTGTTTTCCTATCTCTTTTCCTATTTCTATACTTTCTCCTGTGTTATAATCATCCCAGCTATTTAATACTTGAGAAAGCAAATGGAAAACTGGACATTAGGACAGCAAGGAAGTGAAACTAAAAAGAGCAGGTAATTTTTCTAGGATAAGGAAGATTCAATCAAAATCAAACATGGGTGGTCTTATAATTTTAAATGATAAATAAATACATAACATAATTCCTATACTTTGTAATGCATTTGTAAGGAAAGGTATCTGCTGAACTTTTTATGTGGTTTGCTACACTGTAAATAATTCAGTTTGATCACTGTATCAATTTGGCTCCATAGTCTGACTATGTTTATTATTTGCAAATTTGTATTGTATTTATTGTTTTGATGTTATATAATGGTTGGAATGATGAATGCAAAAAATAAATCCAATAAATGTTAACGAATTGTGAGGACTATTCATCTCAACAAAAAATGTTATTTATAAAGAAGCAGGTATATTTTTATTATTATTGCAAATTATTCTAGAAATGCCAGTGGACTTCTAGCCATTTAAAAAAGAAAAGCTAACAATATCAGCTTTTGCCTCAGGAGAAGCACAGTTAAAGTAGTTTCAAAGTGTTTCTTCTGGAGTTGCAGACTTGAATAATTTCCTGCTGGAATGAACCCCGCCACCTCATTCCATTTTTTAAAAGGGTTCTTCTCACCCCACCCCACCCATCTAGATGCCCAACACCTTAGTTTCTTGATTTTCTTTATTCCCACTGAAAAGACAACAGCTTTTAATTGTTTGTAATTTTTCCCCTTACTGTGAGAAGTTAATTAATGAAGAGTGGTGATGAACGAAGATAGGGTCCGGTATCTTCTATAATTACATTGCTGCTGGAAAGAAAACTGGCTAATACAAGTGTGTGTGTGCATGTGAAGTGAGGACAGATCCAAAGTTAATGGAAAAGGGACCTGGATTGATGGCCCTGTAGAAAAATGTTAGATAGAGCCATTTGCCTAGTTGGTGCAATTTTGTGCACTGGAATAGGCAATGATTGTTGTTTTAATCAGCACCATAAGTTGTCATATAGAGTTCAGAATATAACAGAAAAAGAGAATTGGAGATTTTCTAGTGCAAGCAGGGGACCCCATACCATTTTAAATAAATGGTGTCCAGTCTCTTCTTAAAAACTTCCAGTGTTTGAGCACAACTTCTGGAAGCAAACTGATCCACTGATTATTGTTCTAACTGTCAGTAAATTTCTCCTTAGTTCTTGGTTGGTTCCTTCTTGGATTAGTTTCCATTCATTGCCTGCCTTCAGGTGCTTTGGAGAATAGGTTGATCCCCTATTCTTTGTGGCAGCCCTGTAGATATTAGAAGACTGCTATCATGTCTCTCTCTCTCTCTCTCTCTCTCACACACACACACACACACACACACACACCCTAGACCTTCTTTTAATTAAACTACACATAGCCAATTCTTGCAACCATTCTTTCCAAATTTAATATATTTTAGCAAAAAAAAGTCTGGCAATTCAGCTTTCAGAAAGAATATAGGCCATGTTTCCTTCATGAATTGTTTTTATACATACTTCATTTGGTCATTCTATCTAGCAGCTGCTACCTGAATATAGCTATATAGCTTTTTCTTCTTTTAAAGGAAGAAAGATCGTACTGTACTATCCAAGTTAATGCACAATAATAACCTCATACTAATCCAATATCTGTTTATCCCAGTACTTTAGAACATTTTCATTTAAACAAAGGTTTTTTTATGTCCCTGGAAGTTGAAGTTCAACCCTGCCCACATTTCATGCTATATAAAACTATGCCAACCAATAGGGATTTTCTCTTAATGAAAATGTAGGTTTGATATGCTACCATAAATACTAGCAGCACAATTATAGGGATATGGACATTTTAAAAGGCAAAAAGAATATGGTCCTGGAACCATATTTTAATGTACTTTAATAGCAATATGGATCTGTACATGTTTAGAGGAAGATAAAAAAAAATGGTGGGGTAAATGTTTCTACAAGTCATTCTACTTGATGCTTTAAGCAA
This sequence comes from Ahaetulla prasina, assembly GCF_028640845.1. NCBI lineage: Eukaryota > Metazoa > Chordata > Lepidosauria > Squamata > Colubridae > Ahaetulla > Ahaetulla prasina. The sequence continues at coordinate 102,042,793 of NC_080542.1, forward strand.
AGATTTGCATCACATTTTAACATAGTAAGTTGTTCAGGCTGGATCATTGCTATATTGCAAATGATGCCAGCTGCATTGAAGAGAATTTTATTAGAAAGGATTCTGAATTCTATCTCATTGTTATCAGTGTAACTGCTTAGCTGATTATTTGCAGTGGTCTTCATTTCATTATTTCCCTGTCCTTAGTTTTTGGGAAATTTATTTCAACCTGAAACGATTAGCTAAATAGATCAAATAAATAGATAAATTGAGGTTTTTTTTCCCAACAGAAGAACAAAACTTATCCAAAATAGCTCTCTACTTTCTCTAATTTTTAATACAATATTTTGTTTCCTTTTGGCTTATGGCTATAACCAAATATTCTAGCTGTAAATTATGATTCCTGTAAAAAAAAATCAGTATATAATAGGGCTGTTTAGACATGGTTAAGAAACTCTTCTGAAGTATTAAAGCTGCTACATCTTTTTTAAGTTCACATGGTGGCTTCAGAGGCTACATTCTGAATAATTCACTGCTGCTTTCATAAACATCTTTACCACTTTGTTCCCCCACCCACCCAGACATTTACAATGGCTGTGTTGAGAGAAGCTTCACATTTGCCTGGCAAAAGACACAGCTTTTGTAATAATAGGAAGGAGGGTGCTTCATTTATTGCCTTACATATTGTATTGTACTTTTATTGAATAATTTGCATAGTTATAGCACTTAGCAATGGTAAATTTCAAAAAAACTATAATGACTATATTTAACCAAGTTCTGTTTTTCTTTCAGTATACTTATTAATATGAATTTTAAAGTACCTATAGAGTATATTTTATTACCCAAATTATTTCTCCTGTTATATTTTGTTGTATCTGATGGACAGATGGCATGTCATGTGTGAAAATCAATATGTCCAGGAATGCCTAGTTACTGCTCAGTATTGGGGAAACCTACCTTACTAGATTAGATTTGGTATATGGGGGCTTTCATTTTTTTTTCAATTTAAAAATGATATAGAGAACAACTGCAGCATTTTGCTTTCTGCTGCACTTTATAAAGGAAAACTACTGCTTCCCCACAAGTCATTTAATTATATCAAAGTAGTTTTTAAATTCCTGGCATGTTTCCAAGTCCCCTAAATGTTCTATAAACCTATTGTATCTCATTTTCCCACTTGCACAGTATGCTCTAATTCCGTTGACCAATTTCTTAATGCTTTTTAAAGTGTTCTACAAACATTTGATATTATTCAGAATTTTGTATCTTACAGCTCATTTATTTTCCAAAGCTCAAAAGTACTTGATTGTAACCACATAAAAATTAGGAAACTTAGATGTTACTGTTTATTTTGTGTATGTGTGTGTGTGTGTGTGTTTTCTGTCAGACATAATTCTCAATAAATTAAAAGACTGGAGGACCATGCAAGGCAAGAATAACAATTTAACAATAATCATTTGAAAGGAAATATAAATTGAATAGTTTCATGAGACCAATATAGTAAAATCTAAAGCCTAGGTTTATATCATGTCCTTACATTGTTTTATTCTATTCTTTTACTTCTTATTACTTTTATCTACCTGACTCTCATAATACAAATTATTTAGTGGCATAAGTTTTTTAGAAATAGATACTATGAATGTGAACTCACAACAACAAAATGAGTATACTAAAAAATCTCCAAGAAAAAATTAAGTTACTAAAATACATTAGCAATGAAAACATTTTCATTAATCCTTCAGAATACAAATATTTCCAAATTCTGCAAGTTAGCTTGCAGATTTCCGTAAAATGAAATACATTTACAAAACATACACAAAACATATCTTATTAAAAAACTATTTGTATTGAATACATTTATATAAATGTGTAAAACAATACATGACTACAAGTAAAATAGGAACTTCTTAAATAATTTTTCCCATTTTTTCTTTCATTGCCCTCCATTTTACTAAAAGCGAATGCTACTTCTCCAATCCCACATCTTGTGAAAATTGTGTTCATAGCCATTTTTTGCCAGCATTCAATTGCATTACTTCTGTGATTGATGAAATAAAGAGCTAGGCTTCCATTCCTTTTGAATATAACTATTTTATATATTCACTGGTATTCATTTAAAGCCAACCCAATTGTCCTCAGGGAATGGCATGCACAAGCACAACATTATAAGTGTTAATAGGAAACGGATCTGAACAAAGAATCACATTTCCCTATTATATTGTGTTTCTCTCTTAGTACAACATGTCAGCTTCCGTCACAGCTGCCTGTTTTTCCTTGTTGTTTCAAGGGAAGCAGCTATCATTTGGCCTCTTCTTTTCAATCTAATTTATTTCCTATTATAGACTCCTGCCAGCAAGGTCATATATTATGGTACTGTTGAATCTAAGCCTTGTTTATAGGTCTTAAAGCATACAGGAGCAAAGATATTTGATGGCGCTAAGGCAAGTAAGCATTACAGATAATTCTGATGCAAGCCCAATGTTGAATACATTACAACTAGCATAACGAAAAGAGAAAATAAACAAAGCAGTTAGGGTTGCAATCCCCCTCCTCTCCATAAAGAATTACATTTCGGAGTGATAAATAATTTCCTCCTCCCTATGGGAAAAATTTATCACCTATACAAAAAAATATTATAGAAGTGGTTCTGTATCAGTCTTAAATTTACTCGATCTCTAAAGGAATTAATTTAAATTTATTCCTTGAAATTAAAATAATAGAAGCAGGAAACCTTAATTTGATGCTAATTTATACATCTGAACATGTTATTTCTGTGTACAGACTTAATAACATAACAATTAGCAGATTTATATATGTAGATAAAAATGCAACAGAGAAATCTAAGCAATGCATCACACTTTTAGAGAAAAAAGCCCTAGACGGTAATAAAACTAGTTAATCAATATATGAACTTTCTAAACTGTTTGAAATCAACTATACATTTTGTTTATTTTTTGTCTCTCTTGCTATTTAGCATCAATTTAAGCATATTTTTGTAATTAGGCATTAAACTTTTAGAATAAAAAAATATTTCAAATGTTCACATTGAAATTTTTTGCAAATTTATTCAAGGGTAGAGCTTCTGAACTGTGCAAGACATTCAGTGAATAAACATGCCTAAGTTTAAAGTATCTATAACAATTAAATTTAAAGGATTTTAAATAATGAACTGACTGAAGCCTTCTAAATACTGTTTTTGCATAGTTTCATGTTTAAACAGAATGTCATACAAGTTCTATTAAAACAAGCATTAGTTGGTTCAATAATCTTTATTATTATTATTTGCATTTTATTAATCCTCATGAAAGTTATGAAAGAAACTTTTCAACAATTTGATTCCCAGTTCATTGGTATCTTTGAATAATATACAGTGTGTTTTCATATTAAGCAGTGTTCTATGCTATGAAAAGTGAAATATGCAGCATGAGCTATATGGATGAGTTGCCTGAAATTCTGCCACCAAAACACACGTCTAAGGAACAAACAGGAAGTCTGAATGGAAGCCAATTTCCATAGAAAATGCTTGGAAGATACCACTGGAAAAACTGTATCTAAAACAAGCAGAAGGTATCTTTCAGGCAGGAGCTTATTGATGAATTCTTAATCATATAATTATGCAATTATGTCAATCAATTAAATTTTTATTTTTTTTATTTTTTTTATTTTATTTGAATTTATATCCCGCCCTTCTCCGAAGACTCAGGGTGGCTTACACTGTGTTAAGCAATATTTTAAGCAAAATTTTAATTGAGATAAGGATTAACATTAATGAACTCGTAGATATGTGTTCATTATATACTAAACAGCTAGTTCCTTAGATTATAGAAAAGGAATTCACTACTTGTAATGGCCTGCTTCTCCATCTGGGTGGGCAGAGTCTCTCCCCAGTTTTACTACCAGTTTGCAAGAACCCAACCAAACTGGGGGAAACCCCCCACTGAAGCACACCATAATATAACCCCTAATTCCAGTGGAAATAATTGTGAAATATGGATGCTGTACAGAGATTTAGTGGTCGAATCATCAGTCTTTAAATCAAAAGGAACGCCTTTCCAGTGAAGAGTTTTTAAAGACAAGCATATTCACTTAGGTGGTTTTAGAAGAAGTTAATTTGCTTCTTTAGTGTTCAATAGAAATCTTAAGCTAAATTTTCTTCAGGGTTTTTTTTAGAATATTTCTATTCTTTTTTATTTATTTATTTACATTTATCTCCCGCCCTTCTCCGAAGACTCAGGGCGACTTACAGTGTTGTAAGGCAATAGTCTCATTCTATTTGTATATTTACAAAGTCAACTTATTGCCCCCCCAACAATCTGGGTCCTCATTTTACCTACCTTATAAAGGATGGAAGGCTGAGTCAACCTTGGGCCTGGTGGGATTCGAGCTTGCAGTAATTGCAGGCTGCTGTGTTTTAATAACAGGCTATCTTACAGCCTGAGCCAACATGGCCCCTTAATTCTTAATTCTTAATAGTTGCTTGCTAATATCTGCTAATGTAAGCTTCCATTCCTTTACCAACATATTATGTTTGCAGTCTATATGTTTTTTGTTTGTTGGACCATGCTATTTTTAATCTGCTGCCCCACTATTATTTTTAAATATGTTAAAAGTGTCTTAGAGTATAATAATATATAGACTACCTAATCTGTCACAACTTTGAGAAAACCAGTAATCAAAACAGAAAATAAAATCATTAGAAGAAACACAAATTGGGTATTTTCACTTTACAAAATCAGAAATTTCAAAAATTGGCTTACAACTCTAGCTAGAACATACAAGGTACACAAAGGAGTTATATTGGAAAGAAAATGATGATATGGATCTAACAAGGTATTTCTAGCAACAGAAAAACTTCCATCATTGTTCAATCTTATGGGACATTCCTTATCTTTATAGCTTAATATTGTTAGTCATATTTATAATCTATTTTACATTGTTTACATTGTACCTGTTCCTGTCAAGAGTAGCGTTCCTCAAGGCAGCGTCCTTGGACCAACACTCTTCATACTATACATTAATGATCTTTGTTACCATATCTCAAGTAATTGTGTTCTCTTTGCTAACGATGTCAAACTATTTAACACCACAGTCAATACATCTATCATTCAAAAAGACCTTGATCATCTAACCACTTGGTCTAAAACTTGGCAACTCCAAATCTCAACCAGCAAATGCTCAGTCTTACATATTGGAGAAAAGTGGACATTACCTTACAGATGACTCCCATCCCGTTAAAGACTTTGGAGTTTTCATGTCAAATGATCTACGTGCCAAAGCCCACTGCAACTACATAGCAAAAAAGGCTCTAAGAGTTGTTAACCTAATCTTATGTAGCTTCTTCTCCAAAAACACTACACTACTAACCAGAGCATATAAAACATTTGCTAGACCAATTCTAGAATACAGCTCACCTGTTTGGAACCCTCACCACATCTCTGACATCAATACAATTGAACTTGTCCAGAAATATTTTACAAGAAGAGTTCTCCATTCTTCTGAAAAAAACAAAATGCCTTATCCCACCAGACTTGAAATCCTAGGCTTAGAAAACTTGGAACTCCGTCGCCTTCAACAAGACCTAAGTTTAACTCATAGAATCATCTATTTTAATGTCCTTCCTGTTAAAGACTACTTCTGCTTTAATTGCAATAATACAAGAGCAACCAATAGATTTAAACTTAATGTTAACCATTTTAATCTAGATTGCAGAAAATATGACTTCTGTAACAGAATCATAAGTGCTTGGAACACTTTACCTGACTCTGTGGTCTCTTCCCATAATCCTAAAAACTTTAACCAAAAACTTTCTACTATTGACCTCAAAGATCAGCAGTTCGAATCCCCTGTATAGGTCTCCTGCGTGAACAGGGGGTTGGACTAGATGACCTCCAAGGTCCCTTCCAACTCTGTTACTGCTACTTCGAGATATCAAAATTACCACAAAATCATTGCACTATGTTCTTCATTATCACCTGTTTAGAACACAGATCCAATAAATAAATATTAATAATTTCTGCTATAAAAGTTCAAAAGCTTAACAAAGTGCACATATTAAGTTGCAGAATACTGGGGATATTATCTTCAATTTCTTTTACTGCTTTAAATAATGTATGCCCTGTACAAAAGCACTTGAATTTACAGGCAAGAAATACATACAGAAAGAATAAGGTAAGAAGTTATTTTTCAGTACATGCTCCTGAATAGAAGTCTTTTTGAACAAGTGGTTTGTACTGAAACTCTGCCTCAGTAATTCTCAGTTGTGGGGCAGCTGTTGGGTTCTTCTCCTAATCTTCTTTCATCTAAATTAGAGACTTGATACAGCCTCAACTTTACTTTTGGTGCTAATCAGTTCAGAGTCTGAGAAACTTAGCCATGCACTCCTGGGAGCACTGAGTAACCAGCTGGCTAATCTTTAGGTAGCTGTCTACTTGATGCTATCTCATCTATTTTTATGTACAGGCATGATTTACTTGGAAAATGCAGGCACTCAGTTGTGTATCTGAATTACTGTTATTTGAAAAAGAAGATAAGAACAAAACCAATTCTTTCTTGATTTCCTTTGACTGACAAAGATGGGGCAAATTTCTGATAGGCATTGCACTTATATATGCACATAATACTGCCAGATTAGTAATTAATTACAAATCTGGCAGTACTAATTAATTAATTTATTTATTAATTAATACACTGCAGATCCATAGAAATACCAACAAGATATATTTCTGTCTTGACTATTGCAACGTGTTCTACATGGGGCTGCCCTTGAAGAGCATCTGGAAGCTCCAGTTGGTGCAAAATGCAGCAGCCTGCATGGTTTTGTGCAGACTCCGGTGTGCACATGTATCACTTCTCCTGAGGGAGCTGCATTGGCTGCCAATTTGTTTCTGGGTGAAATTCAAGGTGCTAGTTCTCACCTTTAAAGCTCTTCATGGCTTGGGACCAGGTTATCTGAGTGACAATCTCTTTCCGGTCACATCTATCCAACCCATCACAGTGGAGAGGCAGGGAATGCCGTGGGTCCCATACCCGAAGGAGATACACCAGGGAGAAGGCCCAGAAGCAGGGCCTTCTCTGTGGTGGCTCCCTCTCTCTGGAACATCATTCCCCCAGAGATTAGAATGGGCCCCACTTTAATGTGCTTCCAGAAGGTGCTGAAGACCTGGTTCTGCCAGTGGGCCTGGGGAACCCAGAGCAGGATAGAGTCCATTGAATGGCTCGTGTGATCTGCTGTCGCCGGGCCAGGGGTGAGGGATGATTATTATATTATATTATATTATATTATATTATATTATATTATATTATATTATATTATATTATATTATATTATATTATATTATATTATATTATATTATATTATATTATATTATATTATATTATATTATTTGATTCTTTTAATTAATTTTACTGTTTTAAATAAGGTTTTATATTCTGTAAGCTGCCTTGAGTCACCATAGGCAAATATGCTGCAATATAAATTCAATAAATAAATAAATAAATAAATGAGCTTTGCAGCGTTTTTATTTGGCTATGTGGTTATGGGATGTTTCTCTGGCAACAATTCTAGAATGTTTTCACTCTGTCTTGAAGCAGGGGTGCTTGGCCCTTTGCCTTCATCTTACCATTTATCAATGACTATATGAGGATCTTACATTTTCCTCAATTTTTGTCCTAGCAATGTAACAAAGAACCTGAGAAGCAAGAAGAGTGCTGGTTTAAGCACATATTCCTTTTCTTTACTGCTCTATGGCCTTTTATGACTTTCCCTTCTCATTTTTGTCAGCAATGATGTCTATTAAAGGTGGAGAAAAGAAGTCAGTAAGTTGGTCAAATTGCATGTTGGAAGGGAATAATCATGGCAATATGAACCTGTTGCAGAGTGGGTTAGAGGACATCCTGGCTATGCAGCAAAATCTTTACCATGCTCATGGCTGAAAACAGGCAAACAACCTCCAATATTGTTGTACTTTGATGAAGGTATCTTTTCTTTTATGTACATTGAGAGCGTATGCACACAAATTACTTGTGTGTCCAATCACACTTGGCCAATAAAAAATTCTATTCTATTCTATTCTATTCTATTCTATTCTATTCTATTCTATTCTACTCTACTCTACTCTACTCTACTCTATTCTATTCTATATATTTATTTTACTCCATGTATAGATGCTGACAAATGTAGGATCTTTCTTTGGAGTACTATCTTATCAGATAAGTAGTTTTTCATCTCTTGATAGAGAAAAGTATGTGGTTGGACAACTGCTGACAAAAATGCTGCTGAGCCAGAAAAATCAGCAGCTCCTTGTTTAATTTTATTAGCAGTAATTACCGCCAGTGCTCCAGCTTTCTATGGCATGTAGTTTATTTGTTGCTTATTCATTGAAGAGGTACAGAATGAATGATGTCAGCAAAAAATTATTTAAAAGCACTGAAGAGGATTAAACCCAGCCTATACACCTGCTTAGTAAACAGTCCGGAAATTGTAACTAGCGGCTGTTATTTATTTATTTCCCCTCCAAACAAATGGCAGTTATTCAGCATGTACAAACAAAGAGATTTACAGACAATGAAACTTACAAAAACATCCTCCCAGAATTTCTTCCCTCTCAACTTTATGACCGCATTAATTAGCAATGTCAGCATGCTGGCAGTTTAGGAAGGCTGATTGGTTCTTTTACACTATAGCAGAGGCCAAGAGAAAGGCAGTTGGGAAGAACAGAAAATACAATGCTTATAAATTAAATTAAACATAATACTAAGGAGACCAGACCTATTCATAGATATGTTAGAAAGCTATGGGATCATAGTTACGAAAGGAGAATCTCTTTCAGTCCATGTCATGGTTAATTTGATAGGTTAGTCCAAAAATTTAAACTTCCTAATGGAAATATAAATATGTTTTACTAAAATACATGGAAAAATATCTAAGCTGTAATGCAAGCAGATTGCTTGACATTTGCAGGGTGACAAAGATTGATAAATCAGATCAGATTGATTAAGTATATGTCTATAGTGCATTCTGAAAATGTCTGCATGGCTTTATCTCAAGAGCTTTTTAGGGTAGAGATTATGCTTTTTTTAAAAAAAAATCAAATTGAAAGAGATTGCAGAATCCTGCAGCATTGTACCATCACAATGAACTCAGATGGGACAAACAATAGATTTAAACTTAATGTCAACAGCTTCAAACTTGATTGCAGAAAATATGACTTCTGTAACAGAATTGTTAACGCTTGGAACTCATTACCAGACTCCATAGTCTCTATTCAAAATCCCAAATCTTCAACCAAAAACTGTCTACTATTGACCTCACCCCATTCCTAAGAGGACTATAAGGGGCGTGCATAAGAGCACAAAAGTGCCTACTGTTCCTGTCCTATTGTTCCTTTCATTATATCAAATTAACATAGCTGTTGCATACTTTACTTATATATACATATTTTTCTTTCATGATGTGTTGTTTTTATTTATAACGATGTTTGTGTATTCTGTTGTGACAAAAATAAATAAAAAAAGCAAAAAAACCAATGGGATATAGTATAATGTCAGCTATATCGATCAGCATTAAACAATTAACATATTAAACATGATGTCTTTTTTAAAGAAAAGTTTAAACAGGTACATGTTTAAACATGTACCTAAAACAGAAATGAAAATGTTAGAACATAAAAAAGCAAAGGCTTTCTGTTTTAGACTGTTAAAAAGTGACTGGATAGGACAGACTGTGTAAAAGTTCTGTCAGCTGTAAGCAGGGAGGACAAAGAGGGTTACTGGCCGAAAAGAAAATTCTGACCTTCTGAAATGATTCTTTGGATATAGGGCAGATAACAGTAGTAGGCCAGCTTCTAAATTCAGGCCAAGTGAGACAGAGAAGTGTTACTTCATCAGATGTGCTGTCAACTGCCTCACAGTTCATTCTGTAAATGAGTCAGTAACTTTTTGTTGACCCAAACTGAAATATTAGATTCTTTGGAAACAGTGCATATATGTTAGATTACATGTATTTTCTCTGTGCTCTTTTAAAGCACTTTACTTAAATATGACGTCTCACTTTATATATATATATATATATATCTTTAAATAGATATATAAAATTGTAGTCACAAAAACTATACATGTCCAGATTAATATAGTTCCTTTTTTTGTATTTAAGTGTTTCTACATTATCATAAAGTATCATATTTGATATCATTGTTTCAGTGTCAATGAGGATATCATAAAATCAGAATATTAATGATAAAATTTGAAGTTTAATTGCATATGAGAAAAACATTCTGAATCTCTAAAAGCTATATTTTATTTTTTTAACTTGTATCACTGTAATAATAATAACAATACTTCAATACCATCACCATTGGCAGAATTACCATCATTCAATTTTAAAAGGCAGCTTTATTTAAAACAGGTTTATATCCTGCTATAATACTTTTAACACTATCCAACAGCAACATTGCCTAACCCAGGTCTTTGGGAATTAGATGTATTAAAAATCCAAAATCCAGTCTAAATATTTGGCTGACTGTGCTTAGTAGTACACCACAACAGTACATATTTTGATTAATTTTCTTTCTTCATTTAATTCCTTTTTGCAGTTATATATAAATTAGAAAAATATTTTTATCTGTTCTAAAACTGAGAAATATATGCAAATATGCGTAAAATAATTGTTATGATGAAAAATGTTAATGAACTTTTCTGTGTAAATGGCAAATAGAATGATTTAATATAAGAAATAATTGGCACATAATTATTTGGAGCAAACAATCACAAAGACATTATTAAAGAGCTTTACTCAATGAATTAAACATAAAAGAAACAAAATAAATCAAATCCTCCAATTTGTTTGTTTTCAGCTCCTCATTTAACTGACAAAGCAGTAAGCAGTAGGTATAGCAATAGCAATAGCACTTAGACTTATATATAGCTTCACAGTGCTTTACAGCCCTCTCTAAGCGATTTATAGAGTCAGCATATTGCCCTGAACAATCTAGATCCTCATTTTACCCACCTCAGAAGGATGGGAGGCTGAGTCAACCTTAAGTCTGATGAGATTCGATCTGCCAATCTGCTGGCAGCCGGTGATCAGCAGAAGTAGTCTGCAGTACTACATTCTAACCACTGCGCCACCATGGCTCAGTATAGTTATGGGTCACTGACTTCATGCTCTGATTAGTTACGTTTTGCTTTGTTAGTTGTGGAGTTTTTAAATATACTTCTAGATTGGCAATAAAATAATTATGAATTTGATTGTTTGCCCTGCTTTATTTGTTCGGGCCACTTTCACTTGAGCAGAATTGAAATTAGACAGTTTAACATTAACAGCAAAATGTGCCCTTTTTCCTCACTTCACAAGATTATAGCTAAGTTAATGATAACCTGAATTGTCAAATCACACTGACACCTTCACTCTTTTAGGCCGTCTGCTACTTGTTGAACTTACAATAACCCCCCTCCCCAATGGGCTACTATTGATATTTTTCTAATCATGGCTCACTTCCAAATTATACACAAAATACATATTGTATATGTATTTCTCTACTACAAATGAAGGTAAGTTCTCCAGCACTCATTTTCACCATGCCAGCAACAAAGCTGCACACACAAGCAAAGCTCCATCCGTAAGATGATGGCAGCTCGCAAAACCACACCCCCTCCAGTCCACAGAAAAAAACTCTTGCCATGGAATCGGTCCCTGTTGTCCAGAAAGATTGGCAACTGCTGCTCTACAATCATAAAATCTGATTGGCTCCAGTTAGGATGAAGAGTCCCATACCTACACTTGTGTGTACTGGTATAATGGTGTCAAAAGGACAAGGATAGCAAGTTAGGGCCAGCTTTCTCCAACCATAACCACAAAAAACTGACTGCATGGTTTCTATTGTTTTCAACAAAACCCTTGAAACCATAACGGAAGATGTAGACTGAATTACAGTAATCCTGGTTATATTTTACAATTATCTTCCAAGGTTTTTCAACTCCCCCACCCCCAAAGGCCACGGTTTATGATGATGATGATGATGATGATGATGATGATGATGATGATGATGATGATGATGATAATGATGATGATGATTAGCTATAAGATTGAACTGAAGAGATGTGAGTGAAACAAAACATCCATAATCTATATTTGGGTAATGAAGCATTTCAAAAATGCTAACAAAGGCAATATGAAAGCATTTTGAGCAAGCCTCACGCACCTACTACTTCCAGTCCACATCAATTTTCAGGAAAGAAAAATAAAGCTTTTAGGGAAGGATGAACATTCAATTTCTACAGAGTAATTATTGAGTCTGTCCTTTGCACCTCTATAACTGTCTGGTTTGGTTCTGCAACCCAACAAGAAAGACACAGACTTCAGAGGATAATTAAAACTGCAGAAAAAATAATTGCTACCAACCTGCCTTCCATTGAGGACCTGTATACTACCCGAATCAAGAAGAGGGCCGTGAAAATATTTACAGATCCCTCACATCCGGGACATAAACTGTTTCAACTCCTATCCTCAAAACGATGCTATAGAGCACTGCACACCAGAACAACTAGACACAAGAACAGTTTTTTCCCAAAGGCCATCATTCAAATAATTCCCTCAACACTGTCAAACTATTTACTAAATCTGCACTACTATTAATCTTCTCATTGTTCCCATCACCAATCTCTTTCCACTTATGACTGTATGACTGTAACTTTGTTGCTGGTAATCCTTATGATTTAATTGATATTGATTGTTCCTGATTGCTTATTTGTACCCTATGCTTATCATTAAGTGTTGTATCATTAAGTGTTAAATTGTACCCTATGACCATCATTTGTGTTGTAAATGTTGTACCTTGATGAAGTATCTTTTCTTTTATGTACACTGAGAGCATATGCACCAAGACAAATTCCTTGTGTGTCCAATCACACTTGGCCAATAAAAATTCTATTCTATTCTATTCTATTCTATTTCCTTCTTTAGTCTTAGATCAAACTTGACCCAAGACAAAAATTTCTGTCTAAAGCAAAGCAGCAGATGGCTGTGCTCCCTCCACCCACCACATTGTATCACAAGTTCACACCATTTATTTTGACACATGCATCTCTCTCTCCCCCTCCTTTCCCTCCCTCCGTCTCTCCCTCTCCCTCTCTCCCCTCTCTCCCCTCTCTCTCTCCCGCTCCCTCCTTCCTTCCCACCCCATAGGAGATTTCTGCTTCTACATTGTTTTTGAGATATAGTCACTATCTTAATGACAAAGATAGGACTGGTAGACAAACTTTGTATATAAAGTACAAATGCTACATTAGCTACTGTATATACATTGTGTTAATTTATACTATACCCTGGTATATTAAGCTTTTAAGCTTCTAAAGATCCTTAACCAATCTTGAACATGTTTATGTAGATGAGATCAGTGGCATATAGTTGCACATAATTAGGTTTAGAATTGTGGTTATTAGACTTCATTTTAATATAGCTTAGAGTTAAGAGGAAACAAAATGAATACAGCATGAGTCATAGATATATGAGGAGGATACTGTGTTTTCTAAATAAGGTGATCAGCAAAAGAACTAAGTATGATATCCAAATAAGGTGGCTAAGTAGTTCTACAAATTAGAAGGATATTTGTTCTTTGGGTTGCAAATAATTATAACTTACTTACCTAGTAGTAAGTCCCATAGATTTCCTTCTCAAGAGATATGAATAGGACTTAAACAAATGCTTTAGTCTGTTGTTATTCTCGTACAGGTAAGTTTAAATCATATTTAGGATAGCCAATATGTTCTGCCATTCTTTACCCCTTGATATGCTGAATAGTATTCTGTGTCATCAAATGGTATCCTCCGTTTTCTTTCTTATTTATTGTGCCTGTTTGTTTCTGTTTTGTAAGGCTTATTTACCAATAAATATCTATTTCCTATACGTTGCTTAAATTGAACTTATCAGTCCATTTTTGCAGTTGATTTTTGATATCAATTTGCCAGTCCAAACAATAAACAGAGATTTAGCAAGATAGCTTCAGAAATTTCAGCATGGAAGTAGTATGCTGATAACGTATACCAATTATTACTGGGATCTAGTTTGCTCTAACCTGATTTCATATTCTATTTATTCTCTGCTTCTAGTTGGTTACAACTTGCAGTACATTTGAATTGAACTTCTTCAACCTGATTTATTTCAATAAAGCTACTCTAAATTTGACTGGGTCTAGATTGGATCCATACTGTATGTATGTATGTATGTATGTATGTATGTATGTATGTATGTATGTAGAGAGAGGGAGGAGAGAGAGAGAGAGAGAGTGGAGGGGGTGTCTCGGAATTTTTTTTTAATAATGAATATACTTCTAAATATCAAGTATGTGGAAGTTGGAGGTAAGTAGTAAATAATATGTTAGTGATTGCTCTGCAGAGTTATAAATAGAGCATAATCTCATAATTTTTAAAATAATTTTAAAAAACTTAATTTTATACACTCTAACCTAGGAAAAAATTCAGTACATTTCAATAAATTTGACAAAGTGGAATGAACAGATCAAATAAGTTTATTTTTTTAAAGTTTGGTCAACCACTCAATTTTACAGCCCACTCCTAAAACTGTTTTTGTAGGAACTACTCCAGTGTTTTTCCTCCTGGAGGGCAAATGATACATGTTTAAAAAGGGAGATACTGTGATACGTTCACACTCACATTTAACAATGTTTTTGCTCAGGTTTATCCAAAGTAATATTTGCTTGATAATATAAAGTATTCTGATATCTCAGGGATTGCCACAAAGAAGAGGGGGTCAAGCTATTTGTCAAGGCACCTGAGGGCAGGACAAGAAGCAGTGGATGGAAACTCACTAGAAGACTAGGACTAGAAGACCTTCAAGGTCCCTTCCAACTCTGTTATTCTATTCTATTCTATTCTATTCTATTCTATTCTATTCTATTCTCTGTTAACATATCCAGTGAAGATGAGAACTTGATATTGATTTAAAGCAGGGTGTCAAACTGGTGGCCCGCATGATGTATATCACACAGGCCACATACACCCTAGCTCCACAAATGGGAAAAATGTCACAAAACATCACATGAAAGCAAGGTGATGCAGCGAGTTTGACACCCGTGATTTAGAGGGTATTTTTCAAAGTTGGCAATTTAAAAATATGTCGGCTTCAACTTGCAGAATTTTCCAACCAGCATGAAGTCCACATCTTAAAGTTTCTAAGTTTGAAAAACATTGATTTAGATAGTCAGAGAAAATGAACTTTATTCTAGAAATGCAATACTGGAGTCAACTGATTAGGATGGGGACTTAAATATATATCTATCTGCCTGTTATTTTTCATTGTCATTTAATTGTTTAAAAAAAATGTTTCCTGTAGATCTGAATTTTATCTTTCCCCAGTTGGAATTACTTTTATACCCAGTACATTACCATTTATTTATTTCAACAAATTTGCACTGGAAAAATGTGTCCAATAATTTCATAATCATATTAAAATAAATGTGTATTGAACTTTTCATGAGAAATCATTAAAATGGGACAAATATGCGAAAAAACTTGTTTTAATATATTTATTCTAAATTCAGAGTTTGCTGAAAATTGTCATCTCTATAGAGATCATTGATAAATCAAAGTCTTACTTAGAATGCAAAAAATAATCTAGTCGAAACACAAAAGAGAACATTTCTGAACTTAGTTTGCCTAAGGGAAATAAGTTCAAATATAATTAGAGAACATAATCGTTCCAGTAGCAGATAATTATTGTTCTGCTGCTGAACAAGTTGCTTGTTTCTATGATTACTCTAACTACACAACTGTCAGATCACCATAAATGTCCAGTATTCAGAAAAGCCTCTTGCAAAATAAAAGGGAGAAAAATCATGTCAACTTATAGAAAAAATAAGTAAAAATAGTACGCTTGACTATCTACTGTTTTTGACTTTGTGCAATTTTAATTGCAACCTGGTGAATTTAAGAAAGGGAGAAATGGGAAGGAAACATAACTTTTAACAGACTACTTAGTTGCTGCCCCCACATTTATTGTTTTTGAACTACAAACAAAACAGAAATCTCCACAGGCTAAAATTCTTTACATTGCGTATAAAATTGTTTCCTCCTGATTTTTATCAACAAAGGTCTCACAAGGAAATGTCAGATGGTTTATGTCAATTTGCTGGAGTTATTGTTTCTGAATTCCTGTCCCCTACCTTTCCTCACCCTTTTTTATACAAAAATGCATGTTAATGCAAATGGTGCTAATCATAAGCAGAAGGCTCCAATTTAGGGTTCAAACATGAGTGCAATTCGGTATAGTGCAAGTCTTTGGGAAAAGCAACTGTGATGATCTAAATAGTTTTATACATATTTAGGCATGGAATCAGTTCCCATTTTCCTGAACAATTTAGAACTAGATGCATTTTCAGTCACTCCATGTTCTTAACTCATGTACAAAGGCTCACTAGACAGATTAGAGAATTGTTTTTATCATAAACTTCTCTCTCATACACATGGAAAGATCACTTGTATACTTGAATACTCACACAGACTTCATTGATACATGCATAAACATAGAAAGCATCAGTTTAATGATGTGATGAGCTACAGCACAAAAATATGATAGCAGCTATCACATATGGAACAATTTTATGGAAAACTGTCTCAATGAGATAGCTGATAATAAAAAACTGTCATAAAACCTAAACATTTACAAAAGTATACAAACTTTTCTGTATCAGGTGGTATACATTATGCTGCTGCATTAAAAAAAATTCTAAATCCTACACAATGGACTTTTCTCTTTTATGATGATAGAATTGATCGAAGTGGAGTAAGAGAGTGAGATTATTCTTTTCTAAATGTAGCTGCTTCTTGTCTGTAGCTTGGTGTTGGCGATTATTTTGGAGGAGGGAGCATGGTGGAGAGAGATTCTGTCAAACCAGTCAATATTTCAGAGAGAATGAAATATTGATTGAGAGAAACTAAAAAATATTGAGTGAGATCACTAAGAACCATCAAATGTGTAAGATTTCATGAGATTTAAGCCACCATTTGTTGGTTTTTTAATTCTAGTATTCCTTTCTATAAGTTTTAGGGTGGGAGAACTGACTCCGATCCTAACATCCAAATAGCTTCACAGGTAGTAAATTGCTGTCCCAATAAGATTTGCAAAGAAAATAAGAAAATATTAAGAATATTGGTAAAAGAGAAATGATTTTCCCTTGGAAGGTGCTTCTTTGTCTTTAAAGCTTTGAGGAACTTCTGGGATTAGCGCCTATTTTTAATATACCAAATTTATTCAATTAAAAAGTGCATTAATCATATTTCATGGAGGATTTAATGCACTTATTTAATTTATATTAGTTCAGTATTTGAATACAACTTTTTGAATTCCTTTTCATTTATTTCCATTTGTATTGCAACCTTAAATTAAATAATATTGTAGAAATTATTTTAAATAATTAAAATAAATTATCTTGTTTTATTTACTACAAAGACATTTAAGCCTCTAAATCCTATGATTAAATTATTTATAAATACATATTCATAGGATTGTATTTTACCATAAAATTGTTATTGAATTAAAATAATGCATTTTTATTATTTCTAAAATGTAGTTGAAATTGTAGGTATTTATCTGTTGCCTTTGCCAAGAGTTTTTCTTTCTTCATTGTTATTTAGGTTTGTTAGACTTGTTAGGCTAAGTAGATAAGAATTTGGTTCCTATATATAAGTAGAAAGTAAAAGTTTGGCTTCAAAAGTCTACTGAGTTTGGGATACACAGAAAAATTAAATATTTTTCCATGAAATCCGGTATGTTTTACAATGAGATAATTGTATTGTGATATGTATCAAACATTGATTCATCGGTTGCACAGAAATTGATCAACCAGCTTGTTTTCCAAATCTGATATTATTGGCTAAGAGAGAGTGCCTGGTCCAAAGTCACTGAACCGGTTTTCATGTCTAAGATAGAACTAAGACTCACAGTCTCCTGCTTTCTAGTTTGATGCTTTAAACCAGGGTCACCAAACTTTCAGATCTCAGGGACCACTAAATTCATAATTTTAAATACCATGGACCACTAATATGATTTTTAAAAAAATAAATAAATAGTATTAGTGCTATATAAAAAATGCAAATAGGTTTTCTGCCCACCACCAAAATTTTCTCACAGACCACCTGTGGTCCAGGACCACCAATTGGTGACCGCTGCTTTAAACACTGCCAAACTGGCTCTCTATTATAATGTAATATCATAGCATATGATATATCATATATCATACCATATCTCATTATATTTTATGTACACATATAAATATCTATTTGGATAATTTTAATAGTATCTAACCATATTTTTATTCATTTGATCTGAATGACCAAAGGTCATCAAAGCATTCAGAAAATGTGCCATTTTTTTCTTTGTGATTTGTATTTCCTTATCTGAGATGGAACAGAATGAACAAGAAAGCAGCTGCTTTTAAACAAATGCTTTTAAAAGGTCTGGTGGGAAAAATAACTCTCTTTTACCATTTTATTGTAGTTTAAAGAAGAACATCTGCTAAATTTCATTTAAAAATTTCTATAATGGACATTCACAATGTAGAGTTGGAGAGTTTCAATATCATAAATTAATATTTGTAACATTATATTAATATTAATAACAGATTAACATTGTGTGTGCAGCTGTATTATGATTAAAATTTGTTAAATAAGCATAAAAAAATTATTTTCTATTTGTGACTGAAGCATCTATTTTTTTCAGTCAATTCTAATTTTAAGGATATATTTCTTAAAACATTATTGATTCATTGGTTGACTGATTGATCACCCATTTTACCACAAGCTAACCAACTGCACCAATATTGAACTAGATTACAGCAGAAAGCTATTGTTTGCTTATGTGTGCTTAATGTTGATAAAACTTACCTAAACATGAAGCATTATTAATGCACAGACGTAACAATGATTATAAGTCCATCCGTACTCTTGTGTGATAGTTTGATTTTTAATAAATGAAGCAGAATAATTATGGTTTAAACATTTTTTTTTCTTCAACACTGCAATTTTTTACAATAGATGTAACCTAATCAATTGCATTTCTGAAATTAATAGGATTCAATTCTCCCTTTCTCCAATTTGAAAAGAAGTTCTTGTAAAGAACTTACACCTGCATCCTATATTGTAAACTTTAATTTGGACCAATTAATTTTCTCTTTATGATCTTATTTCTGGTTTTTTTTAAAAGAAATACTACATTAAGTATAATATTTCAATGCAAATCCATACACATTGATTGAATTCTCTATAACAGGGCTTATTTCCAGATTAAAAAATGTAAATAGTAATATAAATGATATGCAGGAAATAGTCTAATTTAATGATACATGGTAGAGATAAGTGCAAATAATAAATAGTAGTAAACCGTAACATAATCACATTCATGAAAGTAAATCATGAAGCTCCATAACTAGATATACAAAAAGTATCGTGCCATTTTCAAGAAAGCACATTTTTTTCGATCTGTAATTAAGAACTGCATTCTTGAAGATTTAATATACAGATTAAGAGAAATGTAGTCCTTCTTGAACATGTCTACAATATAATTAATCTAATTCTTATCTTCTCCTCAAAAATGTTTTTTTTTAAATTAACAAGGTGAAATCTTTAAAAACAGCAATGGTAAACAATATTCTAGAATTGCCTTGAAGCTTTTATCAGACTTTAATAAAAGAGGCTCTTGATCACACAATACAATCAATAAAACACTCACAGTAAAATCAATATTTTAATGCATACATTGCACAAGAATAGCAAGTTGGCTTATGAACTACTCTTATCAGAATGAATTTTTGGCTCTGGATCTAATCGTATAATTTGAATTTAAATTTAATAAATTCCACACTTGTTTAGCTTGGCTTTTTGATCCCAGTTCGATACTACCGAATTATTTGAAAGCAATAACATTCACAAAGAGGTTTGCTTTTAAAGAATTCAGCCCTGATTAAGTGGGGGTTTTTTGGGGTGTGTGAGAATTCATCTTCAGCTTATCCAGGTTGCTGCTCAGATTTCGTAACCAATGCCCTGTCATTTCTGGCCTCCAAGAAATATATTTCAGTTTTTGCCCAAATTGCAAAGACAGGAAACAGAAAAAAAAATATCAAAGAAGTTTGAGGATAGAAGTTCTGCGTATTAATGAGGGATTAATGTGAGAACCTGAATGGTTGTGTTTGTTCAGCTCTGTTGTCTATCAATTCAACATAGAAACAAGGTCTCAACCTCTGAAACCAAGTAAACAAAATGTAGCCAAAATGTGAGGGCAAGTCTAGACTTACACAACGAAAATGATTTAGAAGTAGACTAAATTAAGGTACTCCATGCCAAGCAACCAAAACTATAATCCTATATTCTTTCTAATATTTATGAATATTTATCTTTACGAAGATGTGCTTTAAAAAGCTGTAGAATGTTGTGGACTTTTCAAATACAATCTCATCTGCTAATGCATTCTAGAATTATAAAAATTAGATAATTAATTTTCAGCATCTTGCATCTGATAAATGTTAATCTGGTCTTTTATTCAAGGCTACTTCCTCATAGCTATCTATTAATTCCTAATTTATACTATTAAATAAAATTGAACAATATTTCTAATCTACTTATTCAGCCATCCAATTTATATAGCCGACTATCTTAAACATGGGACTTTGGGTAGTCAATAAGGAATAAGTAAAAGGTAAAAAAGTAGTAACAATAAATAACAAATATAGTAGCTGTAATAAAACTAACTACAGGACAATCAGCATAATCACAATAAAGGCTCAAATAGGCCCACAAGGACTTAGCTTGGTAACAAAGCCTTAGTAAGACCTTCAGAATCTTACAAAAAGACAGTACAAGCAGTCAAATCTTCAAACTTATCAAATAGTTTGACTTCCTTCCTCAACTGTCTGAAAATGTTTTTTTACATTTTCACATGAACATCCAGAAGACCCTAAGAAGATCTCAACAGGATTTTAAGCCATTGTTAGTCTTTCACTATATAGGAGATTCAAAGGGATGCTTCATTTGAAGCAAAGCAAATTCAGGATAGAAACTTTGTTAAATTCCATTCCTGGTAATAAAATAATATAAGATGAAATAGAGTGGCACACTTTAGCAATAATTTGTCTCTGTGGCAAATACATCAAAATAGCTGCAAAATATAAAAATTGTACCATTTGAATATTGTATCATAATGTTACAAAATAGCTTTTTGCCATTCCTGACTTTCGGTTCTCATAATTTGATAGGTTTCTTGGATAAGTACTTCTATGACCCGATGTCTGAAATTGAATTGAAGAGCAAGTTTCTTCATTGTTGATTAATTTTTTAAAAAAGCTACAATAAGCTGTTTTGCTTATTTTTTTTGTTTTATTTAATTTTATTTATTCTAATTTTAATTTTATTTTGTTTTACCAGTGGAATGCCTTGCCTTCAGAAATTGTGGTTGCCCATCACTAGAGGTTTTCAAGAAGAAACTGGACAGCCTCATCTGAAATGGTATAGACTCTCCTGCTTGTGCAGGAAGTTATACTAGATGATCTCCAAGGTCCTTTCCAACTCTGTTATACTAAGTTCTAATTTTAAAAAAAGTATACTAATATTCCTTATTTTTCACTCAGAACATACTAGACTTTCTTCAATATTTTACATTTCTTCACATCTCGCTTTATTTGCTACTTATCCAGGGCTTCTTTGAAATGAGATACAGTATTTCATGTTCCTAGACTCTTTTGGTAATGAGCTTTTAAACAAAACCACTGAAAAATTCACCTCTTACCCCAGACATGCATCTGGCATACTTTTAAAGGTACATTGTTCAGCATTTTGTATGAGCAAGCACATTGGAAACCATACATTTCAGTTGATTGTTGCACTCATGGAGCAGTATCCTTAAAATACATTTTGAATTGGTGAATCATTAAAGTGACTGATGCTACCAGCTAGAAGAATGAAGTATTTTTCTATCTGTTCAAGATAAATAAATAAAAGTTACACTATATGAACCACAGGTTTCTACCTGAGCAGTTACAATTTAATAGTTTTTCCTGAATTATATTTTGCATCAACCAAAGCACAAGGTATTTAATTTAAGATATATCAATATCATTCAGTTGTGAATAAATATCATGTCTATTTTGAAAGATTCTTGTGTAAGAAAGTGAATTTTACATAACATTGATCTACTGCGACCAAAATAGGGCAAGTTATTCTATCTGAAAATTCATTCTGCAGCTGATGTACCCATGCTTATCTGGCTGTGTAGGTGTCTATTTCTATGTAGCAAAGACACTTGATATATGGAAAGTAGTTCAACTTCCAAAGATACAAGCATATGTAATACCAAGAGTAAATAGACAGATAAATATAAGCTACCAGCATCTCTGACAAATGTATAACAGGACAGAGTCACTTAACCACTTTCAATGCTCTCAACTTCAGAGATTCTTGTAATGGAAATATTTTTAGCCTAACAATAATGAAATCTGATTTCTTAGGGTATGAAATTAATTAGCAGTGTTCCTTTATTTTCAGACCACTCCGATTTCTAGTTTTACAAAAGGATTGCTGTTGGAAATAATGCATCTTTTTAATCATAAGGAATGGACTTAGTTCAAGGAAGTGTTTACCTTTCTTAATATTACAAATTGGATGAAGGTGAGCCTAAAAGTGCCTTAGGATTACTTAATTAGGAAGCTCAGAGTAAAATACAAGTGTTTACACAAAGTGTTTACATTTAAGCTAGTGATCCCTGCAGCTGTCAAATAGGAAAGCAAAAGTTAGCATCCAGTCAAATTGCACCTTGATCCCCATTTTCAAATATTTGGTCATTTGTTATCTTGATGATACAACAATATTCAAACATCTGCTGAAGGGGACTAACTTTAACAGGAGGAATAGAGGAGAAGCAAGAGAAGCAAGAGAGGCGCCTAAAATGGAATGGTTACAAATTAGGATCTGACTGTTCTTTGATTCCTATGAGATGTAAATTAATCCAACGTGATCTGCTCGTTGAGGGCAGAAGTGCCAATTGTTCTGTCAAGCTGGAAACCAGGAAGCAGTTCAAATGTATATCGGGTTTGTTGCAAGCGTTAAGGTCTCTAATCTAAACTACTAATGCTCAAAGAAAATTGGTCACAGATAAGAATCAATGGAATTCAAAGTGATTTGGGCTGGACTTAGATCTCTTATGAGTGTGAAAGCACTCCTGGTCATCTCCTACACAAACACAAACACACCTGGAAGGAAACTCAAATTATTTTCCCTGAATAACATATCTTCTCCCATCTCTCCCTCCCTCCCTCCCTCCCTCTCTCTCACAGACACACACACATTTTTTCCCCAAATTCTTGTAATGTTCCTAGTATGATGCAGCACTACATCCCTTTCTTGACAAAATGGCAACTTCCACTGATAAAGAGTAGCTAAAATAGTAAAATAAAAATGGTACTTCATTTTTAGTGCCGTAAAGGGCTATGATTAATTTAGTGCTTCATTATAATTAAAAGCCACCACAGATCATGTGGACAATGACTTAAATATGACTTAAATCTAATGGATGATCACTTAAATATGATCCAGCAGTGTGCAGCAGCAGCTAAAAAAGAGTAATACAATTTTTGGTTGTATAAACAGAGACCCAGAATCAAAATCCTATTAAGTATTAATAAAGCCTTAGTAGGGCCACATGTGGAATACTGCATCCAGTTTTGATCACCACATTCCAAAAAAGATGTTGAGACTTTGAGAAAAGTGCAAAGAAGAACAACTAAGATGACTGGAGATTGAAACATATGAAGCAGGATTTGGGTTTGGCTAGTCTAGAGAAAAGAAGGACCAGGGGGACATGATAGTGGTGTTCCAGTATTTGAGAGTATTTGCCACAAAAGAAGAGGGGGTTAACTTATTTTCCAAAGCACCAGCAGGCAGGACCAGAAACAATAGATGGAAACTAGAGTAATCAAGGAGAGAAACAATCTGGAATTAAGGAGAAACTTCCTTGCAGTGACAATTAACCAATGGAACAGCTTGCTGTCAGAAATCGTGGGTGCTCCATTCTGGAAGTTTTTAAGAAGAGACTGGACAGTTACTTGTCTGAAATGGTATAGAGTTTCCTGCCTGAGCAGGGGTTGGACTAGAAGACCTCCAAGGCTCCTTTCAGCTCTATTAAGATTGATTGATATGACATAACTTTCTAGCCCAAGAATACAAAATATGTTTTAAGTGTAGAAAACTGGGGTGAAAGGATGATTAAAAACTAATGCACTGTAAGTACAAATAAGCAGTACATCCACGTTTAAAAAGAGCTAGAATAATATAAAACTCAGTGTAAGCCTTCCTTATTATGAAAATATTATTTCAAGAACTTACATAGACTCGGTTTATAATAAGGAAAGAATTAGAACTGTTTTTCTTTAAACACATTAGACTGAGATCTGCAATTCAGATATATAGTATCTCACAACATTTTTGTAAGGCTAGTTACTATTTAGCTGTTCTTTCCCTGTGCCTATGTAAAATAAATATGAAATTTAGTTTTGTTTCTATTCTGACATTTAAATACAATATAAAAGCAGCAAATTTCATTTTTTTTGTAATCAATCAAATCTCTGCTTACTAAAAACACAAATGAAACAGAGATATATCTGATTAAAAAATTTCTCTATATTTATAACATGTAATACGTACATTATAAATTGTCAACTTTTGAAAATGATTTTTGTTAATAGAAGGTGCTCAATGTTGAAAAACTTCCTAATACTAGAATATATGAACTACTATCACAAAAATGGATGGATGAATAAACCAAATTTGATTGCTATCCGTTTTTCATTTTTACTTTTTTCCCATTTCTTTCTATGCTTTACAACACAAAAACTTCATTTTGAATGTATCTGTACAGCTTTACAGATGCATTATTTTGCAAACAGTGGCCCCAAATATCTTACTTATTTGTATTTATTTTCACCTTTTGGTGCATACTTTCTGCTGATGCATCTACTTATATATTTATTTTATTCATTAGAATGCTACATCACAAGTTTCGAAGATCTGGGGATTCAAATCACAACTAAGAATAATAAGATTTCAATTTGAGTAATATTCTAATTCAGAAAGTGAGAATTGAATCAGTTTTTCTGAACATATAAACTGAAGAAATGCAAACATCTCTAACTCAATGTTACTATGCAGACCCAGCTCGTGATTGTGGTATTTCATAATTAACCATATCAATCCTGTGGAAACTTCTCTTCAGTAAATTCATCTTTCTATACATTGCAAGGATTGCCCACAGAATCAACTGCTAGTCCTTACCAATGACAATTACTAAATATTTTTTGTAGCGATAGTCAGTTTTATATATAGAACTGGTTATTATTCCTTTCAGTATTAATACTGAATTAATACTGTATTAATAAAAGGTAAGACCTGGGTGGAATCAGCAATTGTCTTTTAGAATGGTCCCGAAGTTTATAAAAAGTAAAAATGTGGAATATATTCATAATTGATGAATATTTTTTTTTTTAAAAAGAATACATTGAGCTGTTTGTGCATTTATTCCACATAGCCTTTCCTGACGGACAGCTGAACAAATATGGAAACAAGTTATTCCATGCATATATTAATGGTGTTTTAAAGTTACATATCTAAAATTTTTTTTTTAAAAAATCAGCATGTTCTTTATGAAACACAATACGTTTTAGAATTAGAACCATTGGGAAGCAATAACAAGACTGTATTCTTATTTTTTGGAAAGCCATGGGCTTTTGAATGTTAATTTTTTTAAAAAAAATCTGACCAGGAAAGTAGATAAAGACCAACTTTTATGGCAGCTTCTAGTATGGGAAATCTCATTCAGTGAAGAGTGGGAAATCAAGATAATTTTCTAGAATAAGGCAATGTCGTCCCAGGAATCAAACTGAACTGACATTACAGTAACTTTTCTTCTAAGGCAGACAAAGTATCTTCAGTTACAGAGCTGTTCTGAGTCAAATATTAACATCATGTGTCTCAAGGGTACAAGCTTTTCCCATTTGCTTTTTTCTCCAATAACTTTTGTCCAGGATAACTTTACTAGCTGACACCGTGGATGAAATAAATTAACAAAGCAGAGAAGGAGGCATAAAGAAAAAATATGCTACTGAGCTTTTAAAATCAGGGATGTAAAGATTTATTGGGAGGTCTGAAGGGACACTACTCAGAACTTGACAGTGTGACTTACAACATATAGGGAGGAAAGAGAAAAAATGGGGGATGTAGAAAGAAGCTAAAAAGCCCTTTACTCTTGTCTCTAAAATGCTCTTGGACTCATGCCAAATGTTAGTCTAGAGAACAATGTTGACATTTAGCCTTTCTAATCAGTGTTGTCTGTCACCCAGGGCAGAGATTCTTTGTCCATGACGAAGTTCTCCAGCAACTGGTGGCATTATCTTTCTTTCCTTTTTTCCTCTTTCCTATTTTTCACTACCACAAACTACCAACACTCATTTGTTCAGACTCTATGAATGCCACTTCCACAGCATTAGTGGATTGGAAGATATTTTTTCAAGAGATATATAAGTCAAGATTACTTGCTGCAGAATTTTCCAGATGACTTTTGCCTAGGAATGATTCCTGCCTAAAGGAAGGAAGGACGATTACCCTACTAGCATTCATATTTCTAAAATTGTGAACCCAGTATTAGAAAACTGGAAATAAGCACTGATTTTCTTATAAAGGAAAAAATATTAGAAGCTCAAAAATAATTTCTCTTTCATGGGTTAGACTCATGAATGCTAGAAGTCTATATTGAATAATTAGAACATAACATTTCTGAAACACTCTTTAAATCAAGTATTTCACAGTATTAAATTAAATTAGTTTTCAGTTGTCATAGACAACTGAAGAAGAAAGTATGATCCATGAACCCCTTCCTAAAAAATAGTCAACAACAGGAATTTTTAGGGATGTGGAACATAAAAAAACCAAGCTATCATATATGACTGTTACCATGCATTGACTACCATTGTAGATCATTACATGCTGCAAACACAGAATAAATGTGAGCACTTTAAACCACCTAAATTTCCTACTGCCTACATTATTAAAAAAAAAGTATAGTAAAACAATCCAGATTGCTGAAGTAAATATGCCTAGGCCCACTGCTTTTAATTACTGCCCTTTTACATTAACAAAAATTCTATGATTATTTCCTGTTCTGGCAACCATTCCAAAGGCAGTGTGATTGCTTAATCTGCTATTTTCACATATGCTTAAATAGTGCAGTGAAATATTTCATATGGACAAAGAAATTGATTCACAACCTGGAGCATACCATCTGGATGTAAATTTCCCTGAACTTAAATGAAGCTTGCTTCCAAGAAAGAAGATTTGCATGATTTGCAATTAAAATTTTATCCACCCTTATTTGGCATAATTGGAAAATTATAGTTCCTTTTGGTTTCTGCATTTTCAGAGTAATGCTTGATTAATCGTTGCATTATGTACATATCTTTTTTCATATTTAGTTTGACAAGTTCTCCTTTCAAGTAGATCAATCTGTAACACAATTGAAACGCATGACTGAAAACTAATTTTAATCATAGATTACCAATCATTCTTTAAATATCTTTAAATTTGATTTAAATTAAATTTAAATATCACACCTACACAAATATACAGAGATACATCTAACTTATACATGGTTATGTATATGATAGATTGTCAAATTGGGACAGTTTTGCCCACCCAAACTGAGGAATTTTTACTCCCACATACAATGATCCAATGGAAATAGGAGTCACACCTATCCCAAAATGCAGGCTGTCTAGGACAGACAACCAAGCTTCTTTTAACTAGGGCAGGAAGATGTGGAAATCCTGCACAAGAAGAACAGTCATCCCCTGTGGGCAGGGAGTGGCTGTCTGGCTTTCACTCACACACAGCTGGCACTGGCACCTTCCAGATGGACCTGTTTCCAGTTTTCCTTCGCCAAAGTGAGAGTAGCTGTGGGCGTCCTGGGGCCTTTGGGGATGGGCGGAAAAGAGGAGCAGTATACAAGTGAACACATGGCAAAAGTCTTCCTGTTTCCATGTTTTATTATTTCTTCTATAATTTGACTTTCATAAACTTTGCCCATGAAATACTGCTGTGCCTGGTATCAGGAAATCACACAGACTTTGCTGGCACATGTGGATAAGCCATCTGAATTAATCTGCATGTAAATATGGGCTCTGCATGGAATCCAGAAGACCAGCCAAGCAAGTTGTTTCAGTAAATGTCATTGGATTTTATGCAACAAAATATTGGGACCAATCCCTGATTAGCACAAAATGACTACTAAAACTTCTGAAGTCAATAAAACCTGTGTTCCTTGAATTAGCCTACCAAAAGACCTATTCTAGACACTATAATTACTTTTCATAGAAAATCCTGTTGGCCATTTTTCATATAGTCCATTTCCCACTGGTATTTTCTTTCTCCTAGAAAAGGGATAATTTTTTTTGTTACTAGCAACATTTTAAATTCATTAATAGGTCAAAATATCATCCATTCTCTTGCTTTTTTAAGATGGCATTCCAAAAGGAAATAAGTCTCATAAATACTTCTTGTTCCATCTTGTAATATATTAATGCTCAAAACTAATGAAATCGATGGGGACATTCAAGTAATTAAAGAGAACTAGCTTTGGTCTAATTGGCTATCTTTCCTGAATTATAGAGCCCCATCTCAGAGAACATTTCTCCCATTTTTATCCTCAGCCTTGTAAATGTCGGTAAATTGTCTGCAATGTTCCATTCTGTCATCAATATGTCTATTTTCATTTTTACTATTGTTCAGTTCTTAGTCACAGTGTCTAACTTCATGCTTCAATCGTGATAAATGTGAAAGAGAGGAGGAATCTGTGATCCATCAAAAATTGCTCAATACATATCCCAGGATTCTTTAACATTGGTTGTTGACTACAGCTACTAGAAGTAATTTTGCAAGATTTTCATGGTATAAGGCAACAACTTCTTTTCCTCATCCTAAGTAGGTCCATCTAGCCCTTTTCCATGATGGCTTCTTCACTATGAAACATCATCTCTGCAGAAATAAGACTGGCCCCCATTTTGACAAGCTTTCACGAGGCCCTAAAGAAGGGATTCTACAATAGTCTGGGACCCAGAATGATATAGAGCGGCTCCTCTGATTGTTGCCAGGATGTGGGTATGTGTTATAGGATGGGGTGTGTTATAGGATTTTGTATTGAGTTTTTATTCTAGTAAACTGCCCAGAATCACTGAGGGTGAGTTAGTCAGTCAAATAAATAAAATAAACTATCAAATTCAGAGATATGGTAAATAACAGGATTAGAAACATTGCTTCTTACGGGACCGTCTGCTGCCACCGAATGCCTCCCACCGACCCGTGCGCTCTCACAGGGAGGGACTCCTCAGGGTGCCGTCGTCCAGGCAGTGCCGACTGGCGACGCCCAGGGGAAGAGCCTTTTCTGTGGGGGCTCCCACCCTCTGGAACGAGCTTCCCCCAGGACTTCGTCAACTTCCTGACCTTCGGACCTTCCGCCGCGAGCTTAAGACACATCTATTCATTTGCGCAGGACTGGATTAGGGTTTTAAATTTTAAATGACTAAATTTTAGATTTTGGTTTTAAATTGGGTTTTATTATTTATATGTTTATTTTAAATATTTGGCCTTTATAATAAGTTTTTTAGATGAATGTTTTACTTTGTATATTTATGTGTTTTTACATGGCTGTACACCGCCCTGAGTCCTTAGGGAGATAGGGCGGTATAAAAATATGAATGAATGAATGAATGAATGAATGAATGAATAAATAAATAAATAAATAAATAAATAAATAAATAAATAAATAAATAAATTCTTTACCGAGAGTCTGTATGATGTTTGGCAAAGAACAAAACAAAAGAACAAAAAAGGGAGAGCGCCTTCCTTCCATTTCTATACATAAATCAAATTAGATCGATGTTTTATCTTTTCCCCTGCCAACTATGTGCTTTTACTACATTTGATTGCCACAGGCTAGATTCAGGGACCCATTCCAGGCGTCCCAGTTTTCCAAAGCAAACTTTTGAGAAAATAGAAAGATCCAAGTTGCATCTAGCTTTCCTTCCTCTTTCTGCAGTAGAGCAGTTCCATTGCATTCCATTTTTGGTTCCATCTACTATCTTTAGCCCAATGATCTGAGCTTCAAGAAGAGCATTGAATGGCCTAAAATGCATATATAGGAAAGCAACACCTTCTGGAAAGCGGGCTTTTTTTCTTGAATTGGGCAAGGTCATTCCAGAAAAGGTTGTATGACACTGAGTAAAATAAAAATGTCTTGAAATTTCTGAACTATCCTAGCAATCAATTTGACTGTTAATTATTGTTATTCTAATTATTCTTAATTCAGCTAGTGAACTATGAACTTTTCTAAAAAGAAATCCACTTGTCTCTTTCTCATGGGGTTATGAATGTTACTCACAGTCAAAATAATATGGATAACTTCTCATGCAGATACAATTGTAAAGTCAGCCTTTACAGTCCTATTTTCAGACAATGGCAGCATATACATTCTAGCCATCCATACTGCTTTCTTAGTGTGCTTCAGCACCCGTGCCAAATTCAATGTTTTTTGCCTTCCTTTCAGTCTCAGCAAGCTACTGTTAATAGTGCTCAGAAATGATAGTACATTTATTTTATTTCATACCCTGAAAATATAAATGAGTGCATTGAAATTGTATTCAATACTTCTTTTGTTATGTCTACTTATTCACTTATTTAAGTTTACAGATTTTCCTGTTCTTTGGCCTTATACAGATATGTGCATACTTCTACAGCCCAAGAGGGGAAATGGATGTGGAATTGCATTTCTCTTCCAAGAAGCTTCTTTAGTTCTTGAATGAGAATTGGATGACAAGTGAAAATGTTTTCAAAGAAAAAACCAAAAAAGACCAGTTGCCCTTTGGAAAAGCACCTTTGAGACCACCATGACCTGGATGATTGAGAGTCTCCACAGACACATGTGTTCTTAACTCCATGTCTTTGCACTTCCAACGTTCATCATTCCATCACAGAAGTTTTTCAAAAAGTGTTTGGACAGCCATTTGTCCAGACTGGTACAGAGTGGTATGGAATAGAACATTGGACTAAAAAAATCTCTAATGTCCCTTCCAAACTTATTATTCTATGTTCTAAAGCAATATGGAAACTCTGAAAGTAAAACCTGAATGAAAATAGACACTTGATTAATGCAAAATATATGGTTTATAAAAGAAAATAAAGTCTAAGTTCAGCAATTAGCAAAGAAGCCCTATCATAAACTATTTAAAATAGTTTTTTTTAAAAACTATTTAAAAATAAGTAATACCTAGGAAGCATATATGACGTAAAATCTTATCAGTTGAGATATTGATTGATTAGATTTATATCCTGCCTTTTCTCTAGAGGCTGGTAGTTGACCTTAGAGAGAAAATGAAGAGTTCAAAATTATCCAGCGACTTTTTATATGGCTGAAGATGTCTCTGATCATAGTCAACAACTTAACCACTAAACTACATGGTTCCAATTGTGTCAAATAGTTAATACATTGTATAATTCATACTAATAAGAAAGACCCTGAATATTTTATATATTTTCCTTCCTGAAGTAATTCAAAACTTTCAGAAGATTCATAATATCATAATTAGTATTTCGTCTCTTCAATAAGACAGAGTTAGATCAATATTAATTTTTAGAATTATACATGCAAAATGCAGTAAGAATAGAAAATTAAGATAGTGTGTTTGTTATTAAGATGTGCCTAACAGGATGATTACAAGGCATACTTTCAAAGGATATATTTGTTTTTGGCTTTTTAACTCCATGGGACTTCTACATATAACTATGTATAGGTTACAGCCTTAAAAGAAACAGTTGTTGAGAGAATCAATTATAAGAAATAGAAACTGCTGAAACAGACTGCTGCTGATCTAACTGAAACAACTTCAAGGACATATTAGGAAGCTGGTTCACCAAAGAACAAGTTCATTAAGCAAGTGAACAGGACTCAGGTAGGAGTAAGTTACTTTTTAAATTGTTTGTTATTCATCAGAGAAATATAGAGATGGAGAACTCTATCTTCATAATATACAGAGACATACTATGTTCTTTTTCTCATTGAAAATGACAACAGCTACAGATTACAGCCTGAATGTAAGTGGTGCTTGGAGATGAGAGGGACATCCATGCTTCCCTGTGGTACAGTTTGCAGTGTGACTGAATAACTCCCAAGTTTCTTTAAGTTTACTAGCAAAGATACTTTTTTACTTATTCGTATTGGAACAAACAACACATTCCTGAAGAAATCACATGGGTCTATTAAATGCTGGGCAAGAGAATAAAGAGCTTAGGGCACAGATGGAGTTTTCTTCACTCATTCCTATCAAAATAATACAGAAAAAGAATAATTGGCTAAGCAGATGGTGTCAGCAGGAACAATTTGAATTCTTTCATAATGGAATGTGTTTCTAAGTTGAGGTACACCTGGTAAAAGATGGTTGAACTTGCATAATAACTTTGAAGGATATGTTTGGAACTCTTTAACCAAAATTTCCACCTGATCTGATGGCTTTAAACTAAACCATGGAAGAAAGGAGCAGAAGTTCACAAAACATCATATGTCAGTACTAGCATGGGTGTTCAGGATGTGCTGGCATACAACACATCACATAAATACAGGAAACAAATAAAATTGGGAGAAGGGGATAATATATTACCAAAATATTCCAGTAACTCTATGTGGAACCCAAGAATGGAGGACAAGCAGGTAACAAACAGGACAAACTAGAATTCTTAATTTACGAAAACAAATGATTTAATAGGCTTTCTGGAAACATGATTTAGTAGGCTTACTAAAACCTGGAGGGATAAAGCTCATGAGTAGAATTCAAGAACTGAATGGTAATATAATATTTATTCAAAAGTATAATAGCAGAATAGAAGGATATTTTATATAAAGGAATTGCTCACAGGTACAGAGATCCAAGAATCTGAGCGTGACAGTTCATGCTGAGAGTATTTCGATAAGCATGCAAGGGAAATAACACTTCTATTGCTGCCATAATGTGTTCAGACTTCTGGCAGTTAGCAACAGTAATTGTA
Organism: Ahaetulla prasina; assembly: GCF_028640845.1. Lineage (NCBI taxonomy): Eukaryota > Metazoa > Chordata > Lepidosauria > Squamata > Colubridae > Ahaetulla > Ahaetulla prasina. The sequence goes on from NC_080542.1 coordinate 102,075,904, forward strand.
AAACTATAATCAACACTTAATATATCAATTGTAGGAAAAACTAAATTAAGATTTTGAAACACAATAGCAGTTTTTAATAATAATAACAATAACAACAACAACAACAACAACATAGTACATCAGGAGTAATAATAAATAAAATCCAAGTATGTCATCTTGAGGTTCTGAGGAAAATGCAATATTCTATATCTGGATAGGAAAAATCAAAGGCATGAATCTAGAATGGGGGACATTACTGGGCATCAGTATGGAGATCTGGGTATCTGAGTGAATCATTGTATTGAATTTGAACCAACAGTATAATGTGGAAAAGAGAAATGCAATTGTGGGCTGCACTGACAGTTATGCAATCTTATTTATAGAAAAGTCACTGTTCTTTCTATCTGCATCACTCAGACTGCACCAAGACTGCACCAAGAATATTGTGTCCAATTCTGGGCATCATAGTTTAAAAGGGACATTGGAAAACTTCTGTACATTAAGAATAGAAGAATCAAGATGGGCCTGGAAGGAAAAAAAATATGTGGAACACTAGAAGGCACTGAGTATGATGGAATATTGATAGCATTGGGTATATTATATCTGAACCTTACAGAAGAAGAAGGAGAAGGAGAAGGAGAAGGAGAAGGAGAAGGAGAAGGAGAAGGAGAAGGAGAAGGAGAAGGAGAAGGAGAATTATTGTTTCAAATCATATGACAAGCAACAGTGGTTTTAAATTACAAGAAGGTAGATTGGTTCCCCATCAGGAAAAATCTCTAATGATAAGAACCCTTCAACAATCAAGGTTTTTTTTATTTTTTTTATTTTGCATTTATATCCCGCCCTTCTCCGAAGACTCAGGGCGGCTTACACTATGTCAGGCAATAGTCTTCATCCATTTGTATACTATATACAAAGTCAACTTATTGCCTCCCAATAATCTGGGTCCTCATTTTGTGACTACCCCAATAGGTAGTGGACTATTCTGGAAATATTTAAATATTGTCTGGGTAGCTATCCATTAGGGAAACTGCAGTAGAAGATTCTTGCATTAGTCAGAGAGTTGAATTAGGTGATCTATATGTCAGCATTCCAGAAAACCCTCCTTGCAGGAAAGCCTTGTATGGCTTCCAAAGCTGACACTATGTTTCTTTCCAAGTTTTCCTTCTACAAGGCTATGCCTATTAAGATAAAAATTTGCCATGAAAAATTAAAGCCTGATTTTTAAATCATGTCATAATTAAAAAAATAGTATGTCTATGCCACATAAGATTGACATGTCAGTGATAGAGTCTCTTTACTATATAGATGTTGCTATTTTTGCCTGAGGGAATTTTTGTTGAACTTGATCTTAAAAGAAACAGTGGAACTTTTACTATGAATGATCCCTTGCAATTAGCTCCTAATCTCTTATATATATATATATATATATATATTGTTTACATTTATACCCCACCCTTCTCCGAAGACTCAGGGCGGCTTACAGTGTATAAGGCAATAGTCTCATTCTATTTGTATATTTTTATAAAGTCAACTTATTGCCCCCCCAAACAATCTGGGTCCTCATTTTACCTACCTTATAAAGGATGGAAGGCTGAGTCAACCTTGGGCCGGGCTTGAACCTGCAGTAATTGCAGGCTTTGTGTTCTTAATAACAGGCTGTACCAGCCTGAGCTATCCGGCCCCCTTATATATCTTTATCCCTTCCCCCAGAACTGCTCCTCTTACTGTGTGTGTGTGTGTGTGTGTGTGTGTGTGTGTGTGTGTGTGTGTGTTTAAAAATCACTTATTTGTCATTGTTATATAATACAATTAGTGCAGCTCTCATACAGAATGACATAGATAGGAAGAGGTCATATACCCTGTTTCCCCCAAAATAAGACATCCCCTGATAATAAGCCCAATCGGGTTTTTGAGTGCATGGCAATAAGGCCAAGCAGGGTTCAAAAAAATATAAGACAGGGAATTTTCAGAGAAATACGGTATGTGGAAAAACTGAAAACTCAAGCCTATCTGGGTTTATAAATCTTCCAATATGCTCAGTTTAGGAAAACATGTGGGATATTCAAAGATAGTACAGAGTCGACCCTCAACATTCAGTATTTAATATATCTGTAATCTGAAGTCCAGGCACAGAATCCCTGTCTTCATCTAGTGGAAGTTGATAGTGGACAGAGGAAGGAAATGAATATTGTGAATGTTTTCTGCACTTCTCAAGTGAAACAGAGCTGACACTGTAATGGCTGGATGTTCAGACATTGCTAAACTTAGGTCATAAACATCTCTTGATGGAAAGGATTTTCTGATAATGGAAGTCTTGGAAAGCTGATATTTGAGAAGGCCTACATAAACCAAATTGCTCAGCCTTTTTGCAAATTAGACCTAACACCCAACATGCAACAAATGTGGAGCTTTAAGAATATTGCTGGGGGAACTTTTCCCTCATGGCAGAAGGAGTAAGATAAAGTAAAGATAAAGTGAGATACAGTAAGGATCATTCAGATGATATTTTTCTTCACACATCTATACATTGAGGAGACATGTCAGACATGAAGAACCAATCTGTTCTTTCTGATGAAGCCCAAAGTCCAAATATTGAATAAAAATAGGATCCAGGTTGCAATCCAGATCATGCTCACTTTGTTATCTGAAAACACTCACTCGATGTCTCAACAGAAAGAAGCACTCTGATATATGTATTAAATTAAAGAAATGCTATTTTTGTCTCTAAATTAAAACAATTAGCACCTGTATTAAAGTAACGGTTGACAGCAAAACTAGACTGTTCCTGTCTTCTGATAAGTTTTAGTCTTTCCCACTAGAGCTTTGCATGGTCTCTGCACAGGGCGACATTCCTTGTATTACTTATTGGAACTGTGTGTGTTTGGAAAGAGAATTGCAAAACTACTCCCTTCTATTACAATGTTAAAAAAAAAATAACAATGTTTAAATAAAACACCTTATTCCGCTTTCCCCTGAAACTGTATCTCTTGCTCTTAGTTAAATGAAACCTGATGAAATACAAATCCGACCCAAAGAAGCTCACCTTAACCTTTCACCCTGAGACTTCCATGTGCTTAAAAAAAAAAAGAGGGGGGAGGGGGACAGAGGGCAAAAATGAAAAGGCATTAGGGCTGAAACAAATGTTTTACATTTATTCCCATTTACTGGACTTCCACCCCTTATCCTGCTTCAGAATTCTGTAGAAACAAAATATTTGGACTTAGCAGATACTATAGTTTAGACAGAAAATGATTTCTTTCATTAAAGGACTTTTATAGAATACAGTGAACTGAACTGTAGTAAAACTGGATTCACAACAAAAGTGTACCAGGACTTCAGTGACATTCACAGAGAAAAAATCTTGGGTTGAGTCAAACAATTTGGAGGCAACTGGATAAAAATAAATTAAACTTGTAACGGAAAACTACTATTGGCAATATTTTAGAATATATGCCATGAAACCATTCTATGCAGATTTATGACAACATATTTTACAACTTTGCAAACAGTTGTGATGCTTAACTGAAGAAGGTGGTAAATTAAAAGTAAGATTGTAGGTCAAACCTTCCTGTTACAACAGGAATGGACAATATCCAAGAGAAGGGCTCTGGACGAATCCCATTTTTAATATACACTTGGTTATAAAAGGCTTTCACAAACTGATCTTCTTTAATGGTTTAAGGCACAGTCTGCTTAACTTAAGTACTTGTTTATTAATTTTTCATTGCTTAGCTTAACCTCTGAAGGGTAAAATTCCCTCTCTCTCCCACTAAATCAATGATGTTATGTTTATAATGGAGTTGAAATTAGCACAAATTCTCCCCCTTTCATTCTTTGTCTCTTCCTTTTTACATTATTTATTCAGTGGCGTCTTTAACACATTAAGGAATTACTGGGTTGGAGTCTTTTGCTGGTGCTAGGGCAATTTTTAAATACTTTCTTGAAATCCCTAATTTAAAATGTATACTTTGACATCTCAGAAATGATAGCATGAGGGAGAAGCGCTGTTTTTCAGCGAATTCTGTTAAATAACCATTCTCACTGAAGCACTCCATGGGTTTTAATGCACAATTCTATCCGAATCTTGAATACATTTTATAGAATCAAAAGGCAATACAGTTCTATCATCTCAGGTGTTTTTGAGATACACACAAAACATTTTTATAAATGGTTAATTTTTTTAACTGCAAAATTTATTTTCCCAGTAATGACCATATACACTTCTCTCTCAGGCACATCCTGCTTTTCTGTTTTTCTAATGGCAGAATTAGTACTGAAGTATGTCACTCAAGCTGCCAGTTAAATAGTATTTACCCCTGTTCCCAAATGAACATTCAGATTTGCAATTGATTTAGTGCACTTGCCTTCTGAAGCCTTCTATTTTGAAAAAGTAATAAGAGAGCTACTGCACTATTACATGAAGGAGAATACATGCTTCTAAAGTAAGAGGAAAATAATGTTGACTGCAAGCTGAAATCAGTCTTAATTCATTCTTTATTGCTGCTTGGGTTCAGTGTTATTTGAGCTGGTCTCAACTGTTAAAAGCATTTCAAATGTTCACATGGTGTGCATTAGGTTACAAAGTAAAAGCAACTAGAGCTCACCAAATATAACTTTCTGAATGCAAACCACATGAATTTGATTTCTTTGTGGCATAACTTTAATTGGGTTCAGAGATCTCTCAGATGTACCTGTCTATCTGCTTTCTGATGGCCTGATATGATAAGGCTAATATGAAGAAGCTGGTCTGAACTGCTCTTAGTTACAGGGAATCCATTACTTAGATTATCAGGTTGTGGTCCCTTACTTGGGAATCTCTAAGACTTTAGCCAGGCATCCATCACTAAGGAACTAGACCAAGTATAATTGTACAGGTCTTGCGTACCGGGCAATACAAGAGGGAGAAAGCTGGCTCAAGCTGACTCGTCCTCTCCAATGTTACTTCTTTCATCAGTACAGGTTATTCATGCATGAGTAACTTGAATCAAGTACAGGGCCTGCCAACATGGAGTATACACAGAGGTGCTCTTCAGTCACTATACTGCCTACATAGGTGCTATCTGCAAGTTTAGGTAAAGTAGGAGAAAAGAGGATTCTGTTGAATTAATGTGGTGGGGGGGTTGCAGCAGTGCACTACTGCAATGTAATGCTGAATAGTGGTATGTAGTGCCCTAATTAAGAGGTCATTGGCGACTTATCCCTTTCAAATTACTCTAATTTCTATTTATTTCCCCATTTTTTTTCTTATATTCTCTTTAATGTGCTTTAATTTGCTTCTTTCCCAACATCTCTGCAACTTTGTTCCTCATCTTCCACTCTACCAAATTTCTACTTTCTTCCCAGGCAAAACCAGCTGGTTTTATATAGTAGTTTTCCTTCTATCATTTATATTGTAAGCCGCCCTGAGTCTTCGGAGAAGGGCGGGATATAAATAAAAAAAATAAAAAAATAATAATAATAAAAAAAAAAAATTAAGTAAGTACATTGCAGACGATGGCAACCCTGCCTGATATCTTGATTTCCTAGGTGTTCCTGGGCACAAATGGCTTTTTTTAGAAGTCCTATGGAAAAATTAAAGTGTTTGATGTGATTAAAAAGTTTTTTATAATATAAAATTTGTCTTTGAAAAATAAAAAATAAAATTAAAAAAATGAGAATCAAGCTTCTATTACTTGTAAACTAAGGTAAAAGAGAAATGTGTGAAGGAAAATAAGGGAAGAGTATGTATATGTGTGTGTGTGAGAGAGAGAGAGGGAGGGAGAGAGCGAGAGAGGGAGGGAGGGAGGGAAGGAGAGGGAGGGAGGGAGAGAGAGAGAGAGAAAAGGGTTGTAAGTGCAAAAGATTTAGTATCTATAAAAGCAAGCCCTGGTGTGTCAATGTGGAGATCCTCCAAAATGTTGGATCTGGACCTTTGCCTGGTGGTCCTGCCCCAGTGATGCCTTTGATGCTAAATGATTTATATAGTCATTGGTGACTAGGGGCAAATCTTGCAGTTCATCAGACAGTCATTGAGAAATGAATCCATAGTGATCCAGGCATCTGCATTGCTAGTCCAAATGTAAAGTCCATCTGGTAAATTAATAAAAATTCCAGACCCCAGGAACTGTAATTTAGGTACCTTACAAATAGTTTTCAAAATGTTGTCAACATAACTGTCCTGTTAAATAAAATAGTTTTATACTCTTTTTGGATTAGTAATAATACTAATAATCCAAAAAGAGGTGATAAGGAGTTGAAAATAACAGAATATATCCCTAGCAGATGAGGTTTTTATTTGGGGATTTCATAAGCACTTCTTAATCTTCTATATCTTACAGTTTCCAATCACTTATCCAAAAGCTATCTCTCCTTTTTAAATTTGCTTTCTATGTGCATTCTGATCAAAAGTTAAGGCAATGTTAGAAATATCATTGCCAAATGAAGATATATTAGGAACGGGTATTTTTTGATAGTGACATAAAATCTTTGTAACTGTTTCTTTCAGATGTCATAATGTTTTAGATTTTTTTTAGTTTTAAGGTACTTTCAAAAAAAATTGGGTGATATGATTGAGTATATATGTACAGTAAGATGTACAGTATGAATTATTATTGTATCTGACATTTTAGTTTTGTTAAACTATGTTCTTTTATACGGGCACCTGAATAACTTGCCTTTATTTTGCTGATGTTTTGCTGTTTATCAGAGGGAAGTCTATGAAGACCTAAATATTTACCAGTAGATGATCATCTTTGTGAAGGAATGTTACTCCTCATTTCCAGCCAGGAGTATTAGTGTTACTCCTGGTAGCAAATCCAGTCGCAAGTTTCCCAGAATTTGATTTGATGAAGAATGTGATAGCTGAAGCTTCATTAACTGTTGCATGTAAATATTATTTGCATTTTTTAAAATAAAGCAGATAAGGCCTTGATTCACCAGAGACATAGGTCAACCACTTCCATAAATAATTTATTCTCATGAAGTGGGCCATGTGTGGTAATTTGTCATCCTTTTTCTTACTAATACTCTTTCCCTAGTTTGGAAACGTTCAAACCTACTACACAATGAGAAATTCTTAAACAAGTCAGGATGAATTTGATTTATATAGAACTCTGAAAATTGAATTGAAGTTTGAATGGTGGACCTAGTATCTTATTTACTATTACTTATAGTATCTCCAACAATGAAGTCTGTACAAATAACTTTTTAAAAAATAGTAATAAGTCTAATTAGACTAATTTTATCCAAACGGTTTATTAAGGTTCGTAAGTAAAATGGCTGGTAGATACCTTTATAAGAAATTTTCCAGTTCCAAAAATGTGAATGTACTAGCTGAGAACCAATTTGGATTTAAGCATGATGTATCAACTTTTGATTTATGGAATATCACTAGGTAAAAAATTACTTGGTTGTTTCAAGGAATTTATTTTGCAGACCTTCCTTGATCTTAAGAGAGATTATGTGAGAAAAGGGCAGCCACATGTATAGATTGTCAGCTATACATGAATGATCCATGGGAATATTTATACAAAGTATTAAATATATTGCCAGCTGACGAATTTCTGCACTACACTTACTCTAAAGAAATAGGTATACCCTTGTATTGTTTTTATTTAATGTTTTTATAATATTTTATTTAATATTTTTATTATTAATGTATTTAAAAATGTCATAGTATACAGGAGGTTCTCTGGTCCAATCTCAAACTTTAGATGCTAAACCTATTTCCCTCTTCATTTATACATATGATACTGTCATTCTTTTAAAGGCTGCCTTAATCATGATTCTTCTTTACAGGCTTACCTAGCAAACAAGATGTGATATATATCTCTCCTGGCAGACTGTCAGATCCATGGTATATGTTCAATAGCCAAATTTTGCTTAGCAGCCATGAAGGTACGTACTCAGGTTACATCTGACATAGTGAAGTATCTACTAAATACTTAAAATGATTCAGGTTTCAAAGCAGAGAGTGCTGCAAATTGAAGATAACAATAATAAATAATATCCAGATTTAGGACTTAGACAAGTAAAACTTGGACTTAATTTCTCTGCACCTTATTAACAGGTTAGTTCCTTTTAGGGATTCAATTATTTTTATTTCTGATTTTATTATTTTTTAATTTTAATTTTTCGTTCTTTCTGTTGTATTTTTTGTATGCTATATGTGAGTGACCTAAAGGAAAGCACTACTGATTTCCAAATAAAGTGAAACAAAAGCTCGCTTACAGTAGCTAAAAGCCATTCTGACTTGGAAGGAAGTTGCACTGAAATTTGTGAAAATTATTTGCAAATACACAAGTATATGGGATTATAGTCCTTGCTATTATTATTGTTTATTTCAGTGGTCTGCAATTCAAAGCCATTGAGAGAGAAAAGAATATACCTCAAGGTCCTTTCATGCAATCAGAAAGGAGTAAGTTTTCCACAACTACCTGGAATTTGCTCGAACTGCTATAGGAGATGGTCATCATTTAAATTACCCTCAATGTGTTCAAATCACTACTGATTTCAAAACACTATCATGAATTTGACTAATTAATGAAACTGTTTTAAATTAAGATTAGGAAATTTTTCAAGGAATTGATTCAATTGTTAGGGACAGTACAATGGGTCATTGGTTAAGATGCTGATCTTGTTAACTGAAAAACTGACGGCTTAGACTCGAGACCCAAGTACAGAGTGATGGAGTGAGCTCCCATTACTTGCCCCAGTTTCTGTCAACCTAGCAGTTTGGAAATATGCAAATGCAAATAGATAAATAAGTACTGCTCATGTGAGAAAGCTTACTGCCATGATGATAGAAGTGTCTCTTAGACCAGGGGTCCCCAGCCTTTTGGACCTCAGGGACCACCAAGTTCATAATTTTAAATCCTGCAGACCACTAATATGAATCCAGAGTGCCACTTGTTGAAGCGCCTGGACTCCCGATGACGGGATGGGGTCTTTCAGGCACTGCCCCTCCTCTCTCTTTCTCTCTCCCCCCATCTCCCACTTTCTCATTCTCTCTTTCTATCCCCCTCTCTTTCTCTCTCCCGCCCACTCTTTCTCCCTCCCCCCTTTCTCCCTCCCCCCTTTTTCTCTAATTCTCTTTTTCTCTTCCTCCTTTCTCTCTGTCCCCCACTCTTTCTCTCTCATTCTCTTTCTCTCTTCCCCACTCTCTTTCTCTCTTCCTCCCCACTCTTTCTCTCATTCTCTTTCTCTCCCTCCTCTTTCTCTCATTCTCTTTCTCTCCTCCTTTCTCTCTGTCCCCCACTCTTTCTCTCTCATTCTCTTTCTCTCTTCCCCACTCTCTTTCTCTCTTCCTCCCCACTCTTTCTCTCATTCTCTCTTTCTCTCTCCCCTTTCTCTCTTCCACTCATTCTCTCTCTCCCACACTCTTTCTCTCTCTTCCCCACTCTTTGTCTCTAATGCTCTCTTTCTCTCCCCCTCCTCTTTCTCTCTCTCTCTCTCCCACACTCTTTCTCTCATTCTCTCTTTCTCTCCCCCACCACCTTCTCTCTCTCATTCTGATTCTCTGCACGTCCCTTTCAGCTTCGAGCAAGAACTGCAAAGAGAGCGGGGGCCCCTGGGCGACATCCCTGGGGAGACGGGCAAGCCAGGCAGTGGAGCACCCTTTGAGTTTTTCCTCCAGCTGAGTAAGCAGTCCAGGAGGAGGAGGAGGTGGGCAGAAGTGGGAGGGGGGGCAAAGTGCTCCAGAGAAATAAAGGCATGCCAGGAAGGACCACTGCCCGCTGCGCCGACCACAGTGCAAAATTGAGGTGGGGGGGTCGATACTTAATGCAAGACATCCCCCTTCAGCCCCACCTCTGCTCTCTCGCTCTCTCTCATTCGCTCTTATTCTCTTTCTTTGTTTCTCATTCTCTCATTCTGATTCTCTCTCATTCTCTCTCTCTTATTCTCCGATTCTCTTTCTCATTCTCTTTCTTTCATTCTCTCCCTTTTTCTCTATTTCATTTTGTGCACCATCAGCATTCCACCTCGGTATATTTGCCCAGCTGGTGGAGCAAAGCAGCCCATCTCCTGCTGCTTGGGACTCGGAGCTGTAAACGGCGTCTGATCAGGGGAGCAACCAGATTTTGCTCTCCATTCCCAGGCCCCTCCTTTTTGCCAGATCAGCCCCCTGCAAGCTCTCATCTCTCAAGGAGCCTGGCCGAAGTTTCCTGTCCCGCTTCAGCGAGTGCTCCTTGTGAGATAAGAGCTTGCAGGGAGTCAATCTAGCATCTGTTATAGAGAGCAAAATCCAGCTGCTCCCCAGACCAGTTGCCATTTATTGCTCTGAGTCCCAAGGGGCAGGAAACAAGGGCTGCTTTGCACCACCAGCTGGGCAAATATACCGAGGCAGAATGCTGATACTGCTCAAGTGCATCTAGTGCTTCGCTCCCACAGCTTCCAGCCATCGCAATTGCTGCTTCGGCCTACTTGCACCGCAGCTTCTCCACCAGGGTTGATTGGGAAAAATACAAAGATTTCTCCACAGACCAACAAAATTTTCTCGCGGACCAACAATGGTCCGTGGACCACCAGTTGGTGACCACTGCCTTAGAAAACACAGCCTCCGTCAGTTGAAAATTGGAAATAAGCACCACCCTTTGAGTCAGTTATGACTGGCCAAGGGAAACCTTTAAACCTTAATTCAGCTGTTGATTTCATTATTCCTTGGAACATAGTGTATTAATAATTTCTCAGCATTTCTATATACTTGTTTTAATAGAAGTCAACCATCTAAAATAGCTTATTTACTTTAACTTGCTATACTTCGCTAACTTCAAAGTATAACTTCAAGAACTCCTGATCATTTAATTTTCATCATGTATGTCCCCAAATACTGTACTTAAATGCCAGCAACTCACAATACTAATCTTAAATATATGTTTAAAGTGGGTAAATTTAAGAAAGTGCCCTCAGTTGAAAGTTGGATCATACCAGGAAGTTTTGAGCTAATTTCTCTGCAGAACTCTCACTATTTTTTTATTTTTATTTTTTTGCTCTGACTCAGTATTCAGGGGGAGGGGTCTCTGCATTCCCATATCACAAAAGAACTACCCATTATGGTAAAATATGCTAGCATTGTGCCAAATTCTTGCATGGAAATTATTGACCAAATCAGCTTCAATTGATTTCAGGCGGGTGCTTGCCTTGTCATATTTGAAGAAAGTAGCCATAAAGCCTAACAGAAATTATACATTATTTTGTAGACAGATTGTTTTATTGACAAGAAGTTTCCTGTTGCACAAAGGACAACCACCTGCTGCTATTGTACATGTAGCTTAATTCCAGTTTGAGTGACTATTAAAAATGTTTTAGCATCAGCCAGCTACAAAAACTACCCAAAATTGGAGAAAGGTTATAGAATCAGTAGATTTCCCCAGGAAATAGTGGAGCTAGGTTAGGATTGGGATCCTTTCATTGAATTATTTTACTACTTCGACTACATTGTCCTGCTGTTCTGTTCTATTTATATTTTCTGTTTGTGTGTATGCATCTGTCTGTCTATCTGTTTGTTTGCCGGTCTCTATTTCTCTCTCTCTCTACCTGAGAGACTAGCTACTGAGTACATACTGCTGGATTCTTGATTATTTCCTTTTTCCCTTACACCATTTTCTTCAGTTTTCAACTTTAATATACCTTTTTTTAAAAGGTAAACAAAACAAAAAAACACAACTTCATTTTCTAGAATGAATTCTCCTTCTGTCAGGGAACTTAGCCTCTTTTACATCCTGCTTTTTTACATCCTACAAGCTGCTTTGCTGCTTTTCAGGAAGAATGTAAATAAAAAGATTTTATATTCTATTCTTCCTGAGTAAACCTAAAGATGCAGAAAGGAATGTTCTTGACAAAAGGATGGAAAGTGGTTGCAAGAGAGAAGGTTCTTCCCAGGAGTGTGAGAAAATGCAACAATAGGGGTTGGGTAGGATTTAAGGATGCCCACTCCTTTAAACCAAAAGATTAAACCACCACATATTTTCATTAGCAAATGCGAATATGTGCTGCTTTGTAGCTTACACAGAATAACACAGAAGTGTTGTGAAGCAGATTATAGCTTATACAACTTTGCAATAAATTAATTAACTGTCCAAACCCAACTTTTAGATATGTCTCAAAAATATGTTTTGGGACCCTCTTGGGAACATCAAATGTTTTTTTCTTTTAACATACAAATATTCTTTGTTGTTTCCCAAACAATCTGTGAGTTTTGATCCCTTCTTATCTTGCAATTCTAGTTTTAGGGCCCTAGATCTCTAGGACTAGTGGAACCCCAGAATATCTAGCAAACACATAAAAATAGTGGCATCAATCTACTCTCAGCAACCGTTACTCTTTATTTTATTTTTATGCACCTACCTTCCCTTTCAGTTTGAAGACAACAATAGGAAAATTTGGAACGAAAAAATAAATTACAAAGCACACCTAGTTCTGTTTCACGGAATGCAATACACATGCTTCAATCGAATTCCAGCCGTTTGCAGAATTAAAGGCTGAATGCAACAGCCTAAATGAAACTTTATCTTGCCATTTGTTGTTTTTGTTGGACTGCAGCCAGTGCAAACATTTGCAGGTGGCCGAGCCATATTTTGACACTCAGCTATCTACAGTTGTGATTAAAATCAGAATGCTGCTAAAGTGGGATTCTCTACAGCCTTCTGGGCCTGATTCTGCTCCCCCTTTAAATACGCTAAGACCATGACAATACTGCTAAAAAGTTTAAAGTTCACGACCAAGCATATTTGTGCTGTTTGTGTTCATTATATTTTTTTAAAAAAAAATCTTCCCAAGGTATTACATTCTTCTAATTAGTTTTGTGCCAAACAATACCACAGCATAACTAATCTTGCATTATATTAAAATACAAACGTAAAATTCCAAATGAAACCATTATAAAACAGCTTTTTGTGCTTAAGAAATGTTAAAAATATGGATAAATTTATTAAAGTGAAATTATTTTGATTGTGCTATTTATTTATCCCCAGAAAGTTTGATCAGCCAAGGTAAGGAATTCAAAAGGAAATTTCTATCCAAAGAGTATTATATAAAAATTAATACTGAATGCATAGATATGCACAAAAATAAATAAGACATCAAGACTGTATATTCTTTTATATTCCCCTGAAATTTTTTACATATCACTATTAAATGAGTTCTCAAGCAATATAAACATTCAACTTAAAAAAAAAAGATAACCAACACAACAATAACCAAAAAAAAAGGGACATTCACTGAGGAATGTATTAATGAAAACATACTGTACATTTGCTGATATAGAAAAAGCATATAATAAAATAAGTAGGCATGTATTTCTGGATACTATATTCTAGTTTTCCTCAATCATAGAAACTTAAGGATGTGTGGACTACAACTCATAAAATTTCCTAGCCAGCAAAAGAAGTAAGATCAGAATATGCCCTTTACTGTTTAATGTATTCAAGCATAAATGTATAATTAATATTTCTGATCATATGAAAAGTGTGTTGCTTAGAAATGAGAATGTATCCATACTTTGCATTATATAAATTATACCACAAAGCATAGATACAGCATACTCTGCATATATGATGCCATGTTGTTGGCTGAGATGATGGTAAATGTTAGACAAATTGCATATAGCAATGTGGACTATGATCTAAAAACTAATGTATCAATAATCAAGATGTTTGACAAGGAAATTGGAAAGTATAACTACAAATATACATAAATGGCAAAAAACACAGGTGGACACAGTAAATTTGTGCACTTGGACAGATTTGGAGACAGCAAATCGATTTGTAGATCGCAAAATGGGTAGATATATTTTAACACCTACAAATGCTGACTAAAATGCAGTGAACATGCTATTATATTGTGAAGAATATTTTTTTTGTTCAAAAATGCACAAAAGGTATATAAAAGGGTCCCTTAAACACAGGGTGATTAAATACAAATAGGAGTGACCAGTACAAAATACATTAATATTATAGAGAGAAAACAAAGTCAAATGTAATAGAAAGATACAAAGAGTGAAGGGAACGAAAAGAAGGGGTAAACCAAGAATACGGTGGTTTGAAATACTCAAAAAGTGAATAGATTTAAAAAATAACAAAAATGCATGAAGCATATATTCACAAGGTTAATTTATGAAGAATTGTGAAGTATGAAGAAAAGTGCTGGGGTAAATTACATTTAGTTATATTTCTTTTTTATAACCTGCCTTTAGTTCCTTTGGCTTATTATTTCTTACTCATTTTCTATGATTTGCATAGTGTTGCTTACCTTGAAAGGGAATATTGCAATGAATTTGTAATACATAACAGTAGCATTAATCACAATAAAATCATAAAATGACATTAGAAACAACTAAAATTCAACATAATATGCTCATCTAAAAGCACCATAATGAGACATTAAACTGACCATGTGAGGCAAAAAAAAAAGTTTTGCAACTGAAGAACAAGCAGCAGAAAAGGACATGTATCAATTTCCAACCTAAGTAATATTGCTATCAAATTTGTGATCAGAGAAATTCTTGAAATGCTTGAAGAAACTATTGCCAATGTATACATAATCTAGCCCGGTAATTATAATTTTAGCAACTTTTAAGATTTGTCAACTGCAACACCCAGAATTCCTCAGGCAGCATGTCTGATCTAGGCCGATAGTACACAGTTCATCTAATCAAAGCTTAGTACATCTGAGCAAAATGTCTTATGGTTGTTTGATCAACAAAAGACGTGATCAAACACACACATACATATATATACATCCCTCATGTATATTTGCACCCAGAAAGAAATACATAAACAGTGAAGTTTGACATTATAAACCAGAGCATCATAGCTACATTCTGTAAAGTATAATAATTCAGCAACAATGCCTGCCCTGATAGAGATATGTATACATTTAACTTATAAAAGATATAATAAAAGATAAAGTTCAATCTCCATACCTGGCATCATATGCTGGTGAAGCCACCAATACAAGCAAAATATCCCTTTCTTCTGCTTTACAGGAGAAAACATTAAGTGCAATAGTTTGCATCCACATAATATTTTAGAACTACTGAAGATGTACCTACCCAATCTGCCGATTTGTTGAAGGTGCTTGTGTTATGACTGAACTTGATTGTGGTGATGGCATGGCTTGTTGAATCACAATGCTGGTGTCGTGGTTTGGCATCCTGGGATTAGAGTGCTGGTGCACCCCTGATGCTGTCATGGTATCTCCCACACTGTTATGCATTGGAACATTCTGTGAAAAGGGGAGGTGGGGAGAAAAAGACAGAGATAACAAATTAGATGCTAGCATTTGTTCAGATTTTTCTTATATCTAAAATTACAGATTGGCCAACAGTGTGTACTTTAAACATGTTATTGGCCAACAATGTTTCAGTTGATCCTACTCTAACCAGCTCTTAAGGAAATGATAAAACACTGCTTTTTCAGTGTAAAATGCTGAAACCGAAAATAGCTTATTTATTTATTTATAATATATATAAATATATATATATAATTTATTTATATATACTATATATAAAAATAACTGAGAATACTATTCAGAATCATAATTTCTAATGTAAATTTTGTTCCTAACCATTTGCTTGAACTATATTATTTCATTTGAAAATGATCTCCCAAATTTGGTGTAAGGCATTTTACATTTACATTGGCAGTAAACATCATTGTGCAACAGAACAGTATTATTTGACTCAGTTTTTTGCTGTTTTGCTATCATACTATCAGTAACATTGAATAACTTTGATTAAACATTAAACTTTAGATATAATATAGTCTTAGCTCAGAGGAAGACTTAGTTCAGAGGAAAAAAAGAGATGGATTTGAATATTTCTAACTTAAAGCTAACAAAAGGAACCATATCAAAGGATGAGACTTTTGTCTATACATATAAAGTTTAAAGATAAAAAATTGTACCTGATAGACAGGGGTGAAATCCAATAGGTTCTGGAGAACCGGTAGTGGAAATTTTGAACAGTTCAGAGAACCGGAAGCAGAAATTTTGTGTAGTTCAGAGAACTAGCAAATACCACCTCTAGGAATGGAGATTTTGCAGTATCCTTCCCCTGCCACGTCCACCAAGCCAGACATGGCCACGAAGCCATGCCCACAGAACCAGTAGTAAAAAAAATGGATTTCACCACTGCCCATAGACTTCTATCCACTATTGCTAATGGTGCAAAAAATTTGCACAGTAGGTACAATCATATGCAAAATGGATAAGAAATATGTAAACAGTGCTAGCGTTTATTTTTAGTATAGTTCAGTTAATCAATAAAGTCAACTTTTGGGGTGTGGGAATAGGGAGGGGAGAAGCAAAACTTTGAATAGTAGTAAGAGACATATGAGCAACTTAATGATAGCTATCAAATATGGGATATATTTAGGGTTATTCTTTGTCTTTCATAGAATTTGATGTCTTCTTCTGAAATATTGCAATTAATTATAATTCTTTGATGTAGGAAAAAAAACTTTAATATTTTATATAAATGAGCTTGGTTGTTTTTTTGCAGATTTTTCATTACCAAAATAAGCAACATCATCAGTGGTGGAAAGGAATGGGGTTTGCACTGTCCTATCAGTGTTAATGATTCCTTGTTTAGGGTGCTGTTTACTGTTAACTTGTTTATCTGATTTGGTGGTTCCTTGATTTGGGATATGGTCTTGATAATTGGTCCAGTATTAATCATGGTGATAGCCTCTACTAATCTGGGTATTAATTGTTGGTGAAGAGATGTTTTGGGGTTTTTTTCTTTTTTTTTACACGATTTGTTTGATTAGGTTAAGAATGAATTAAGGCCATCAGTCTACAGTTTAAAAAATTTTAAATCTATATTTTTAATATTTTAATATATTTTAATTATTTTTCCATTTGTTTTGTAACCTGTGAGCTGCCCAAAGTCGCTTTATAGGAGGTGGCATAAAAATTTAATAAATAATAATATCCCTTTATAAATATATGAATATGGTGCCTTAATCTCACAACCAAATAATTCTTAAATACTTTTTCTAATAGCTCTCATTAACATCATAAAAGAAAATTTATTTCTAATATATATTTTTTCAAAGAAATTTTTTTTTTGCTGAAATTCTTAAGCTTAGAATATGGTGTTATTGGATTTATTTAGCTAGGACGTAACCAAGGTGTGTGTGTGTGTGTGTGTGTGTGTGTGTGTGTGTGTGTGTGTGTGTGTGCGAGCGCAAGCGTGCGCAAACACACACACACACACACACACATAGTTAATATGTTGTTACTCATTTTACAGTTAGGTCTTTACGAGGTCACAGGTTTCTTTGCTTTCATGAGATCTTTTCAAACTGGGAAATGTAGGAAACCAAAGAAGCTTGAGGACGGAGAGCAAAACAGCAAAACTAGAACCCTACAGTAACTCAAATAAAAAAATAAATTCAAAAAACATTTCTCAAGGATCCTGAAAATAACTTATAAGAACAGAAGTCACTAGCTCAATCAATGGGAAAATTAAAGGTGATTTTAGCACAATGGTAGAAATAATTCCAATTAAATTGTTTTTATAGATCAAAATTATATTATTGGTTGAAGATGACTGGGCTAAATCTTCTTTTATTATTTTGATCTTTTTTTTTATGTTCTTATAAAGCCATCTTGAATCAGTGGGTCCTTAGAATCAATGCTCTGCAGAATACACTATATGGACAAATCCTATTGAAACAACGAGTATATTTTTACTTGTTGAAGACATTCTCTCATCGATCGAACTGAACTTCTATTGTTATATTGCTATTGTTATATTCCAGGAAAGAATTAGCATTTCTGAGAACAGTTCAACATCCTTAGTGCACTATGAGCTAGCTTGTTTTGTTGTAGACATTTCACTATTCAAACTAGATAACACTTATCACATTTCCTATTTTTGATAATAAAATGTCCGCAAGAATACTGCCAAGCTCCGAGAGCACCAAAGACCCTTCATTTCAATTCTGAGCTAGAAATATTCTCAACATCTTTTCATGTGACCAATCTCAGAATTGCAGGGGAGAAGCTAAACTACTATTTTATTAACAGGTTTACTGATAATATATTTAAAGACTTAAACCCTGGTTGGTCCTGTGTCACCTATTATATCTCATGAAGAACAGGAACAACATATATCTAGGAATAGTGGTAGACCAGGGGTGGGTTCTACTTATCTTCACTACCAGTTCTCAATGGGAGCGCTTGCACACGCTTTTGTGCACGCGCAGAAGTTTCTGTGCATGCGCAGATCATCAATTATGATATCCAGGTGGGCGGCCAGAGTTTCCCACACTTTTACTACCGGTTCTAAAGAACTGGACAAAACCTGGAGCAACCCACCACTGGGCCAGACTCATCATGGTCTAATGCTGGGCCCAGAAAATTTTCTGTATGTTTCTTTTAATTTTACAAAAAAAGGAGAAATTATTTCAAAGCATAATTTTTGCAAAGCCTTCATAGATAAAGGCATGAAGCTCATGAACTATGTGCTGATCAAGAAGTATGTGCAAGTGTATTGCTTTTCCTCATATAAGCACTTTTTGAAGATTTAGACATCCTGCACCCAGCGAGCTGTTTCAATGGCAGTGCTATCACTATTGTGAGTCTACTCTAGCCCTTGAACAAATGTAGGATATGTTCTCTTTTTTGGGGCAATATCAGAAAATGTGTCCATCCAATTTCTTAGTTTGCAGATTTGACTGGGAATTCAAAAAAAGTTGTTTGTACCCAGTTCTACAGATACCATCTGACTATTCTGAAAAGTCTGTCCCATTGAATAGCTTTCACCACTCTGATTAAGTGACTAGTATAAATATGAATGCATTATATTTATGGAAACTGCATCTGATAATAGCACAATTGCCAGATTTATAATATCCAAACTGTAGCAATTAAATTTGAGAAAACTTCAAAATCTTCCTATATTTTTAGCTGTCTCTGCTACATACATATTACTAATTCTCAGGATTGAACTTCAGTATCTTGATGCAATCTTGCTTTATTTTATTTTAGTGAAGGCACTTTGCTCTGCTATAATAATGAACAATATACACACTGAAAGTCTTCTAAGCTTCCTTTTTACCTTTATCTGCCATACTCAAAAAAAAAATCTCAGACAACAGTCTTCTATTAACTTAGTCATAATTGGGGAACCTTCTTTGGTTCCCAAAGGGAGGCTCATTATACAACAACCAATACTGCTTGATCATCCTATAAGTCCTATAAACATTCTGAGATACAAATATGATTTCAAAATAAATAAAGGCAGCAAAGTCTGAATAGCAAAAACTATGTCATGATCTCATAAAAAAAGATGCTTATATTTCTAGTCTCATTATAATTTGCATTTGACTTTTGGTCCAGCCCAAAAGGGAACAAACTGTGTCTCTGAATACCATGTAGCCCTTAGGTCACTTAGACAACACACTATTGAATTGTGACAGCAAAATACCTAACTTTAAATAGTGGATTGTCTTGCACCTTTCCCACTCCAAGTGTAAGATGGGATGTTTTAAGCCCCTATAAACGAACATATTCATTTCTGCCCATAACTCCAAAAACGAATTTCATTTATCCTTTAATTCCTTTTTATTTCTGTGCTTGGACAAAATGTATCTTTTATGAAAGCCCTTGGACCAGTTAGCCTGCTCCTCTCTCTTTCTCTGTTTTTCTCTGCTTCTCCCTCTCTCTCTCTTTCTCCCCCCTTCTCCCCGTCCCTCCATCCCTCCCTCCATCCCTCTCTCTCTCTCTCTCTCTGTAATGACATACCAACAGAAGACTTGCAGTGCTTTCTAGAATAAAGTCTCCTTCCTTTGTGGTCTAAAAGAGGTTTTTTCATTTCTTCTCCAACAAGCAATTTGTGTAAACTTCACTAAATCCTCTGATGTGATGGCCTGCTCAAAAATGCAATAGATTTAGTGTTTTTCCTCTTTTATCTTAATTTCTTTGACATGATCTAATTAGTGGTGCCCTCTAATTATCAACAGAAATGAATAATGAAAGATGCCTCCTGTTTTCCAGATCCATCTATCTTTCCATTCATCTTCTTTTTGAATATCTGTGCAGATTGCTTTCTTGACATGCAATATATGCCAGATGTAACAACAGAACCTTATTTTCTCTTGTTTGGGGTATAATTTTTTTTTATTTTTTAAAATTCTAATTGAAAGAAGAAACTTTTTTAAAATGCATGGAACCCAGTGTCCCTAACCATTTGATTTGTCCATAAAAATATATTACCTTAAGGAAAAGATATGCCGCTTGGAAGATCCTAATAAAACAAGTTTTAAAAGAAGAAGCCCTTTACTGCACTAAAGGTTATTTATTTCTCAAACAATCAAATGTCTTAGATCATCATTCAATCAGCATTCCACACAAAGCACTTCTTATGTTCCAATGAGATTTCAGCAGTACTAAATGTGTACTGCACAATTAGGGTCATTTAGTATAAGCCACTCTAAGATAACTACATAGCATCCTGCTAGATGAAGGCTGAAAAGCAGGGAATTAAACTGAATGGCCAGCTTTTTATTTATATTTGAGTTAATAATATTGAAGTCATATATGGATTTTGCTTTTGCTCTTGACATTGCCTGATGTGTTTATAAACAGGAATCTGGCAGAATGTCAGTGGTGCAAACCGATTTCCTTTTCTAAATGTAATTTTTAAAAGCAAACAAACAAGATTATGTCTGCTAGTGAAACATTGCAGGCTACTCTGCTTTTTGCTCTTTGGTATTTTTTGTCAGGCAAATGCAATCCATTTTTTTTTCCAAAAGAGATGTTGACAAGATAGATTCAATAAGTAGTAAATTAACAGTAGCCTATGCAGATCTTTTATTTAAAAATACTGGAATAGCAATATACTTTTATATACATTTTCAGGGGTTTCATCATAAACAGTGATGCTCTCTTTAATTTAAGCATATATCCTGCAAAATGATATTTACAGACACAAATTTACCACACTGATCTAATGCAGGCTGGTAGAAAAATGTTTTTCAATTTCATAATCTAGGGCTGAGGTGGGGGCGGAATAGAGAGAGAGAGACTGCTACCAAAATAACCCTGCCTGCTTCAGAAGCTAAGGGAAAATTAAACCTTGGTCTCTCAGTTCCTAATCCAACATTTAACCACAATAACACACTGATTATATATATTCTATATGCATCTACACACACACTCACTCATATCATTATATTCATTATTTTTGCAGTATAGCTAAATTAGCAGAAAAATATAAAACCCATATAGACTGCCAATAAATAACTTTTTTTCTTATTATTACCTATTTTATCCTGTTTCTTTTCTACTGTGAGCAATTTTATCTTAAGATATAGCCTTGGAAATCAATGCTTCTAAATATTTTGTAAATTCTGAAAATCTGCCCATTTCTTTAATATTACAAGAATGTGGATTTTAGCTATTGTAATCAGAAAGAAGCAAGCTGATGATTGACTTCCAGTGTTAATATAGTTTCTATGCACCATTCTCATGTAATATTGTTTTTTTTTAAATTATTTATTAGTGCTGCTTTAGAACAGCAGTAGCATAATATGTATTTTATTCTGAGGTTAACCATGTAAGCATTTAAATTACAGATAATCCTTTAAAAAAAACTAACTTCCTCCTCCTGTGTTTTTAGCCAAATCATGTCATTATGGACTTCTAAAAGAGTACCTAAGTGAATCAACATAAAAAAAAATATGTCTCATAGTAATGAGAACAGACAAAATAATAAATGAATATCTTGCCCCAAGGAAGGAATGCCAACATGTACACAATCATACAGAGCACAATTTTATCTTGGTCTTCAGTAAACATGCATAAAGCTCTTGAAGAATGTTGACCTTGCTAGCCAATTACATTATGCTAATTTGTCAATAACGATAACTCTTGCAGAGACATTTACACTCAGAAAGATTTATGTTAAACCTTCCAAGCAACAGACTATAGATGTTAATCTCTCACCTTGTCTTCTCCTGTTAAGAGTTTACATGACAGTATCAATATGAAATAAGTTTCTATTTTATAAGTTATAGTCATAGTTGGTTGTGATGGTAAGGTGAGAGTAGTTTATCTTGATTTGAATATTTTCCAGCATGTGGAGTAAAAATCATCATCCCATCATCCAAATATTGGGAATTATTATACTGCATTATTTTATTCTAACTTAGTATTAAGCAACCTGGAGATGTTTAACAACCTTCCTGCCTCACCTGACCTTAACTTTCACCTAGATTCCTTTAATTAAAGAGACATGCTGCAAAGGAAAGACTAGCTCTTGTATCAAACCTTCATTAGGTTCTATATAAGCATTATTAGAAAATTTAAATGGCTGAAAAATGCAGTATTCACCTATTCAGAAACCCGCCTCCCTAACAAAATGGATTGTAGTTCACAGAGATTGGAAAAGGCTACTTTTTCATATAGAAATGTTTTGTGATTGACTATGTCCTTCCTGATACCTGTTTTAGAAATACCAATTACTAAAAAATATTTGTAGAAATAAATAACAAACTACTCATATTTGTATGTAAGATTCCCCCCCCCCTTTATTTATTTATCCCCCTCCCTACATTTTAATTCCCTATAGGCATTTGTCTTTATTTATCCTTCTTAAAACTTTTTTTCACTAAACTAAGCTTTATAATATCATGACAGGAAGAATTTAGTTCTATTATCTTAGGCTGTGTGACAATATTGTCATTAAAATATTGAAATATTTACTAAAAGATCTTCTAATCTGAAGATAACAGCATGGAAACCTCAAATAATAGATCATTGGATACACTAGCTGTTAAAGCACTAATTCAACTGAAGAAAAATTTAAGTCATCGTTTTCTTTTATCTGTTTTTCAAAATGGCCTTTTCTCAAATTACAGCTTTGTATGTCTGTTATATTAGCAATATATCTTATAAAACATAACTAATAACAGACTCCTATGTAAGTCTTCTCAAAAATAAGTTTTCATTGTAAAATGGATATAAATCTTATAGTATTTTGTTGGAGTCACTTGTAATCTCTATGTGATTATTGCTCTAATGAGTTGAAGTAAGCATCACCTAACTCAAAATTCCATCTTAATATTTTTTGCCAGTTGCATATACCTGCAATTGTGTTACAGATATATGCAAAAGATTGATACAAGTGTATTAATTTATTTTGCATTGCATTTGAACAGGAGTGTCATCCACATGAGATTAGCCTCCATCAAGACACTATTTTGAAAAAGCAGGCACTTAACAAAAAATATATTTGTTTAAATTAAAATAAATTTACCATGCCTATAAAAAATAGTTTACTGAAAAAAACATCCAGATTTTTTTTTAATTTTCTGTCTAAATTTCCCATTATGAAATTTAATATCAATTTAAGGGACAAATTAGTTTTCATATGTTAAGTAAAGAGGATTAAATTTATGGAGTAAAGCTCCTGGAGAAGATTGAAATTTGAAGATAACCCAGAATGTATGCAGGTAAGCATATAATAAGTCAATAATGCATATTATTATAGCATCATAAACTTTGAAGAGTAAGATTTTACTAATCCCCTACTCTTCAGTTAAAAAAGAAAATAGGTACAAAATTTGAACCCCTTTTGAAAGTAAACATTATTTTTCTTTATGCTAAAATTCAACTAATCATCCATGTATTAAGCAGAGAAATTTTTAAGAATGCAGTGACAGTAAAATAATACTGATCTACTAATAAAAATTACAGGGATAAAAATACAGATGTTCCTACCTATTTTCATAATTATGCAATATATTCGTTTTTTAGAAACTATGCTAGAATTTAATATTCTGTTGCCTGCTTCCAGTTCACTATCCTATCATTGTATGAATAGAGTGGAACAAAACAGAGAAATACTAACTCTAGCAAACAACTATGACCTTCTGTTTGCATTGTTATCTTTCAGAGATCATACTCTCATTGGGAACAAACCATTGGAAAATCTCAAGTGAAATTGATATGATCTTTCTAGCTCCCTTGTAATATTTCCCAATAGGCATGCCCTCAAATAAGTTCCAATATTTGAGGAGCTGCCACAAAGAAGAATGGTCAACCTATTTTCCAAAGTACCAGAAGGCAAAACAAGAAACAATCGATGGAAACTAATCAAGGAGACAAGCAAGCTGAACTCAGGAGAAATGTGTGAACAGTGAAACAGTGAACAGTGAAACATCTTGCCTATGGAAGTTGTGGGTGCTCCATCTCTGGAGGCTTTTAAAAAGAGACTGGACAGCCATTTGTCTGAAAGATAGAGAGTCTCCTGCTTGAGCAGGGGATTGGACTAGAAAATCTTAAGGTCCCTTCCAACTTTGTTATTCTGTTATTCTATTACAAAGGCTCTTCCCAAAGAGAAAATGTCAGAGAATAATACATATTCTCTTTTTTATTTCTGCCTGTTGACTCTGAGCAGCAGAATAAGTCAGGGATTGTTCTTAGATGAATAAATATTGTTTTATTATTTTTCTTCTTTAAAATTAATTCTGATGAACTTCACCAGATATTCTAATAAATACAAGTTGCCCATAGCAGCTTGGCAGGGTTTAGACTATATATAAGTTGTTTTTTTTAAATTTACATTTATATCCCGCCCTTCTCCTAAGACTCAGGGCGGCTTACAGTGTGTAAGGCAAGTCACCCTATATAAGTCACCCTAGTTAAAGAACATTTAACAGTTCACATCTTAAATTAGAGAACAAATAATACCTAATCGGAAGGAAGGAAGGAAGGAAGGAAGGAAGGAAGGAAGGAAGGAAGGAAGGAAGGAAGGAAGGAAGGAAGGAAGGAAGGAAGGAAGGAAACCTTAGAGCTGTTTTGGCCTATACATACACACACATGTATAGATGCACATACCTTGTAGGGCTAGCAAAAGCCCCTTAAATGATACACTCTCACTAAAGCAATTGAACAGGTTTAAGACTCAATGCTTAGTATCCCATTGTCAATTACCATTAATATGTAACATATCAAATGTAGTTCTTGTATTTTACCAAAGGACTTTGCTTTATAATCAGTTTGTAGTTTTTGTTTTGTTTCTGTTTTCTTTTTGTTTGATTTGAGACTCAAATTAAGGATCAGCTCTATGAAATTACCTGTTACATTTACTTTCACACTTAATTGTTGTTATCTTTTCAAAAGGAAGCTTGCCTTTCAAAGCAGGCCACCTCTTCCCTATTTCAAACGAACTAATTTAGAGTTAAAATATAGTATTCTTTTGCAACCTAATAAGAATTTGGTTTCTTTTTATCTTTTGCTTTGTGAAACATTCATCATTAAGTATAAAAGCAACTTTTAAATAATCATCTATTTAAATGGCTTGAAATATTAGTACTATAGAACTCTACTATTTTCTTGTTATACTGTATTTCAAACTAATTATACTTGCATATTAAAAAAACTAACATTCATAATTAGCACTCAAATCAATGACATCAATAAAACTAATCAAGACAATAAATAAGTTATTATAACCTTACAACTTACCCTTCCATTCATTTCAATGAGACTAGACACAGGTAGTCCTTAACTTGCGACTGTAAGTTTAACAATGGTTAAAGTGATTTAAAATTAAAGTGATTTCTGATCTGTCCTTGAAGTTACAACCATTGTACCACCCACATGGTCACATGATTGTAATTTGGGCACCTGGCAATGAAGTTTACACTGGTTGCAGTTTCTTTAGTCAGGTGATTGCAATTTGCGACTTTACTAGCAGGCTTCTGACAAGCAAAGACAACTTGAGAAGCAAGAAGAGGTTTGCTTAACAACTGTGGCATTCACTTGATGAGTGTTGCAAAACAAGATACCAATGATTTATGCCTGTAATTCTGGAATTACCATTATAAATCAAGGACTACCTGCATATAAATCTACTTATTTCTATGAGAGGGTATCCCGTTGGATTTGTTCCAGCTTATTTTTTGAGAAACATTTATCATGGACAACCCTGTCAGGGTCAATGCCATGAAACAGCAAATCATGAAAGCTTATTTCTGTGGCTGAAAGAAGGAGAGCAAACTGGAAATCTTCAGCACCATCTTCAGCCATTTACCAACCAGATAAACCCTTGCCTTGGAATGATTCCCTTATGGCTGAAAAAATTCACTGGCATTTCCTGTTCTCAGCTTTTTGGCTCTAGCTGTGGAATTACTACTAAATAAAGGTGGCAATAGCCACTGCTGGTTTACTTTATCAAGCTTTTTAGGTCCTCTTCCCAATTTCCATTAACAATATTTCTAAGATTAATGTCCCACAACATACCAATGATACCACTTAGAAAGCATAAATAGCTCACAAACAAGGTTGAAAGGGACAAGCAGTTAGAAGGCATGCTAGAAGGGAGAAACTCGGAGGCTGACCTAGTCAACTAAAACCAGACTTCCCACATTAATGCACAATCAGCATATGGTTCTAATAGGCTTTCTAGGATGATTTATCAAGTATGATTAAGTCCTCAACCTGTACGTCTGTCTTCATAAATAAAGCAGAAGTGCACCTTGCTCTGAAATGGATCGGGAGTGTCCTATTACCCACCCATGTGGCAGAATTCTGCTCAGAGCTCAACTGGAGTAAGTTAAAAGATTGTGTAGAAAAGCTGCCAAGATTTCTGAGTCTTATCTTAGAAAAGTACTACTAAAATGTTATTGCAATGCAGGTTTGGTCCTTAAATATATCAGCCATAAAAGCCACTGACATGCCTTTAAAAAAAAAGTTACGATTTTTCCACTTCAGTGTAGAAATTAGCAGCAGGCGCAAGGGTTTTAGTGTAAGTGCACATGTCTGCTTGAAAAGCTTCCACAATCACATATCTAGGACCACTAAGGCTGTATGCTCCTACTCCCACTGACATGAATACATGGAGCTGTGGGGCAAGGTTCACATACTTTGCAAAGTGGAGAATAGACATAATTAATAATGAGTATAGAAGTAAAGATTCCCAAGATGTCATCTTCATTTTAATTATTCCAATTGTTGCCTGTTTCTGGTCATTGAATGATGTATTAGGAGCCACACCTTGTCAACTTTAGGACAAAGACTTTTACTTATTTAATTCAAAAACAGTCAGATTAGATGTAGAAATATGATTATTCCCATATATTTCATAACTTCATCCTCCATTAAACATTTAAAGTTACAGTTAGGTGGCACTTTGGGAAATGGTCTGGAGATAAGTTTTAATTTAGGAGGGACCATTTGGAAATGAATGGAAAATATTAGAATGTGCAGAAATGAATAGATTAACGCTTGCAATTAAGAAGAAAGAACAAACTGAATATTATATGACATGGGAACTATTTTATCGATGGTTAGAGGATAAAAATGGAAGCTAAAAATAGGGAAACAAAAAAAGATCAGCAAAATATAGAAAATATGTTAAGAGGAAGCCGTATTGTGATTATTATTATTATGACTATTAGGATTATTATGTTTAATATTATTATATTTTTATTAGAAGATATGTTAAGAGGGAGAAGTGAATATGTTTATAATGTTCAATATTAGTATTGTAAAATTAGAAAAGTAATATTAATGTAATGAATACTGTTGTAAATTTTGATTATTACTGCACAAGGATACATGTACTCAGACAACACACTGTTTAATGGAAGATGGAATTATTATATTTTATAAAAAGGGAAATGAAAGGCCTATACATTATGAAACCTCAGAATTTTAGGTGCTATGAAAATATTGTACCCTACTGTCATTTTCTGAGGACTGAACCTACAGGTAGTTCTCAACTTACAATCACAATTGGGACCAGAACTCCCTTCATCATGTGAATCGCACCTCGTTTTATGAGCTTTTTTTTGCTATGATTGTTAAGCGAATCACCATAGTTTGGTAAGCAAACCACTTTAATCCATTATTCCCCATTGATTTTGCTTTTTGGAATTCTGGGAAGGTCACAAATGGCAAACACAAGCTCCTGGGTTGCTGCAACTGTCAAAATACTTGGCAATTGCGAAGCACCCAAATTTTGATCATATGATTGTGAGGATGCTGTTACAGTTGTAATAAGCTACTTTTTAACAATATATCATTGTCACTTCAATGATTCTACACTACTTATAGATTCCTTTCTCTCAATATTACATCAAGATTCAAGGTAATGTTCAAAATTAATGAAAGAGATAGGAGTAGTCCAGAACTAGGATTTGGGATATGGACTGACTATATTTTTATAATGCCAATCAGTTATTATTAGGATGGTCAAGGTTCCACTGTCTTTCAAGTAACGCAAATAAAAGGATAAACTTAGATTATTTATCTCTTTTACAAAGATCATTCTGATTAGCTAAGATCTTGCCAAGTATATGAACTTGCTATGGGTCCTGAAAAGATCACCAATAGCCCATCCATGGTGTCTTTAGATGTTTCTGGACTTAAAATAACTGGACAGCATCTAGAATTTCTTATCACTATTCACTTCCCACGGAAGTACTCATTTAGCTTTTCTGGTGGTGTGTCCTTTAAGCCTTCTGGGACAATTATGGCACAATTCGGTTCCCTTTCAACAGTCCTTTTGTAAGTCACAGTCATTCATAGGAGTGAACGCTTGGGAAACATGTTAAACAGACTCTGGACAGCTGCATTATAATTACTGCCGCTTCCAACAAGCATTCCTATGAATTCCCTGATGGCCAGCTTTAAAGGCAGAATGCATCTGGAATAATATGCTTAAGTGTCTGAAATTTTAAAAATGGCCATCTATTGATATATTTCGAGAGGCTCCAAATTACAGTGCATAACAAATCATGCAGTAAAATGCCACCACAGCACACTTTTAGAAAGAAAGCTATTAGCTCTTAATGCTTTGTGCTAAATCAATAGTCAATATTGCCAATGACCCTAACATATTTCTAGTCCGTTTTCTCCTTAAGGCATCTTCAGATAGAAAGGAGTGTAATCCATTCTCTCATCTTTAGCAGAATAGTCCCTGTCATAATTACTTATTAATGGTGGCTGGCTTTCAGAGTCACTCTTGAAACAATTGCACCACATTATTTCTATTTTATTTTTGTCTTTTACACAAACCTCCATTTATTCTTTACTTATTGGAAAAATTTTATGGTACCTCTAAATCCCACAGTCCACATTTCTAAATTATCCCATGAAATTGAAGATTGTAATTTGAGATCTAGGCTTACACTTGACTCCTCAAAGACCTTCCATGGAGCCTTAAAAATCCTTCTAAAATTGCCACTGAATTATAATGCTTAATGAGATAGAAGGCAAGAGAGATTATTAAATACTTATACAGCTCTTAATATGAATGCAATTAATTTAATTTTCATTGCAAGTAAAAATTAGCATTTGTGCAGCCTTATTTCTTTGGATTTCCCCTGTTTTTGTTTTTATTTTTTGCCTTATAGAATTTCCAAAGTGTTATGGAAAGAACAAGTGCATTCCTTACACTGGGGGGGAAAAACCTTAGGTCAGAGAATGATTTCCCAAAATTTAGCATTTTTCACCATTCCAATTATTTTGCAAATTTACTGGGATTAAGATTAAATCCTTAGTACCATATGGAAAGATCCATATAGACATTAATTAATATTATTTTTCAGACTGTAAACTATGTTGAAGAGCATGGGACTTACTTAAGACAGATCATTGATGGGAGAAATGTGATCTAAACCAGAGATTTCTCAAGAATAGCTTTGTCTTATAGCTGTTTTGTTACATTGTCTCTCAACCAAAAATGCTAAGAATCAATGAATATTTTTGCCTGAAAACGTCCAGACCAACAGTACTGAAATAAGTGTATTTATTTGTAGAAATAAATAAAATTAATAATACATTTTATTTATTTCTTATTATTATTTGTAGAAATATTTATTTTCTAACTCTTTAAATAATGTCAGCACATATATATTTCAAATACTCAAATTCTAGCTAACTAAGGTATGTTTAAATCATAAATCTGAATGGTGGCTTCATAAAAGTATTTTAAATATCTATTATTTATTATATCTATTAATTATCTATTTATTATTACTCATAGGATCATAGTCTAAATTGATTTTTAATAAGGTTAAGTTTAAAACTAATTTTCTAGTAAACAGCCCCAGTATTGAAGAACAATAATACCTCATTTATGTAATGAAAGCACACAAATAAAAGAATCTAAACCTTTTAGCAATTAGAGCTTCTTAAAATAACAATGAATAACAATTTAAGTTTTTAATATTTTTCACTGCTAATAAATATTATCTTTGCAATCTTCTTTAATACTATAATGATATTTTGACATTTAGCAGTGGTATTCCATTGTGAAGTTCACCTTTATAGTATGTTGGTATCCCTAAACAGGGAGATATATAGCATTATTTTAAAAGCCTATAATCTTTCTATAATGAGTCATCATGCAACAAAACCACAAAATAGAAGTGTCAACTCCCATATACACCCACCTCCATCATTTTCATTGC
Source organism: Ahaetulla prasina (assembly GCF_028640845.1). Lineage (NCBI taxonomy): Eukaryota > Metazoa > Chordata > Lepidosauria > Squamata > Colubridae > Ahaetulla > Ahaetulla prasina. The sequence goes on from NC_080542.1 coordinate 102,106,293, forward strand.
TATGATTCACAGTCTTTTGGAACAAAGATGCATATACCAGTTGGATTATCACAGCAGAATTCATTATATATATAAAATAAGTTGCTGAGTTTGACATCTTTGACAAATGTATTGCTACAATCTCAGATGCCTGCAAAGTCCCTACTGATTTAGGTGGCAGACTGAGCAGGACCAGGATGTCACAGATGGCATAATCTAAAACAATGCATTTTCCCCTATGCTCCCTGTTTATAGCACTCTACACATGCATTGCTAAATAACCTATTTCGAGAGCAGTATCATACTGTTATCTATGTAAGTTGATTATTTCAAACAGGGTACTTTAAAACACATTTAATTTACAGATGTGTGAACCACAATTTGCTAAACCCTGGTCATCCCGGTCAGTTGTAACCTTCAATTGACCAAAAGATGCATCAGAGGCTAATAAATTTTGAACCAAGGTACCAAATGGGCATACACAATGCATCCAAAATCCCAGACTCATTATTCCCATAAATTAAAATTTAGAAAGATTGTGGCTCCACATCATACACCATAGCCCTTGGCTAATTAGGATTATTGTGAGAAAAATAAGAGAACAATCATTCATGTTTTAAAATAAATTCACAATAATATCATGAGTAATTTTGGGATTATGGACAATAATAACACTAACAATATTTTAAAAATACTCCTATCTCATTCTTTCAACATACCATAGTGAATATGCGTACTTCAAAAAAGGTACCACAGCACTTGTTCATTGGAATCTACTTGCTTGTGTTTTTTCTACTCACATACAGTACAGAAAAGAAGGTGATGTTTAATATCCTAATGCTTTGCAGGCTTATTCCAGGTCTGCATAAAAGCTATACTGATTGTCAGGTTTGCCCTTATTCTCCCAGCCCTTTTGCAGTGCTCTGGACCCAATCTGCCAATAGTTCTACTCCAACAGCAGATGCAAATATAACTCCAACAGCACTTGCAAATATAACATACAACAAATGCTATGGAGACTTTTTGCACACTATAAACCTAAAATCTGTTGCCTGATGATAGCTTGATGTGCTGACACTGTCTACCTTACTGCTTTGGGTTGCATTGTCTGACTGATACACCCTCTTACCTGAGGCACCATGATCAGTTACTGTCAGCAAGAGATGGCTTTTTGACTTGAGTATCAGACAGAGAGTCTTCAAGGTGTTTTTTTTTAAAAAATCCTGCTTTATACCAGGGATCTAAATTTGCTATGGAATCTAAGATTAAAAACAATAGTTGTTCTTTTATTTAATCTTATTTAATTCTCCTTTATGGTCACAAATTATTTTTGTCAACAATTTCTTGTTTTTATTACCCCATTTCTTCCTTTCTTCATTCTGTGTTCTTTTCAAATTTACATTTTAAGTCATGGGGGGAGCCAGCTGTATTTATTCTCTAAGGTGTCATGTAAACTGAAAGTACTCCATAAATGAAACATAAAAATTGGAATTTTTTGATTCACTCATATAGAGAATTCTGGGATCTGATCCATTAATTATAACAAGTTGCCCCAAAAATAGATGACATCCGACAAGAAAAAATGCTTATTTATGCATGGGAGTTGTTAAATGTGTGATGAAAGCAGAGAAACAGATACCTCCTTTATGACCCTCTACGTTTTTCAGCAGCATCCAGGAGATGCTGAAACTATTGAATTCCAATGCTATTCTTATACTGGATATGTGATGAAAGGTTATGAATTAGATTTATCACAGGACTGTATGCATGGAGACTTTATGAAAACATTTAACTGAACATGTAAGGGTCTGACCTAGTTGTAACATAATATTGGATTGAAGTTTTATTATTATTATTTCTGTAAACATTCTTCCTGGCAAAAGAAATTTAATTTTAGTACTTTTTTCTTTTAATTTACTTTTAATTTAATTTTTACATAAATTTTAGTCAAATGTGATTTTTTGTGGGAAGGGAAGGGGGGAAATTATATGTCCCTCATTGCCATAGCTTGCAGATATCCCTCCTTCCTAATCTCAAAAATATCTGGGGGAATATATCCCTTGTGAAACCCTCTCTTAAGATTTAATTCAATTATAGGAACCCAACAAATCTATAAACAACCGAAGAGATTATTATACAGTGAAAGACGGGGCACACGCATTCAACACACCAGAGCCATCTTGTTATTAAGATAAGTACAGGGACTTTCGATTCCTTCTTTAAGAATTTCGATGATTTTTTTTCTTCTCCTCTGGAAAAGAAATGAAAGGAATTCCCCCATCAAATTTATGTGCAGAATAAATTTACGTACTAGTGGACTGCTATTGTGTAATCAATATACTTTCACTCTATATGGCTTTTGCATATGTTGCCTCTTAAATTCATTCTACTCATTTTTTATATTTTAAGAGAAAAAATATACACACCAGAAAAATGATTTTCTCTCAAAATATGCATTCTAAACATTCTCGTTGTCATTTATTCCCCACTCTTTATCATTAAATATGAATGTATTTGCATAGGCCTTTGAGACATAAAATACAGTGAATCGTTCAAAATGTACAAAAGCCATTGCAAGCACATTTCCCTGAAAGGTGTGAATCAAGTTAATATAAACCACTAAAACTAAATTTCCCCGCATATCCTCAACATGATGGGCAAAAAGATCTATTAAATCCTGCACATAATGTGCATTTTAAAACTTTTTTTTGTATACAAAAAATATAATGTGATGGAAACTTTGCTAATTTCCCAATTTTCTTGAGGCATGATATTGTGGCTTCAGTTTAAGAGCAATTGTACCTATTTTTTTCAAGAGCAATTCTAAAAATTATCTTTCATAAAGAGGTAGAAATGCCTCATAAACTTAGCTTGAATTTGTTCTATCAGACTTTTTATCCTACTTTTTTCTGTTTTTTAAACAGAGAAGTAAAAATGTTACAATGCCATTAAATCGAAGAGCCTAAAGCAATATTCCAAAAATTTAATCTGTGCACTGCACAGTTTTTTTGGTTATATGAGGCTTGGTACTTTTTTCTAGCAGCAACTTTTCTTTGTTAGACAAGTATTATTTATAGACAAATAAGTCTGTCTGGTTTGGTGGACTGTGAGTTATTTACTCTAAATTGGGAAGAAAGCAAACCATAAAGATTCCATCTTCAGTTTGATTTCTACAATCTCAACCACTTTTGAATTTAGAGCATTGCTAACCAATTTGTCTTGCAAACATGGCTGCAGTTACTGATTATAGAACTGGGACTTTTAAAATTATTCCCTCACTTATCATAATTAGATTCCTTTTTTTTTGCAAGAGATTTAAATATGTATGTGTTTGTGCACATGCACTTGTATCCAATGTGTGCATTTCTTCTCAAAATGAATGGAAGTTATATAGTATTCTAATGAACTACTTAATCCATCCTGTTTGCCTTTAAAATCCAGGTTATCTACTTAAAGCAGGTTGCAAACATGTCATAATCTATAGTGCCACCTAGTTTCTAATCTAAATGTTTTCCCACCCCCACATCTTTCCTCATTCAGGTAAAAGATTTCCTCTGTTTTCACTCAGATTCCAGGAAATGCGGAAGGAATATTTCCATGATATGAAGGCATACCGTTTTATTGTTGTTGTTGTTGTCTTCTTCTTGTGCCTTTCTAAACTCATGCTCTATGCTGCAGTCTATCTCACTGAAGAGTCCCACTTCCTCACAGTTTTTTAAGAACCGGGTTGGTGTTGGAGTTTGGTCTGAGGAGAAATATCAAAAGGAGTAGATATTATAGTGAAGAACAAGAAATTGTGTAACATCATCTATTACAGTATGTTAAAACACTGTATGTAGGTTATGTTAAAATACAAGAATCATCAGTGCTTGGAATACTTTACCTGACTCTGTGGTCTCTTCTCATAATCCTAAAAACTTTAACCAAAAACTTTCTACTATTGACCTCACCCCATTCCTAAGAGGACCATAAGGGGCGTGCATAAGCACACAAATGTGCCTACCGTTCCTGTCCTATTGTTTTTCTTTTCTTCTTCCTATATATATATATATATGCTTATACCTCCTTATATTTACTCATATATGTGTTTATATACTATATAATCTTTTTGTATGATACCTGCATATATTGTTGTGACTAAATAAATAAATAAATAAATAAATAAGGCAATACCAGTTTAACAAAGTCAGGTTCTGGAGCCCTTATTAGTTATTTGATGGAATTCCCATACAATTTATAAAAACTCCAGCTGTTTGAAAGTACAAAATAGACATAGCTTTTATGCATGCAAACACACACATTTGCAAAGTTTAATATTCAGTAACCTGTCCCCAAGCAATTGGGTTCCCCAGATTTTCAAAGTAGCACAATGTGGCACTAAGTAGCAAGGTAACTTCATGGGGAAAAAGATAATTACAGATTTCTGCATCATGTTTGTTTTTGACTTTAATTAGAAAGCATAGCTGACTACTCAGACTCTTATTTTGTAAAACACAGATATATGCACACACATGCCCCCTCCTTAGATATAATTTCTAAAATGAGTAGAAAAATATATAGAAATGAATCATGCATGACATAAAGGGAAACACTACACCATTCCTAAACTGACATAACTGATATGGGTAACTGAGAAGCAGGGATGGTAAAAAACAAAATAGATCATGCCTGCATAATGAAAGCCTTGCAGACAATCAACTTTCTAACACAATTCTTAATATTCTTATGCATATGGAGCTGTGGATGGGTGCTTGTGTGTACCTGTATCAGTTGGAAAATGATGGGATTTTTAAGATAACTAGTTGGTAGACAAAATAATGAAGTTTGGTTTCCTGTAGCTGGATATTCTGCACTTGTTTGCTGAAACATTTGCCTTTTTGCCTTTATTGATGTATTTTACATCCATGCAGAATGAAGGAAAGAGACTGATTTGGTAAAGATGATGGGATGGCAATTAGTAGAATAGAATAGAATAAAATAGAATAGAATAGAATAGAATAGAATAGAATAGAATAGAATAGAATAGAATAGAATAGAATAGAATAGAATCTGGAAGGGACCTTGGGGTTCTTCTAGTCCAGCCCACTGCTAAAGCAGGAGAATCTATTTCAGATAAGTGGCTGTCTAGTCTCTTCTTAATATGGGTTATGATTGCTTGATGGACAATGAGAAAAAATTGTCCTTCATTCTGTTTATTGCTGCTACTATCATAGTGCCAAGGTGGACATAACAACAGATTACTTCTCCTGGCTGAAGTTAGACTGCCCATCGAACATTTTATGTGTTGACCTGTTTTACCACTGAAAAACACAGCAATCAGCCAGCACCTATTTTTACCCCATCTGCCTGCACTTGTGATGGGACCCTGTATTTTTCTCCCTGTGTACAGAAGTTTGTAGGAGCAGTAATACAAAAGGCTCTTTTTTTTCCCTCAGCATGCTTACTTTTGTAAGTGACTTTTACTGTCCAAAAGCTGTCTTGATTATTTTACTTCTTTTTCTTCTGAAAGCTGTACGCAAATTGTGGGTCTGACTGTGGTGCAAAAATAAAGCAAGGCCAAGGTATAGACCAGAAGAAACAAAAAGATCCTGTTCTTCAAATGTCAGTTCACTGCCAATTTTTAGTTGGCAAACTCTGCCATCAATTTTTGGAAACCAATTGTGCCAGAAATGGAAAAATGGCTTGTTAGGCCATAGAAGAAAAAAAGAATCAACTATCCACCACATTCCAATAAACAGCATTTATGCTTAATAAAATAATATTATCACATTTTAGAAACAAGCTGTGGACAGACATCAACTTCACAAAGTAAGCACAAAATGGCCCATAGCCTATCACAACTTTAACTATACGTGATTCCTAGATTCATATATATATTGGTGTATCATGCTCATTTCCTGCTTTCTGATACAGAATTCTTTGATGGTTTTATACCATACAAGGCAGGACTTCATTTTTATGAAACAATTTATGTATTAGAAGTAGCATAAATGAAGATATTGTCAACAGGTTTATCTAAACTGGTATCCTCCCAATGTGCTTCACGGTGCTTTATAGCCCTCTCTAAGTGGTTTATAGAGTCAGCCTGTTGCCCCCAACAATCTGGGTCCTTATGTTACCAACCTCAGAAGAATAGAAGGATGAGTCAACCTTGAGCCTGGTGAGATTCAAATATGTAGAAACGTGTGCACATATTAATCCTACAAGTATGGACTATGATTCAATTGCTGTGATGTCACAAAAAGCATGAAAACATAGATCAAAAATAGCTAACCTGAACAAGAAATCTACAGTATTAAAAATTCTATCTTCTGTAATATATCTAAAATTAAAGAGCACTAGAAACCATTCACACTATTTTTTAAAAAGTAATGTCCTATAGGCTGGCTTAGATTTCTTCAAGAAAGCAGCTGAGTGCACATATTCTTTTAAAATAAAATGCATATGTAAAATGAAAAAGATGGGTAAAACCCCCAAAGTTGCAGGTCATTGATTGCTTGTACAGAAGCATTGGCAAATGACACTATTATTTTATTATTTCTGTTTTACATCAGAATTGTTAAAACAGAAATGTATGATGTTTCAAACCTAGCAGGCCCACAAAATAATCATTTTTTTAAATACTGATTGGCAAGGACAACAACAACAAAACAACCTCAGAGGCTAATATAGAAAACTTTTGTTTTACTTTAAAAGAAAAATCCAAAGCCTTTCAAACTAAACCATAACAAATGTGATTAATCTACAGTGTAGATATGTGACAAGCAGAGATCCAAATGGTGTAATTTGATTCCTGATATTTAACACAAGTGTTTAGTCTGCTGCACATTTAATAACAGGAATTTGGCTTATTCAGCTGGAGAGCTCCACTGAAGTTATATATTAGACACATTTCACTTCCATGCAATGATAACAAAATCAGAAGAATAAAAGTAATGGGAGTGCTTAAACAAAGGCTGCCCTATTGCACCACAGAGGGGTTCAAATCTCTCTCACTTTCCTTTCCTTTATTATTTTGACAACGTTTTTATTTCCATTTATTTGTCACATCATTACTCAAATACATTAGACAATGTGTATCCCTGGCAGCTGTGTTTTTTTATACAGGTGCCTCCAAAAACTTGAAGGGAGAAGTCTATATTGATGAGACCTATGTGGATGAGAACAATGGAATGCCTTCGAACATGCAATGGTTGACTTTCTGCGCAAACCTAGATATAATCAAACTTGTGTTCAATTTCAAATGAGCTTACTTTTATCTATTTAAAGTAGGTATATTCTGCATTAGGATTGCACCAATTCAATTAGATGTGTATATAATATGCTTATTTGCCTAAGGTTTCTGAGATATTTTATTTCCCCAGATATGGGGGAATAAATTAAACTGTTCCACAGCAATAGAAACAACTTTCACTAATTATTTTAAGTAATTACAATTGTTTGATGCTGTTTGTATGAAAGGTTTCCAAACTTCGATGCAATTTTCTTTATCTTATGTACAGTGGTCGCATATTTATCATGTGGATGAGGTAGGCCCAATGCTTTGGATTCAGTTCCTTTTATTTTTAATGACATATTATTCTGGACATTTTAGATGTGTGAACAGGAGCTAGGTAGCAGAATCCAAAAGATAAGAGCAATGTTTCTCAATCTGATCAACTTTAAGATTCATGGACTTTAACTCCATGAGAAGAATTCCCCAACCAGCAATCTTGGCTGAAGAATTCTGTGAGTTGAGATCCACACATCTTAAAGTTGAGAATGTTAAGAAAAAATGGCTAAAAGAATTGGACCTGATCAGTACTGTACTTCAATGCTGCCAAATCTATAGGCTAATTCGGGAAGTAAAAAAATATTCTCATAACAACAAATCACTTTTGTAATGTTGCAAAAATAGTCTGCAAAAATCCATATCCATAAAGATACAGGGAAAAGCTCAAACTCAATTCATTAGGTACTATATTTTTATTCTACCATAAGTTTTGACCAAAACATTCTCCTACTTTTGAACTGAAATATTCTTGAATATCCTCTCTATATCATGTTTTAAGCTACTCAATCAGTTTGCCATTTTGCACATTGGTTTTTTTATTAATAATACATGGTTTAGTTTTGTGCGCTCTCTCTCTCTCATTCTCTCCCCACACCTCTCTCTTTCATTTTGCTCTAGCCTTGGCCAAGTCCCAATGTTTTATTTATATAGGCAGATATATAAATGCTTGCAATAAATGAATAAATAAATGCAAAAACTTTTGTTACACCATTTCTACTTTTAGACATTTGTAAAAAATCAGCATATAGAGAAATTATAGATAATATAATAAGTAAAGAATTCTTCTAGGACAAGATTTTGGTATAAGGCTCCATTAGGTTTCCACAGAAATGACAATGAACTCTGATAGAAACTACATATTTCCAGTATTTTTGAAATAATAGCTATCTAAAGAAGTTATCAGTTTCTGAGCAAGAAGAGCAGTAGTTCAGAATTCATATAAAATTAGATTGCAATTCTGTTGTGTTTTCTTGCAGTGCTGTTCTCTCTGAATAGAAGTGCCATATCCAGCGCTGACAGTGACCATTAATATTTGTATTCCTACTCTTCTATTTAAATATATCAAGTAAAGCTAGAATCTGCCAGATAACAGAGCCTTGACCATATGGGAATCAACAGTTAAAGCAAAATCCTGTTTAGAATAGCCTTCCAGCATCTGTAATTTGCATAAGTATGGATATGGAAATGAACCAGCTTTTTCTTCCACACTGTTTGCAGCTGAGGTGTGTGTGTGTGTGAAGGAGAGAGAGAGAGTAGATGAATGCTGTATTTCCTTGTGAATGGAAGGATGTAGATGTTAGGTATAGGTCTGTGGAAGACAAAATAGTCTAGTTTACTTCTTCATTAAGTATGCATCTAGTTGCTTCTTTTAGATTTAGGCTGAAGTGTGCGCCTACCCACTGTGGCCTACATACCGGTGTGGCAAATAAAGAAGATGTATTTTTTCTCTAATTTTCTGAATGACCTTTGATCTCTTGGAGCATTGGTTTCTTTATGTTCATTTCTAAACGTACCTGATCATAACATGTATGACTGGAATGAGTGAAAGAAGAAAATAATAGCTATTGTAAGGGCGAGGGGGTGGGGATGGATGAGGGAATTTACGTACGTTTAAAAATACTGCACCTGAATTTGCTAAAGGGCAACTACAGCTATGACTCTTTTCAGATGCAGATGACATGAAACAACTTTGCCAAAAATAAGGAAGAAAAGAGAGATAAATGTCTAAAAGGAGAGTATGTCTGAAGGGGAAAGCCTCTCCCTCTCATATATCATCTCCAAATTTCATTAAGAAATCTCAGAATAAAACATTTAACTTTAAGGGATCTAGATTTCCTGAGGGATTACTTCTATTTGAGGAAACAGCTTTTCCCTCGTATCTCTCTATCAGAAGAAAAATGAATTATTTAAATAAAAATTTAAAAAAGACTATGCACCCTAAAAAAACAGGTCAACGAAATTGCTGTTAAACTAAATCAGGGTGTGGAATCTGTAGCCCTCCAGATGCTTTTGGGCTACAACTTTCATCATTCCTCATTCTTGGCCAAGAAACATATGGAAAATCAGCCCCCCCCTCCAATTCTTGAACTTGTGGCAAGCTAAGTCAAATACATTGTCAAAGGATTGCCTAGACAAATGCTTCTTAAACTTCTTTTTCCCACAAAAGAGCTTTTGTTTGTGTTGAGTTAAATATAACAATATTTATTATATTAAAATCTGAATTTTATACTCACTGCTTCTACCATAATTGTTGATGGGATTTTAATATTATTTTTCAACATAAACTGGCAAAAAAAAAATGTGTGAACCCCTCACTCCAGAGCACCTGGGGGGACCCTTAAAGATCTTAAAGGTAAAGGTTCCCCTCGCACATATGTGCTAGTCGTTGCCAACTCTAGGTGGCGGTGCTCATCTCCGTTTCAAAGCCGAAGAGCCAGTGCTGTCCGAAGACGTCTCCGTGGTCATATGGCCAGCATGACTCAACAACAAAGGGGCACGGAACACTGTTACCGTCCCACCAAAGGTGGTCCCTATTTTTTCTACTTGCATTTTTATGTGCTTTCGAAACTGCTAAGTTGGCAGAAGCTGGGACACATGTGATCTAAGATCACATGTGATTTTAGGACCACATCATTTAGAAAATTCCCTGCTTAGAACACTTTTTTGAACTATAGGGGACAAATGTAAGCATGTTTCTTTGGGAAAAATGGGCTGGACTAATATGTTTGTGTCTATGCATGAATAATATAAGCTTGTGTGAGTATTTGTTTTTCTATCTGTTATTTTCATTGACATCAAATTTAACATTTAATCTACAAAAAAGAAAAAGGTCTCATTGCTGCAGGAGATTAAGACATTAAAATCCAAATCTTCCTTTACACCGATTATGATTCTTAGATCTAAGATCTGAATAGGCCCAACCCACTCTGGATCTTATCCAATACTCCAGGCTAAACTTACTGATCACTCAGCATGGCTTGCTTCATGCTTAACTACCAAGATTAGAAATGAATTTGGAGACAATTCTGAAAAAATAACCTCCAGCTAATTCCCCCATGTCAAATGTTTTGCAAATATTCTCCTAATCTCATTTCCATTCAACAGTTCCAATTATCTTTAATGTAAAGGTTTTAGATTAAAGCAAAGTGTAAATTTATGAAATGTACCAGCATGAACTTCTGCTTTGTTGTCTTTAAAGCACCAAGAATTGCATTTTTAAAAACTGTTGATTAGTCCCTGTGATTAAAAAAATGAGGTGTTTTTTTAATTCAAAAATTAAAATGTGAGTTTAAAAATATGCAACATTTAAAATGGTGTATGTATTTTGAAATATTGATAAATATTATTTTGTGTATCTATTTAAGCTGCTCCAAATTCTCTTATAACCAATAAAGACAGTAGAGTTCTAACTACAAAAATGGGTGGACAATTGGTTTTTTTATATTCTTTATCTGCATCTAATAGGAATCTTTCCTTAACTCAACCTTATTGTCTATTATGATACTTAAAATAAATGGAAACTACCTCATTAAGCTCTAATAGAGCAGGTGCCCTATGGGATAAACGCATTAAGACATTATTCTTCTCACAATTACTTTTCTCTCTTCTGATGTGTGTTTACCTATGGCATTTTGGCAATTTACTTACTGTGTGTTTCCTTCAGTGATTGTCTAAAAGTGATGAACAGTCTGACTCAACTCCCGGGAGCCAATCTTGTAATATGTAGTTTGGCTTCCTTTGCTTTGAATAAATTGTTGCAAGAACAAATCCAAGTTGTATGTCAAACTTACTAGAAATAGAACATTCTGATGAACTCCAGGATATTCTGTTTCTCTTCTGGACCACACTACTTTGAGGATGATCACTCTTCTAAATCAAAAATGGTCTGTGGCATTCCAAACATAATCCAGCCCTAAGCAGTCCTCATAACAAATCCAAACAACTACCTAGGTAATGTCCACAGTAGTATGAATTGGTTCAGTGATCCCATTGTAACATGTAGTCGCAGCTAACCTCCCTATAGTCAGCTGTAATCTCTGGAAAACTCCAGAACTGTATGGCTACACATCTAGTTTAATTTATGGATATATATATTTTTTGTGGCTTTCCCATCCCTGACTTTACGTAAGCCCTCGCCTGATAAAGGATGCTGATACACATCAATGCTTTGTATTAATTTGATTGTTTCCAGTAAAGATATTTCCCAAATTGTAATATTGTTCTCATTAAGGAGGTGGTAACACTTATAGTATAGTTAGGTAAACAACTGGGCATACTTTCATTTTAAAAAAAGCTGAAAATATTATTTAATATGCATGGAGTTAATAGGAATTTTAAAAGTTGTTAAAGTTTCTGCATATTTCACCTAGAGGCTATAATGAATGGGGGGGGGGGAGTGGTAATAGAAAGACATTTGTGTGTGCATATCTCCCTCTCTCTCTCTCTCTCTCTCTCTCTCTCTGTCTCGTGTGTGTGTGTGTGTGTGTGTGTGTGTGTGTGTGTGTCTACAAATCAGTCTTAAATCCTGGAAACTGCCTGGACAAGTCTCTGCAGATTTCCTGGCAAGGATTTTTGGAAGTGGTCTCTGCTCTTGCCTACTTTCAAGTGCTGAGAGAGAGTGACCATCCTCCTACCTGGCTTCATAGCTAAGGCAAGCTTAGAACTCATAGTCTCCCAGCATCTAACTAATACCATAATCACTACACTAAGCTAGCACTACAATGAATACTGAAAATGCTTGTTCTATAATATAATATAATATAATATAATATAATATAATATAAAATAATATAATAAAAAAATATAATATAATATAATATATTATAATATAATATAATATAATATAATATAATATAATATAATATAATATAATATAATATAATATAATATAATATAATATAATATAATATAATATAATATAATATAATATAATATAATATAATATAATATACTGTTAATCTTTAGCTGAAGGGCTACATTTTTCAGTGAAGGAACTAGCAATTATTCAGAATGGGCCATGTCAGCTGGGCAATGTACCTCCTCAAACCTCCTGCAGGGCTTTAAAAAAAAAAGGCTTACACTGGGATAATAACATGTGGCAAAGAAATATATATATATAATTTGTATGATAGTAACTGCAAATGTTTGGGGACTTTTTTTGTAAACTATTTGGTTGAGAATTGGGAGCTAAATAGAATGAAAAAGTATATTACTTTAGGCGGTATTGATATGAGCTGAATTTTCTTTCCCACTGCTCTCACCACCACTTTCACTATCCACAACAGATGGCAAAGCTAGAGAGATTTTGTTCAGATCTAAGTTACATTTTACATAAAAATATGGGGAAATAGATTGGGTAGAGAATCAACTTATAGATTAGTCCAAAAGCCTCTCTAGTGTAGGGTCTTGTTTCTCACAGAGACCAGCCAGATGTCTGTGAGAAGCCCACCAGCAAACATGAAGCACGAGCAATTGTAAGCTGTTTTGATCCTTGAGTTAAGATATAGACTTCATAACTAGTAATTGTTAAAGGGGGATTTGTTTAAAATCCCCTTGGAAGCCATCTAAGTTGGTGGCCATCACCCCATACTGTTCTAGCAATTTCACAGATCTAATATATGCTGTGGATAACATGTTTTCAGTGTTGTCTGTCTGTCCCTCCCTCCCTCTTGAAGTACAACCGAATTATGTACTCCATGCATTATTTTATAAATAAGCTCCTAGATCCACTATCTATTTGCATGTAGCTGGTTTCCAACTTTTATTTACTTGATACAATCAAGTTGCAAGGACTGAAATCTAACAATGGAAACAGTGCAAGACACAATGGTGGGAGAGTAGAGCACTATTTCTCAATTTTGGCATACTGACTGGGAAATTTAAGATGGGAAATCCATACATCTTAAAGTCTCCAAGATTCAGAAACACTAGTATGAAGCTTTCCTGTTCTTTTTTACATAGTTAAAAGTCACAATTGTTAGTATAGAAGTAGCCTCCTTAATATAAAAGTAGCATTTCTCCTTTCATGATATTGTGACTTGTTTTAACCTGCAGTTTCCACATCACTGTTGTCCAATCTCAAACTCTAAAGACATCTGATTCTACAATACAAGGACAAACAAATGTCTTTTCATAGGGTGCCCTATGAAGGAAGCACATAAGGTTTTTAATAACTCAAACATTTGGGAAATAGTTTCTATGTTGGTCATGTGTTGCAGTGACAAACATCACCAACAAAGCATAAGCAACCAAATAACTTATGACTAAATTATAGGAGTGTTGGACTTATAATTTTAAGTCATTTAGGGACTTACCACGTCTGTCTACTTTATTGATTTCAGTTCCTGTACATCAGGGGTGTCAAACTCACATCGTCAAGGTGTCATCATGTGACGTATCATGACTTTTTTCCCCTTCACTAAACCGGGAGTGGTGTGGCCAGTGCATGATGCATCTGGCCGATGGGCCGCAAGTTTAACAGCCCTGCTATATGCACACCAGAAAATCTGAACTAACTCATGCATAAAGTAAAGCAAAAGAACAATTATATTTGCCTCATTAGCACACAATCTGATAGCATCAGAACAGTCGTATTCATCCTTATCACAGCAAAATTGGCAACTAAATTTCTTTCTCATACCTATCTTCTCACCTGATAACATGTTGTCTGTTTTTAGTGAAGGAAACTTCAAAGTCATTTCATGCTTGTGACTGTGGATCATCAGATGGTCCTCTGTTGGAAAGCGCTGTTGGGTAAAGACAATGAAAAGTTTCAGCTCCTGAAATAAGGGCTGAAAATTGATTTTTTATATATATATATTCTAAGCATTAAAATGACAGATAAGGAATGTGAAGAATGAGTAGAATTAAATGATGGAAGCAACTATGACTGAAAGCTTTCTTGTTACTTAAATATTACTGTTTAAAAGAATACTTCATGAGTCGCTGTGGTAAACCAGCCAGAGTTGCTTAAATGGAATAGAAGTAATAAATAAATAAATTATACATTTTCCAAAGAAAAGTTTTCATTTTGTTGGTCTATGTGGTTTTTTGCTTTTCTGTGTCTCTTTTTGCTACTGGTTAATACATTTTGGGATATACAATCTTATGAGCATATTCGAAAATAATCTATTGATAGTATTACCCCTTGAAAAAATGTCTGCCAATGGCTGAGGCAATAATTAATGGATCTGTATGAAACTTCAAAAGTGTTTTTTCTGATAGCAGATCAGATAAAGCTGAGCAAGCATTAAATTATTTGTGTGCTCAGAAAAGAGAGCACCAATAGCTTTGAAGGTTGTCCATTGTAGCTGCACAAGGGTTCAGAGGCCATACATCATCCTTTGCATGACACCCTTTTCAAGTCCTTTATTTAATATTACTTCATGCATATGAGACTATACCTTTATAAACATACTCTGAGTTTTTTTTAGAAGTTGAGTATGAGTATGAACAAAGCAATGTTACATAGGAAATTGGAGGAGGTCTCCTTCAGAATTATCTGGCTTTAGTTCTTCCAGGACATCAGGCAGAAAAAGATGATTATCCATCCTAAAAAGCATCATCAAGTGTTCTGTTTTTTCAGATGTTTCCTTCATAATAACTGCTTTTTAACTTTATGGTCTATTCAATCTTAAAACCCAGATTGCATTAATGTAATAAAATATTTTAATGAAGAAATGTTTCTTATGGGTATAGTTTGGTTAGGTATGTAAGTTGCTATGAGGCACGTTCATTGATACTAAACAGAATAGCCATATTTATTATTAATTTGTGTTTTATGGCATGAAGTTGCAAGGAGAAAGAGCACTTTCAAATGATACAATAAAAATTGAAATTATGATAGGGACATGTTAGCATGATGGAACTCTACTAGCAGCTATATTCTTGCAGGTTTAATTCACCTGTGAACAGCCTGGGGCACTGCAGACAAAAGGTCTCTCTTGTTCCAAATTCATTTTTGATTCTTCATAAATCTACACATTAAAAGAAAAAGGGGGAATAAAAAAAAACATAAATATAGCCATCCATAGCTTTAGCTTTAGATATGGAAAATACAGGCCAGCCTTCCCAATCTGGTTTCTGCAGATGTAATAGATTATATATTTCAACCACCTGGTTATACTGTGGTTGGAAGTTAAAATAAATATTACAATAGCTTAGGTACATTCAAGAAATGCAAGTTGGATATGCTTGCATTTAAGTTTGCATTTTAACATTTACCGTATATACTCGAATATAAGCCGATCCGAGTATAAGCCGAGGTCCCCAATTTTACCCCAAAAAACTGGGGTAAACTGGGGACTCGAGTATAAGCCGAGGGTGGGAAATGAGGCAGCTACCGGTCGGCGAAACCCTCCCTCCCTCGGCCGAGAAGGCTGGCGGCTCCCCCGCCCCGCCCTCTCACTGCACCGGCAGGGCTTCCCCGCGCTAAAGCAAAAGCCCGCCAAGTTCGCGCCGGCCGGTATAATGTGAAAAAAAGAAAAAAAAAAAACTCGAGTATAAGCCGTATATACTCGAGTATAAGCCGAGGGGACGTTTTTCAGCACAAAAAACGTGCTGAAAAACTCGGCTTATACTCGAGTATATACGGTACTTTCACAACTCTTTTTTAAAAAAACTTACTTAATAACTGAAATACAGTTGACTCTAATCCCTATGTTTTCTAAATTTTTCATTGCAAATTTACCAATTAGAAAGGATTTATAAAAATTTATATTTGGAGAAAGTGTGACAAAAACATATTCTATAACAGGAAGTTGTAAAAAATAAGTTGCAAGCAAATACATGAAAAAAATGTCTATGGCTTAAAATAAAATTTTAAAAAATAAATTCACAAGGATATTTATATAGATTTCTAAAAAGATATTAAATGTATAAATAGGCATGAATAAATTTAAGAAATGGCAGAAAAATTAGGACTCAAAGTTGAAACTATCAACCATTTCCATCAAAATATTACAAGGTTTTAGAATGAAAAGAGCATAAATATTATATTATTCTGAAAGAAGGATGACTCTAATTTCCACATTTCTGGAAATTGAGAATTAGTTTCACTGAGAAGAAGCTACTAGAAACAAAGATGGCCCTTCAATTTTTTAAAAACAAAAAATCAGGGTGAGAGACTAATTTGCTTGTGAGTACAGCATCTGAATACTGTATTTGAATTTCTGTCTGGAAAACATGGTGTCTGTCTGCAAATAAACCTTTGGCTATTGGAAAAGTGCTTGTCATGTTTTAGTCTAGAAAGTGCTTTGTTTTTATTTGTTCATTTACACCAGGGGTAGTCACCTTTTTATACCTACCGCCGCCCACTTTTGTATTTCTGTTAGTAGTAAAATTTTCTAATCACCCACTGGTTTGGGGGGAGATGCATGAGCTATTCTGGGACGAGGCTCTTTTGTTTGCGGTTGCACTATAGCGCCATTTAGTTTCACTTACGTAACATGAACTAAACTTATACGCGAGCGATACAAATACTATTTTTTCAGAAATTTAAATTGTCACGGGGAATTTTATGAAAACCTAATGAAAATGTTTTTAAATAATGCTATGAAATTTTTTTAAAAAGTCAATTAAATAAAAAAAAAGGAAAGTGCTTCAGTATCGGAAAAAAACCCTACCACCCATCATGAAAGCTGGAACGCCCACTAGTGGGCGGTAGGAACCAGGTTGGCTACCACTGATTTACACAAATGAAGAGAAGTGGGGAGAATCATTTAAAGCTTACTAGTTTTTCATTCCAACAGTTTTCCATTTGATAAACTTCAGTTTTATACTTTGAAACAATTTTACAGTAATACTGTTTTGTTATAATTTGAAGAAAAATTAAAGAGAACATTTTTCATATTCTCTTCCATGTGTAGTTTTGTGCTATTTTGGGAGTTATAATTCTGACTGATGCAGCAAATTCTTTTTCTCGGAAACAGGTTGGGAACTTCCCAAATTTCACTGCTGTATGACCTGGCATTCTCTTTCATTTGGAAGTTACTGCAAAGATTTCAATTTCTAACTATAAAAATATCAAAATATTCATTACTTCAACTAGTAAAAAAATACAATGGTACTCCAGCATTTAAGATTTATTGAAAAAAGGAGAATTATCATGATACATATTAATGCTTCCAAAATTACCAAAAGCTCTTGACAGAATCTTTGCATAGATTGAAAATGTCTTCATTACCTGATCCAGTGACAGATATGTCCAAACCAAATACTGAATAAATGCATGTGAAATAAATTAACTCAATTGACTACTTATTAACTTAAATCCTTATTAGCAAAAGTCAAGTCTGCCATTATTTCTTTGAAGCAGATTTGCCCACTCTTCAATTGAATTGGCTTACATGGAATCGATGAGAGAAAAATAGATGCTGCATAGGGATATTATATGTCATAAAAAATGTATGTGAAAAGTGTAATCAGATCACAATTCATAAAGTTACATCATTAGTATTTTTTATTTGCTTTCCAGTTTGGTAGAGCTGATAATCAAGAGAAATTTACCTCAGTTTTCGGATGTTTCTTTTATAAACAGATTGATCTGCCAGGTGAATCCTACAGCTTATTGTTTGTATCAGATGGAACAGCTTTATTATCCGATGTGCAAAACGGCTGCTTCTCATTTCGTTCAACTTTTAGAATGTTTTGTATTAACAAAACTTTGAGAAACTTACATTTTACATTTATCAAGAGAGGGAACCAAGCTGACTTGCTTACATTCTTCAGTTGCAGATCAAGAAGAGGGTGTCCAAGGAAGAGTCCGTCACTGTTTCAATAGTATTTTCCTCTAATAACACTATTTAAGAAAGGGAGAAATTTTTGGTTAAAAAGAAGTCATTTCATCCATCTTAGACAGAAAAAACATTTTTTTGATTATATAGGGTAAACAATGAAGAGGAGCAACTAGTTATATTCTTACTGAAAGTGACATCAGAGCTGTGCTGAGTATTTTTTAAGATAATAATGGAATTGTAAGGACCTTGGGGGTCTTGAAGTCCACCTCCCTGCTCAAGCAGAGACCTCATGCCATTCTGGACAAATGGCTCTCCAATATTATCTTAAAACTCTCCAGTGGTGGAGCACCCACAGCTTTTGGAGGCATGCCATTCCACTGATTAATTGTATTCAATGTCAGAAAATTTTCCTTAGTTCTAGGTTGGCTCCCTTCTTGATAGTTCCCATCCATTAGTTCTTTTCCTGCCCTCAAGTGCTTCAAGGAACATCTGAGATTGTCACCAGGTACCGAGGGGCTGTGACAGCTCCTCAAATATTGGAAGACATCCCTAACTGTAGACTTCAGACAAACCTTGGAGTACCCCACAAGAATGCTTTCCTCCATGTAGATATAATTCCATTGAGGACTACATATTGAGTGCAGTTGGTCAGCTGGTAATGATGCTGTCTATCCCACATTTTTTATCTTTCCAAGAAGTAGCTTGTAGTCTAAAATGTCATAAAAAGCCATAGCAATAGCACTTAGCCTTATATACTGCCTTTTAGTACTTTACAGCCTCTCTAAGCAGTTTTACAAAGTCAGCCTATTGTCCCCAACAATCTGTATCCTCATTTTACAATCTGAATCTGACCTCTGAAGGATGGAAGGCTTAGTCAACCTTGAGCTAGTGAAATTCAAACTGCCAAATTGCTGGCAGCTGGCATTGAGCAGAAGTAGCCTACAGTACTGCATTCTAACCACTGCGCCACCACAGCTCATGAAACTAATAGTATATTTTTTTTAAAGAATATTGATTGGAGGGACAGAAACCATACTGAATTGTTTTTCTATCCAAAGGCATACACTCCGTGGTAGTAAAACAAAAACAAAAAGGCTGTATTTCGTTTTATTTGGTATATAGTAAAGACATTATTTTTAAAAAAAGATATGATCATGGAATCTAGAACCCAGGACTAAGTAAGTATACACCACTATTGCATACAGTTCATTAAATCAGATAGGATAAAATCATTCTGCATTATTATAATACAGATGTGTTATGCGCTGTGTGCATGTGGGTGGGGAATTTATAGTTCCATTAGAGCAGTTTTCCAATTAATTTCCCACAGTATGGAGATATTCAAATGCTTTTCTGTTTTCCAGAATCTTGCCACTGTCTATCAGACTACAACTAAGCAAAGAATACCATATGCTCTAAGACAAGATTTTTCAACCTTAGAAACTTTAACATTTGTGAATTTCAATTCCCAGAATTCCGAAGCAAGCATGTGGGAGGTTCTTAAAATTACTGAGGTTGAGAAACACCTCAGATGTCATTTGGATTATCAAAACATTATAGACATTTTCTTTTGAAGTTTCTTAAGTCTAGTAATGGTCTTCATAACTATTGCATATCTACTCCTTAGTAGTTGTCAAAAGACAATGGTTGCATACATTATTTTTGCTGTTCATTTTCCCATATCTGTACATTGTTATGCCTATTCTGAAAGGATTTTATTCTCTCTGAGATTTATAAATTGTAATGCTCTTTTAGATCTTTCTGTGATTTAGAACATGGCTCCCTGAAGGACTGTCCTCTAATGTGCCTGTTTAGACAGATCTATCAAAGAATTTCCAGTTTTAAGCTTATTGTTAAGCAAAAAGGAACAGCTCCTAAATGTTATTCAAATTTCTCTTTGGAACACATCCAGTCTTTATTTTCTCTTTTCAAAAATGGTATCAAATAACAATGTTAACTTACCCTTTAGAATTAATAAATAATATTTACTGGTTTTTGAAAGCTTTACTGTCTTATTACTATATGATTTTTAAAACATATTTTTATTATTTCTATACCTCTTAGGTATAGAAAGAAACCTTTTTTAGAAAGATGGCATTATGACATTTTTAATAAATAATAAATACAATCATGCTTGCTACAACTAAATTGCGCTGGACGATTATTTTTAGAACTGCAATGTTAAACATGCATAATGTCTTTCTATTTTTAAGTTTTTACTACTGTTGTGAGAAATTTTGAGTTGACCATAGTCAGTGGGTGACTATGACCTACCATCAATTCACATGTCTTAAACTGATATGGTGGTTTGTTTACCTCTTAATATGAATACAATACAGATGAGTTAGTTCCTCAGGCTAAGAACCTTAGCAAAGGATCAAGTATTCTTCCGCCTTGGGTCAAGGTGATTAATCTACAAGATATTGAAAATAATGACATTTCACATTATCCAATACATTTACTTCAATATAAATCAATATAAATAAATAAAGGAAACCCAAATAATAAAAATCATTAGGACAACATTAAGCCAACCTATCAGAAATAAAGTAGATGTAATTTCGTTTGGTGATGCAGGTGACCGCGTTATTGTGGCCTGAACCTTCACTCCAACCGTATCCTTCATATTAAAATGATATGGCAGACATATGCACAAATATACAACTGCTTTGAAGTCAAGTTTAATATAATGGAATAGGGAAAGGGGAAAGATTTTGTCTAAATGAGCTTGACTATAGGGATTATTGATATTTCCGTATAATTTTCTCAGTCAAAATACATAAGTATTTTTTTTCTAGCCTCCTTCTGCAACATCTTTAGCCCCAAGATTTCTTGATAATGTATAATCCTGGTTCAAGCAAGTTTACTTGGTTTTTATTTTCAAAGATGAACTTATTTCAGCTAGGTGCTATGAACTGTTGGGCTAAACTGAATTTATTTATTTTATTTATTTATATATGTAGGTCTTTGGTTATTCGGGTTTTGTCCCGCGTAAAATTGGAAGTGTCTTGGCGACGTTACTTCCCAGAAGCACGAAGCTGAAGCCTGAAGATGACGAATGAGACTTTGTCGAAACGTCGCCAAGACACTTCCAATTTTACGCGGGAGAAAACCCGAATAACCAAAGACCTACATACAAACCTCAGAAAACAAATATATACACACACACACACACACACACACACACACACAAATATATATATTTGTTTTCTGATTCTTATTCGGGTTTCTCCCACGTAAAATTGGAAGTGTCTTGGCGACGTTTCGACGAAGTCTCATTCGTCATCTTCAGGCTTCAGCTTCGTGCTTCTGGGAGCAATGCTCGAACCCGAATAACCAAAGACCTACATACAAACACCCACGAAAACCTCAGAAAACAAATATATACACACACACACACACACACACACACACACACACACACATATATATATATATGTGTGTCTTTGGTTGTTCGGGTTTTCTCCCGTGTAAAATTGGAAGTGTCTTGGCGACGTTTCAACGAAGTCTCATTTGTCATCTTCAGGCTTCAGCTTCGTGCTTCTGGGAGCAAGCTTCAGACACATCCAATTTTACGCGGGAGAAAACCCGAATAACCAAAGATCTACATACACACACATATATACACACACACACACACACACACACACACACACACACACACACACACACACATATAAATATATATATATATATATATATATATATATATATATATATGTAGGTCTTTGGTTATTCAGGTTTTCTCCTGCGTAAAATTGGAAGTGTCTTGGCAACATTTCGACGAAGTCTCATTCGTCATCTTATTCAAAGTCTCATTCGTCATTTCGTTGAAACGTCAACGAATATACGCCAAGACACTTCCAATTTTACGTGGGAGAAAACCCGAATAACCAAAGACCTACATACAAACACCCGCGAAAACCTCAGAAAACAAATATATATATATATATATACTCATATATAATAAGCATATATATGAGTATGTAATAACTATATTAATTGGATATAATGAAAAGAAACAATAGGACAAAGTTAATTCACACATTCTCTGGAAAGGTTAATTCACACATTCTCTGGAAAGCAGGGGGGAAGCATTTGGCTCCACAAATTAGGTCTGCATATTGTTCATACATGTCTGATGTGTCTCTGATACGTATTTGTTCCAATGGCAGTTAAGGCACAGCACATGAGTAAATGTGAATATACTGGAATACACTTAAATATACAAGTAAAAATTAATAATAGTCCTGTTGTAA
Source organism: Ahaetulla prasina (assembly GCF_028640845.1). Lineage (NCBI taxonomy): Eukaryota > Metazoa > Chordata > Lepidosauria > Squamata > Colubridae > Ahaetulla > Ahaetulla prasina. The sequence continues at coordinate 102,128,819 of NC_080542.1, forward strand.
GACATAGCAAATTCTGTTGAACTATTAATTGAGTTATTCATCTGCTAACTTGATGGGCACATTTGTTAGAGATTAATGTAAAAGAAAATGTAGAATTTGACAGAGCCAATTACAACACAGTAATTAAGGAACGGGTCAGATGCCTAGTAGAATCTAACCAAGCTAGGCTAACCAAGCTAAAAGGGTGAAACCTCTTTAATAATTAGATGAGAGAGTGCTTGGAGTTTCAATAGACTAGGAAGTCAAAATGACAACATGAAGGTGTCCATTGACACTCAATTGGAGTAGGAAACTATTTTGCTATAAGTAGAAAGAGAGGGAGGGAGTTGGGAGAGAATCATTCTTCAGCCGTATCTATGCTTAATAAACATCTGGATAATATTAAACTTGATTTTGGTTAATTAGAACAGAATAGATGTACCTTTTGTGCAATCCCACTAGACCACAAAGAAACATTAAAAAAACAAATGAAGCAATCACCACTTTGTTGCAATGATCATCCTTGCAATAATTTTGAGAGTTTTTCCTCTTTGCTTTGCATAATATCCTTCTTGATAGCACAAACACAAATTTACCATCGCACTATCACTACTAAGGAATGGTGCGAAATAATTAGACTTAAGAAAGCTCATTTTGTTTTCCATCTTGGAAACTAAAACAAACATCAAAATAAAATATCCACAAAAATGTGTATGGCTTTATGGCTAAGAATATCACACAGGCTTGCTTCCTGTTCCAATGTTATTCTTGAAGTGGGCTGCAGTCAGAATCTGATTTTCATCGAGCTATTATTATTTGCAGCTGTGTGACCTTCTTAACCCTGTTTCGAAAGTGACATTTTAGCCCTTAGTTTCAAACTGGCTGAATTTTCAACCTTGTGATTAACCCTAAAATAAAGGACAGGCTAATTGTTGTGCAAACCTCCAGTGTAGGTCAGAAGCTCAGTTTTACATTTTTGCTATGTCTGTTTATCTGCCTATTCATGCATTCATGTAGAAACATACAAAGTTTTAGTGGAATGTGATATCCAGATGGATTTGCAGGAAAAAATATCTGACTATGAGTGAAGAAAAATCCTGGTTTCTCAGTCATCCAGGCCATGGTTTTCCCAAATTTGCCTTTTCAAAAGGCAACTGGACTTTTTCTGTTTTTCCTCAACGACGTCTCACTTCTCATCCAAGAAGCTTCTTCTAACTGAATATAAATCCTTCCATTCCTACCATCCAGACAGAACTGAAGAAGTTTCCTGGATGAAAATGAACTGTCTTCCAGGAAAAACAAAGAAAGTCCAGTTGCCTTTTGAAAAGCACCTTTAGGATATCTAATGCAGTATTTCTCAACCTTTACAACTTGATGGTGTCTGAACTTCAACTCCAATGTGTTGCGTGAAACCAGCCACTCAAGTTCATAAGTAATAGTTTATGAAAGAAGTGGGAAATCATGTTCTTTGGAGCCATCAGAACCAGTCCCAGATCAAGCCACTGAAATTTTCAACTGTTAACAGTTTAATTTGCCCCTACCATTTATAAAATAGTGAAAATGTTGGGCTTCATGCATATATTTTCCCTTGGATTCCAAACACTCCAAAATGCTTAAGCAAGCCCTTCCAAAATCTGCCTGAAACAATGGTTTAAATCATCAATCAGTGAAAATAACCCAATTGAAGCGCTCCAGACAAATGGCTGTCTAGTCTCTGTTTGAACACATGCAGTGAATCGAACTCCATGGTTTCTCTAGTTGTACTTTTGAACAGCTTACTCTCAGAGATTATTTTTCTAATGTTCAGTTAGAATCTGTCTTCTTGTAACATAAATATATGTAATAAAGTGGTAATTCTCTGGTTCACAATGGTTATTGTCAAACTCAATTTCATTGAAGGCCACATCAGGGTTGTGTTTGACCTTGGGGATTCAGGGAAGACATGGCCAGGGTGGGTATGGCTAGTTCAATGTCACTTGTGTCAGGGTTGCCTGTGGTGGCCTGAGTGCTCTGCCAATGAAAACAGTCTACCGAGCTCTGTTTTCAGCTGTAACAGCTTCCTGCAACCCTCTGCCAGCGAAAATGGAGTTCATGAGGGCCACCCACAGCCCTCCCGGGCTCCGTTTTCCCTGACAGAGGCACCACAGGCTGGTCCTTCACTATTTCCAGGGTGGCCCTGTGGGCCAGATCTAAGCACTCCAGGGCCGTATCTGGCCCCTGGGCCTTAAGTTTGATACCGCTTGTTTAGACAGCCCTGGAAGAGGAACAAATTCAGTTATAATTGCATTCTTTCAAGAACAAATTCAGTTGCAAATGCATTCATTACCATTGCTAAACAAATCAAGTACAGTGTGGAATTAAACTGAAGGTTTCTATCCAGATCATCATGCATCATTGCAGGTGTTTATCTTCATTCTAGAGACAAGGAGTACAACAACCGAAATCCAATTTTCGGTTCTGAGAATCCGGTCAACATTCTAAGACAGTTTCTTTCTTATAGAGAGGCCAAGAAACTGGCAATTGTTCTCCACACAGTAGTGGAGAAAATGTTAAAGAAAATACACTTTTGAGATACAACTTGGAGTGGCTCTCTGTCTAGTTTTTCCCATGCTGGCCAGGAATATTTGTGAAGGACTAATCCCAGTTCAGATCTAACAAATCTGAATCATTTATCTGAACTGTAAACTACCAGATTACACACACACGCACACACACACACACACACACACACACTGAATTTCATCCAAACTTTCCTCATACTTAACATCTGCAGCAAGATGTGTTTTGTTCAAACAATGCTAAATGCTTTTGAGAAAAGAAACAAAATAGGAAACAGGAATCCTTGCCTTGAAGGTGAAAAGAAAGTGAATATGTTTAAGCACAAAGCTTATGCCAGCTTGGAACCATAAAAACTATAATTAACTCCTACACTTGCATTTTAATTTATATTGTCAGTCAGATCTGTCCTGCTTTATATACAATAATGACCTACATATTTATATTTAAGTAGGGCGCATTCTAATAAAATAAAGTTTGTGTGTCACCAAAAGTAAGATATACATTTATTTACTATATAAAATCCACCATATATACATTATATAGTGTGTCTGGTTAGTATTCTAATATCTTTAATTATAATATTAATTCTATCTTCCAGAATATTAACTGTTTTGTGCCATTGCCTACAAAAATCCATGCCACAATAAGCTCATTAAACTCTCAAGACCATTAAATGCTCCTTAATGTTCTCTCTTTGGGCCATTAGTCCAAATTAATGGCAAATTTTCTAGAATTTGCCAAATAATACCATAGTTCAAAACAGAGAGACAAAGAGTTAGGCAAATTTTGTTACCAGCTTCTGCTTGTGTGAGAAAATCCTCACTTCAATTTTCAGGATCATTGCAATGAAATGGAGTATGGTATTTTCCTTCTGTCCAGCTAAAGTGTTTGTTTTAAAAACAGCCAGCATCAAGATTTCCATATGTAGACATAAGGATTCATTATTATACATGTGGCTGTTATAATTAAGGACCTGTCACAGATATTAAAATATTTCCAAGTGGCCTGAGTTCTTGGAATAATTCCACATTTGGAATTCCCTAAGTAGGTCTTAGCATGATCGAAAGCTGGCATTTAAATTTTCAATAATGCTTTGGTGAAATTGTATATAATTATATATACGTAGTGCCAATATACAGAAATGCAATCAAATTGGAGTATATTAAAAAGGAATGTCATTTTCTTATAAATGCATTTTTCCAAGAAAGATCCAATGGGTAAAAAAACAACCATCATCATCTCAAACAATAAAGAACATATAAAATACAGAGTACAGGTGCAAATAGGTGTAAGGTCTGTCCTTCACATTAACTGCAACTTTTAACAACCATCCTGCATTGTTTACTGTGGGATCTATATCTTAATTTGCAGTTTGAGATAACATTGTGTAAAAAGAAAATTACAAGGAATTAATTATAAGAACATAAAATAACAGAATGTGAAGAGCATTGCTATAATTTATATCAGAACATAATTCTGTTTAGTTCTTGCATTCTTTTTTCACCATAAGGCCAAATGTAATAGTACTTTACTTTGTGATCCCCAGCATATGCTTTTGGTGCTACATAATATGGCCTATAGCCATCATGATTAACAGCTACTGACAAACCTTATCTTCCAAGAATGTATTTTATCTCACTCTTAAAGCCAATCAGGCTTGTGATCTTCTCTACATACTATAAATTAAATAGGTACTGAGTGAAAAAGCTCATAATTAAATTTATGGAATTTGTGGCCAGAAAATATAGCAGGAGTTATACATTAAAAAGAGAAGCATGTTTAAATAATAGAATAAATTGTTATAAGCTTCCTAGTAGTGAATATCATATAGATATAGAAGAAAAGAAATTACATAAATTCTAACTAAATGTTATATCTAAGCTTAAGAACAAATTAGGAATATTAACTGGAAATCTAGAATTATCTAATGGGAACACACTGAATCTTTTTAAATTTTGCATGTTCAAATCATGGGTTTTGAAAAGAAGGATTTTTATTTGTTTAACTTTTGTGACTGGCATCAAGCTGAGGGTTGCTTTAAAAACCACTTGGAAATTGCAACCTTTACAGAATTCTGCAGTTTCTGTGTCAGCTGACTTCAGATATTGAGAGCATGTTACACTGACAATGTAGGCTCTGCAGTCACGTATTACCAATTCAGCTTCAGGCATAATCTAAGAATATTGATTTATATCTGCAAAAGCACAAAAGTAGTAGCCTGAATTAGCCCAGCCCACTAAAGCACTTGGGGAGGGCATATTCTCATCACCCCACAATTCTGGAGAGCGATGGGAGCCAAGGGTAACAAGCACTGTTTATCAGGGGCAATGCCAGTGACATGGAACAGTGCCCTCGGAAGATCAGTATATTACAGCCTTCTTTTTGATGACTTTCAGAGATTATTAAAAATTGAACTTTTCAATTGAACAGCATTTTAGTGCTATCTTTTTCTTTTAATTATTATATGACTAGTATCATTATGTGACTATTCTTATGTTGTTATCTCTGGTAGCATGGAAGGGATTTGTTATTGTTTTGTCCACATGACGGGTTTTATTGATAATTTTATAGCTCCTGTGTCTGTCATACCATCCAGAGTATTTAGAGTTATTCAGTCTGGAAATTTGACAGCTAAATCAATCAATAAATAACACAATTCCGAGTCATGTTCTTGAAACTAGATCAAATGCTTGAAAGTGATGGCGAAATTAAGGTTTTCCATTAACATTTTCTTGACCAAGCTATAATATTGGACCAAATTCATCTGAAATATAAATAGCAAAAAAAAAAAAAGACTGCAAGAGAAAGAATATCAAGAAGAGAAAAAAAGAGAGAAATAAATAAAAAAAGTTTGTGAAATTGAAAACTAAGAAATTGGTCTCCTATAACATTTGAGTAAATAATAGCTGTCCTACTAATAGCTTAGCAGGCATAGACTTAGCTAATATTTAAGTGAAAAACTACTAGGAAATTTCAGATATTTGAAAAAAAATCGTACAAGACTGTAAAAAAAACCATTTTTGCTTTATTTCAAGAAAATGCCATGAATCTTCAGGAACCAAACTTGACTTAAAAGAACAATTCCATATACCAATTACTATATGTAAGTCTGGCTTGCAATAATCCGGATGATTATTAGATGACAGCAAATAATCAAGGTTTTCTATATTCCTTTTTTTGCTATTTAGAATCATCATGTTTTGCATCTAAGAACTGGTTAAGTAGGGTTTCACCATATGTGGACATTCATGAAAGTCTTGGACGGAACCTCAAAGATTTATCAAAAATTCTCCAAGAATTCTAATTTATAATTTAAAAAATGGGGGAAGATGAAAAATATAAAAGTTTATCAGCTAACTTTAATTTTAAGTAAACACAATTAAATTTCAATTTTGTCTTTCCTGTTTTGTTAGGACAACCACTAGCCTGCCATTCATCTGCAAATGTAATCCTTGGCCACCAAAAAATATTATGCATTCTTGTTCTCTCATCTTTGTTCTTCAGCACTTCTTTAATAGCAAATATGGATTATCCCCTCTTATTATTTTGGAAACAGTTGTAAATTGGATAATCAAAGTTACAATCTATGCTGATTAATTTAACCTGTGGGAGTCATCTCAAGATTGCTTTGGCCATGGAATGGCGGGGAATTATATTTGTACTGTAAAGTCAGCGCTAAGTGGATGAACATCTCTGAGAAGTCAAAAACTGCTAGTAAAAGCAACAGCTGAGAGAGGAAAGGCATAAATCAGACCACTGACAACTTTTTTTAGATATACATACAAAACATGAGACACTTTCCAGTATTTACCAATAGGATGCTGTCAAAGGCTAGCCCTCATTTTTTACCAATGGATTTGTGGCATGTGGAGTTGTGCTCTTGTGAGCAACAAACATCATTACTGAATGCCAAGCAACTGTTCCTGTTGTTGTTATTTGTCTAAAACACAAGAATTTCTCTCCAAAAATAATATTGGAAGACATGATTTTTAACAAAGATAGTACTATAATTCCAGTATGTTAATTGCTTTAGTTTATAGTACCTAATGAGATAAAAGAATTTTCCTACCTTGAGTGCAAATAAATATTCTAATATTTAGGAAAAGGAAAACATGAAAGCTATCCTGGGGAAAAACAACAAAACAAGACTATTTTGCTGACTTTCATGCCAGGAGCAGATGCAGTGTTTTGTTTTTCAGTGCGAACTTTGAAAACATATCCAGGAATTTTTTGCCTTCTAGTTTATCTTAAAATATTTGTGTGGTTTCTAAAATCAGCAAGGAATAGACAGTCCTACAATTATGAAATGGGCTGATCTCAACTTGTTTCAAATACTCTACAAGAGAAACTTAATAAATCATTTTGTCCTCTTTAAAGTAAAAGTACTTAAAATCTTAAACAGGAGATTTGGGAATATAGTGTGATTATCCTGTGGCCATTATTCAATCTTCCCATTTTGTTTGGCAGAATGAAAATGCTCATAGGCTCAAGGTTATCTACCATGCTGGTATAAAAAAGAAACACAGAAAACTGCAAGGTCAATTACACTTCTGAATTATTGCTTTTCAACTGCCCACAACATCTACTTGAGTCCCCTAACTCATTTCTGGTATTTGGGGGAGGATGCCAGAACATAGCTGCATGGAGTAACACGGAGTCCACATACAGACAGAGGTTAGCTAATTGTAAGTTTATGAGATTCTGCCCCATGCTTTAGTTCCAACTAGTATGCTCTGCTTTCATTTTTTTAATCCAATAGGACAGGAATGCAAAATTCGTTATTGACCTCCAATTCCCGTAAGCGTTCAGGAATAATCAAGGTTAGAATCAATGGTGGGATTCCAGTAATTTAACAACGGGTTCTCTGCCCTAATGATTTCTTCCAACAACCAGTTTGCCAAATTGCTCAGAAAGTTAACCGGTTCTCCTGAAGTGGTACAAACTGGCTGAATCCCTTCATTGGTTAGAATTCAGCAACACTTAGAAAGCCATAAGTTTGAAGATTTATTTTGTGACTTTCTTGGAAAAAAGCATAAAATTGCTGATTTAGGATCAGAAATAAGTAACATACTTAACATACTTTCAAAAATGGGGGGAGGTGGCTTTTGTTTGTCACAAAAAAGCAATGCTAATATTATTATATTACTATAAAGTGTATTCCAAAAGACTGAGCTTAAATGCAAATTTTCCTGTTTAACTGGTTTGTAGACTGGGCTATAAATTATTCAGAGAACATATCCAGCTTTACTTCATAACTTCATAAAAGTTAAGCTCCAATTTTTACTTTGTTCTTGATAACTTCCAAATACATGCATGACAGGTGTCAGAAGCATATATGAGAACATGAAGACTTGACTCTTCCCCAGACATAAATAGCAATGCCACATACATTTTGCAGCCTTAGGATTAGAAAGTGTAAGAGAAGTGAATAAAAATTCGTTCAAATCAATAATTTCCATTTAAGGCTTAATAAATAGGTGCTCTTAGTTTTTCCTAATTCCTAATTTTTATACTATATGAATTTTATATTATATGAATCCAAATAACTTTCCTGTTAGTAAATGTATTCAGAAATCTCAGGGAGTGGACAAGATGTACTCAGCTCTGAATAATCCAGAAAATAAGACAGAGGCTCCCTCCACTTGCTAGACTTCCCCATCTCAGATGTATATAATATAATAAAAAATCATACTTGCACTGCTATGTGATGCTCACTTATACTAGGCAGTGGAGAATGCAAAAATAAAGGGACATGCCACCTGTACCCTCAGTTCTCATCTCATCTCATTAGCTTTTGATTAATGTTGGCTTTCTATCCCATCAGGATGGTATACAACACACAGCCATCATTTTTCCCTCAGAACAATGATCCTATGAAGCAGATTGACCTCAGGGAACATGAATAGCCCCAATCAATCAGTGAGTTTGCATGTCTGGGGGTGCACTTAAACCTAAATCACTCTGGTGCCAGCTAAAAACCTTTATTCCTACACTATAGTGCATTGCTTTTGGTGCAAGTGAAGTGTGTTGTGGGGGGAAACTGGTTATTGTTTAGGCAAAAACAAGGCTGCAGCTGTGCAGGGAAAGTTTGTGGAAGAAGAAATTGAGAAACCAAAGTATCTTAGCTTCTGAAGGAAAAGAAATCTCAGAAGGGGAGATAAGACAAGGGAGGGGTACCTTCCAATGAGACCTATCCTGTTGGGCTGTTCCAAAAGATGTACCACAAAACTGTCATAGCAGCATTTCTTCTGGGATGAAAGCCAAGCTGATTAATTTACCTTATTTGCAAAGATAGCTGGAAATATCAACATCTTGTGGGGGAAATGCCCAGGCGGCATTAATCTCAAATAGGTATGTTTTTTCCAACCTTCCTAGGAGCACAACCCTCTTTGTATATAAAAGACTATAGCAGACAAAATACTTTTAGGAATGAGCAGAAAGGCTCTGACTATAGTTTGACCTGTTAAACAAAGAAGAAAGGCACATATACACAGATACATTTGGGAAGACTTCAGGTAGGTATTTCCTTACTTCATCCACCTGAATTCTCACTTCTCCTGCTGCCTCACTAACCTACCTAATTCTTCTTCTCTCAATTAACTTCATGCCCCTGCACTCTCATCACCATGGCTACCTTTGCTAACGTAATGTCCTGTACTATTTCTTTTTAGACAGTGTTTTCTGGTACATATAAATGGAAGGACATGAAATAATGGCTGCTTCAGAGAATGGAAGGACATGAAATAACGGCTGCTTCAGAGAAGAAGTTTCTTATTGTTTTCTCATTGCCCTGCTAACCATCCACCTACAAGCAATTGGGTTGGTTTGTATAACCAACACTTAAATACTAGTTTGTTTCATTTTCAAATGGCAGGCTTACAACAACAGGGGCAAGCACTGATATTTATTCTTGGGTCATTCCTTTTTTTTTTAATAATTTTTTTTTTCATTTTTCAACATCATATTTATGTACAAACTATTATCCATAATTAATCGTTAATTTTTATTTATTACTGATTCAGGCCTGCCCGACTGCCACTTCCTTACTACACAACCTCCCTCTCTACCCTCTACTACTTTCCCATCCTTCATCCCCTTCACTTTACTACTTCCTCTCCTCCTTCTCCACTCCTTGGGTCATTCCTTTTAAACACCTGCTGTTTCTATTGCTTAACTAAATTTTTGTTTGGGTTGGGGGGATTGCTGCCATTCCATCATCATCATCATCATCATCATCATCATCATCATCATCATCATCATCATCAGTGTCTTCCTGATGAGGGTAGGATAAAAAAGTTAAGATAGCAGTCACAATTATGTAAAATCCCACTACCTCCTTTATTTGAGTCACAGGGTGTGACTTTCCCTATGAACTTGCAATCACCATCTTGATTTTTTGTTGTGCAGCCCATATCCATGTTGCCACTGCTAACTGGTATAGCAGTCTGCCATCTCCTGGACTCAGTTGGACTTCTCCTAGACAACCAGCATAGCTGCCATTTCCCCTGGCCTTAAGTGTGCTGAAGTATGTGATGTTGGTGAGTCCATGGATGTATATGTGGATGAGAAAGTGTGCAGGAGAAAGAAAGAAACAGAAATGCTTCTGTAAACGAATTATAAACATAATGAGCCAAAAGGAGGCATCACATAAAAAGAAATGCAACTGAGAGAAAAATGACTGAGTTCCACACTACAAAAGGACTGCTGTACGGAACATTAAGAAAAAACACAAATATCACAAAAACTTTAATTTGTTGAAGAGAACAGTAAGCTGAAGAAACTGGAATAGGTAGAGATATAATAAATCAACTCTTCTGCTCAGAAAAGCAGAAAAATGGATAGAAAAGAGATATATAAGCATTTTTTTTTTACATTTTATCCCGCCCGTCTCCGAAGACTCAGGGCAGCTTACATTGTGTAAGGCAATAGTCTCATTCTATTTGTATATTTATATACAAAGTCAACTTATTGCCCCCCCCCAACAATCTGGGTTCTCATTTTACCTACCTTATAAAGGATGGAAGGCTGAATCAACCTTGGGCCTGGTGGGACTCGAGCCTGCAGTAATGCAGGCAGCTGTGTTTAATAACAGGCTATCTTTCAGCCTGAGCCACACCGCGGCCCTTTATTTACTATAAAGCATCTAAATCTAGTATTGAGTGTTAAAACTTATATGGAAAATGGTGTTGGCTTGTCTTTAAGAGGATTCAAGCAGCTTGAAAAGCAACTTTGCTCCTACAGGAAGGTGCAATGCTTCTCTTTCAGTTTCATACAGTGACTGCCAGGAATTTACCACAGGGTTGCACTGGATGAACTGTCTGTGATAGGATAGCCAATTCTGCATATTTAACAAATTTGTTAAGTAATAAACTGAATGAATTTCTGTGCCCAAGGCCTCTTCGTAGATCATCAGAGGAGAAGGCCATTGCAGAGTGTAAAATTCAGGGCAAGCACTTTCAGCAGAAAGGCAACTCAGTAGATTAACTTGAGGTTTTCCTGGATAACAGGATGTGGCTGCAACCTTTAAGTTTGGCTCCACCAATTAGGGCAAGACAGAATCAGCCTGTAAGATTGTAGAATTGGAATTTCCCATTGGGCAGACAGCAAAAACAAACGGACTGCAGATCTAACAGACAAAATCTGCCCCCTGCAGATGCCTGTTGCAAAGGATCACTTGGCAAACTAATGAAAATGTGACAAGGAATTTCTGTTGAAATTGGAAGGTCTGTCTATTGCTCTTTTCCTCTCCTTTTGTCGAAAACATTGAGATATGCTCAAGAGCCATGTAAGGTGCAAAAATTATAGAAAAATTGATATGTTTATCTATACTGCATAAGAATACCTAACAGTAGCTAACATAAATGGTTAACATATTTCTTTCAGGGAAGAGAAAAATCAAAAAGAAGTACTATATTTACATTATATTGTTGTGGAGAACTTTCCACAGTTAAGAGAATTATTAATACATGTAAAAGATTGAGGACTAAAATTGCTATGTTTTGGGGCATATAATGTGGAGAAAAAGGGTTTTAATGCTGGGAAACATAGAAAATGAAGATCAGCACCAAGCTGAATAGACTTGATTACAGCATAATGGAAGTACCATTGTAAGATCTAAAAGACCATGTTAGGACATATTGTTCTAGAAAGGATGCTATGTGGTTAATAAGACTTGATAACATAACAGTTCGATCAATTATTAGTTTATATTGCAGAACAGTAATTGCTATTATTATAAGTTTATTATGTCTCAATCTTTATCTACATTTATTGTGAAACATATGGTGAGATGATTCACTCAGCAAAAGCAAAAAAAAATGAATTTCAGCACACATTCTCAGGGTCCAATAACTAAGCACTGTGTTATATCAGCTGACTCATATGTCCATGTTAAGTTCTTAATGACACAGAATTGCAGTTTTTCATTTGTGATTGAACTATCACATATAGGCACCTGATGCAAACTATCCTGGTGTGAAGATGACAAATTGTGCACATGACATTGCAACAGTAAAATTAATCTTTCTTATTTGTATCACAACATTGCAAGCAAGTTTGCAAGACATGTAGGTGGGTTACTACAGATAATCCTCAACTTACAACCATTTGTTTAGTGACCATTCAGAGTTACAACCACACTGAAAAAAGTGACTTATTACCAGTGGTGGGATTCAAATAATTTAACAACCGGTTCTCTGCCCTAATGATTTCTTCCAACAACCAGTTCACTAAACTGCTGAGAAGGTTAACAACCAGTTCTCCCGAAGTGGTGCGAACTGGCTGAATCCCATCACTGCTTATTACCCTTTGTCATGCTTACAACCATTGCAGCAATTCATAGTCACATGATCATTTCCGACAGTTGGCAACTGGCATGTATTTATAATGATTGTAGTGTCCCACTGCAAGGCAGTCATGTGATCTCCTTTTGTGACCTTCTGACAAGTAAATCAATGGGAAAGCCAGATTCATTTAACAACCAAATTACTAACTCAACTGCAGTGATTCACTTACCAACTGTAGGAAGAAAGATTATAAAATGGGGCTTAACTCACTTTATAACTTTCTTGCTTAGCAATGGAAATTTTGCAATTTCCATTTCAAGTCTAGTCATATGTTAAGGACTACCTATACAGTTCACTTTGTCATTTGCCCCTTCTTGTATTCATTTGGCATACCCATGTCAAAAATATCTTTTCTAAAGCCATTGCAAATGTAACATGCCTCAGTGAAGAAAATTGTCAAGTTAAACTGCAAGGCTCTAAATGTTGATGAGTCAGCATCTGACTGAATCCCTATGTGTAGGAATCTGAAAATAGTCTCTAAAGCAGGGCTGTCAAACTCCTGGCCTATGGGCCGGATGTGTCACGCTATAACCACACCCACTCCCAGTTTAGCAAAGGGGGAGAAGTCCCAATATGTCTCATGACGCTGCCATGACAAGGGGAGTTTGACACTTCTGTTCTAAAGTATTTCCATTTGACATGTGAAATTTGATGCTTTGAGATTTTAGTATTACTATATCTCAATTTTTTTTAAGAGAAGGCTTTTGGACAGCAAATAAATTCTGATGACATTTAATATAACATCTTTGCAACGTTGTTGTTGTTTTAGGTAAAATATGCACCATTGCACAAAAACATTTTAAAAATTATGAAAGGAAAGTAGAGGAAGGAAGAGGATTTGAAATGAAAGAATTGCTAGCTTGAGTCTGTTTGGGGAAGCACCTGTACACAATTTGTGAATGATCTCACTGACATGGATGGTAATTCAAGTTATATGATGGGGTCATGGACAAATCAGCTATGGAAGTATTCCAGATTTCTTGGCTTTGAACTCTACTCATAATATTTTAAAGAATAAAATTAGATGATATAACATTTGGAAGTATGGCTTTATCCTCGAGGCATCTTGTAGATTGCTAAATTGTTGGGTAATTCTGTTCCAAAACATATCTCCATTTAATTATTGTTCTCTTATTCTAAAGACCCTTGTAAAATTGTTACAGATTGGATTTATATTTGCTTGGAGCAAGTGATTTATTTAAGAAAAATAAAATGCAAATACTCCTTACATTCCCAGAGATTGTCTGAAAACTTTTCTTTCTTTCTTTCTTTCTTTCTTTCTTTCTTTCTTTCTTTCTTTCTTTCTTTCTTTCTTTCTCTTCCCTTTTTTCTTTCTTTCCCCTTTCCTTCTTTCCTTCTTTCCTTCCTTCCTTTATTTTTTACATTTTTGAACCACCCATTTTTCTCAAATAGAGACCCTTCCTTGCTTGTTTTTTTATGTTGGTTTGTATGTTTGTTTATTTTTATTTATTTTATTTATTTATTTATTTGATTTCTATACCGCCCTTCTCCCGAAGGACTCAGGGCGGTGTACAGGCAAAAATAAAACAAACAGTGCAATATATAATTTAAAATGCAATTAAAAAACTTATTTTAAAATTGGCCTGAAAATTAAAATATACAGTAAGCTAAAAACCCCATTTAAAATTAGTTAATAAGAATTTTAAAAATTTGATAAAATTCAATTTAAGCCAGCCCCGCGCGAATAAAAAGATGTGTCTTCAGTTCGCGACGGAATGTCCGAAGGTCAGGTATTTGGCGTAAACCCGGGGGAAGTTCGTTCCAGAGTGTGGGAGCCCCCACAGAGAAGGACCTTCCCCTGGGGGCACCATTGTTTGGCGGACGGCACCCTGAGAAGTCCCTCTCTGTGAGAGCGTACGGTTCGGTGGGAGGCATGTGGTAACAGCAGGCGGTCCCGTTGATTCCTAGCAACTGCCTGGACTCCCTGAATTTTCTTGGTAAGGTTTTTCCAAGGTGGATTTCCACTGCTTCCTTTCTAGGGCTAAAAGAGAGCAACTGACCCAAGGTCACCCAACTGTTTATGCTTAAGAAAGGCCAGGAGCTCACAGTCTCCTGATTTCTAGCTCGATACCTTAACCACTGAACCAAACTGGCTCTGTCAGAAATTGTGTCTAATTTCCTGTATATGATACCTATTTTTCAAGGTTTTCACAGTGCACAAAATACCTTTAAATGTGTGCAGAAAGGGCTATCTTTTCTGTCATTTCTTTACAATAATGGTCTTCAGTACTAGAAAGTATTATAAACCCACTTTGATTAAGGCCTGTGTTTTCAGCATATGGGAAGAAATTCCCATCCTGTTCAAAGTAATTTTACCCTTTGCTTATTTAGTTGAAGGAATAGAAGTTCTATAACTGGGCTATATATGTGGGCTATGTAAAATTTGTATCTGGGCAGCAAAGAATTAGAACTTTTCCCCTCTCTTTGCTGGTTTCCAGTGATTATCTGGAATTTGGTAGTTCAGATGTGGTAACCCTACTTAAACAGAGAATTTTTTTTAAAAAGAAACTGAGCTTGCTTCCAACTAAATATTGGAACAAGACAATACAAACAATTTCTTTAAGCATTCAATTTAACCATGCAACTGAAAGCATTTTATTCCTTATATCAACAAAACCAAAAAGTAACATCACTATTTCTCTCCTTAGCTGGGAAGAACATGGCAAATATTCTTTTCACTGAAATAATTATGCTTGATATTCTCTAAGCTACGAACAGATGGAAACAAATATCAGCCCTCAAGTACCATTTAACAAATTGCTCCAAATCAAAACATCACCTACCGAACATGTTATGATGTAATTAATTGGTAAAATGCTGACTTTTTTTAATCTTGCAGTGAACAATTTAAACATCTGCTAAGCTTTCAAAGAGCCCAAAAGCTATACTTAAATGAATCAATGCCATTTGACTTTAAGACTGAGAAGTAATCGTCAGCAGAATTTGTGAAACAGCCTTTAAAGATATGTATGAATTATTTACAAGTCTAACAGCATGAGCCTAGACATGTTTACTTGGAAGTAAACTCATATTAGTTCAATGGGATTTTCTTTCTAGTGAATATGCTTAGAATTTCAGCCAAAGGCCATGCCCGAAAACATAATTTTTACAAGAAAATAATATTACCATTATGGGTGGTTACTTCTGAAGCATTGGCTTCTATATTCAGTACCTGCTAATTAATCTCTTAGAGTTCTGGACCAATTCAATGCATATAAACTTATTGCTTTGGAAAACTGATTAATCTTATATTGCATTGTGATTACAGCTGTTAATAGCAATAATAGTAATAATGGTACAGGAATATAAAACAATGGAAGTAATCACAATGTTAACTGATAATATGCTTTCCTTCTAATAAAGCTAAAATAGAGGCAACTATTTTCTTGAATTATTGTTATTCTTGAATATTGTTATTGAACTATTGAAAAATAAGAACTATTTATTGTTATTGAAAATAAGAACTATTTTTTTGAATATTTTTATTGTTATCTGTTATACACCAGTTTAAGTTTTGGGGCACAATTAAAAATAAGGGTTGCTCATAGATTTTTATATCCACATAAAAAATAGGTATAATATATATACAGGCATGGGACCAGTCAGTCAAGGAAGGATACAATATGGACCCTGTCAGTTAAAGAATTTTGACTGATGGAATCCAGAAAAAGATTCTTCTTTGCCATTGAATCATATCTTCCCCAAAACTGAGGCAGATCCCTACCCCCACCTTTCCTGGCCTTTTGGGTTAGGGTCAAGACCTGATTCTATGGTATTTGGAGGGGGAGGGTCAAAGAAAACCATGCAGCCATGGGTCTTGTTCAAGCCTTGCAGGCCTTCCCCTAACCTTTTTAACTTTGGATTTTAACTACCGTATATACTCGAATATAAGCCGATCCGAGTATAAGCCGAGGTCCCCAATTTTACCCCAAAAAACTGGGGTAAACTGGGGACTCGAGTATAAGCCGAGGGAGGGAAATGAGGCAGCTACCGGTCAGGGAAAGCCTCCCTCCCTCAGCCGAGAAGGCTGGCGGCTCCCCCGCCCCGCCCTCTCACTGCACCGGCAGGGCTTCCCCGCGCTAATGCAAAAGCCCGCCAAGTTTGCACCATCCGGTATAATGTGAAAAAAAGAAAAAAAAAACTCGAGTATAAGCCGTATATACTCGAGTATAAGCCGAGGGGACGTTTTTCAGCACAAAAAACGTGCTGAAAAACTCGGCTTATACTCGAGTATATACGGTAATTTGTCTTCTAATATATTTATAGACATTTTTAATTTTTTTATATATATTTTGCTTATACACCGCCAAGAATCCCTGTGTGAGAAGAAGATGGGCAGTTTCCAAATTTGATAAATAAATAAATAAATAAATAAATATCAATGTAATCAAACATTGGGATAGGTTAATGTATCAAGAAAGAGTACTGGATCTGAAGGAAACTCTTCATTTACAAAAGGCCACCTTACAATGCAGTAGTCTCTATCTTTAAGCAGAATGATGATTTTGGATCCAAGCCTCCTGTCTATCATATGCTTCCTGGTTGACATATCCATTCTTTACCTCAAGGATTCTCAATATTTCTGTCAAAAATTGAATCATGCTCAATTGTGATAGTGTTACTTTATCCCAAACAAAAATGGTACCTGAGTCTATTTATTCAATTGAGCAATTTTATTTTATTTATTTTATTTATTTATTTTGTCACAACATCATACAAAAAGATTATATAGTATATACACATATAAACATATATAGGAAGAAGAAAAGAAGAACAATAGGACAGGAACGGTAGGCACGTTTGTGCGCTTGTTTCCTAGTATCGTAAATTAAATAAGCATAAAGAATAGATTTCAGTTCCTAATGGCCATTTAATTTCAAATATCAAACAGGGCATTGTGGAATGATGGAGAATGATAATCACTTTTTTAAATTCTCATTTATAGAAAGCTACTGAGGCATTTCTCTAACTTACATGTAAATGCTCTAAAGCAGGGATCCACAATCCCTGGGCCAAAGATGGACACCGGTCCATGAACCAGCAGGAGCTAGGATTCACAAGCGAGCGAAGTCCGATCCGCGCATCAAGGGGATGCAGGCAGCACACAAACCACACCTCTCCCCAGTCTGTAGAAAACTGGCACAGAACCAATCCCTGGCTCTAAAGCAATAAGTATTCTAGTCCATTATACCGTTCACTTCTTTGACAAATGCATGCCAAGTGATTTAAAGAAACAAATGTCAGCAGCAGCAACAAATGTGTGCAGAAAACCCTGTCTCTAAGAAAAATGTAACAATATAACTGATGGATTCAAACCTGCAAGTTACTGCTCTTTACTGAGCAAAATTACTGTGTTATTTATTTAAAAGAGTGGTACTTTTTAAAACAAAAATGTCAATACAATCCAAAAGATAACCCAATTGGTATGAAGGAGTAGGAGATTAGAAGTAGAGTTAACCACTGCACCAAAAAAACCTAAAAAGCAAAAGATATGTTTCATTGCCTCTTTCCTAGGACTGAGAAAAAGTGACTAGAACAAAGTCACCCAGTTGCCTTTGTGACTAAGATGGAAGTAAAACTTAAACTGTCCCAGGTAATTCAAATAAACAGAAGCCAAAGATCTAGGATAGGTAGGCAGTTAACTAAATGGAATGAATAAACAAAAAACAGCAGAGCAATGAATAAGTTATATGATGAGAAAGAAAGAAAGCCATGTTACTTTCAAAACTGTATTTGCTTGATTTAAATAGCTTTAGTTCAGTATCTTTTCATCCATATACAGTAAAAGAGATTGGATAATTAGTTTTCTAGGATGATTTTTAATAATTTGCAGTAGTTGGAAGGAAATTCTACAACACTTCTTCAAGAAAAAAAAATTGAGACTGAAGAATATGTATAGTTGCACGTAGCCTAAGAAATAAAGAAACGAATAAATTAGATTAATTGCAACACAATCTCCTATATGAAGGGCTAGAAAGGAGGCACTTGCCACATTCATTGTTCTTATAATTTGTTGTTTGCCTTTTATGTATGAAATATGAGGCTAGATATAATGTATTTTTCAGTTCAGTAAACACATTTATGCCCCTGTAGCTAAAACCATATCAAATATACATACATACATGTACATATTGTACATACATATGACTGAGTTCAGGTATAAGTGAAGGACTAACAAAATTTATTCTGGTTCCCTTCAGCTATCAAAAGAATATGTTTACCTTTTTGGCCCTATATTCTCCTTCTGGTGTGCACATTCCTAAAATCAAATACTATCTAGCTTTTTAAGTATCCGGGACGGTTGGGTTTTTATTTTCAACTGTTTTCACAACAGTAGTCATGCAAACTTTTGTGTATAGTAACCTTGTAAATTGTCTGCTTCTCTTTTTCCCTGTCCATCAACAGCCCAGACTTAATTACTTAATTTATTTCCTAATTCCAACAATCAACTTCAACACGGTCCCTTCAAATCTACAATCACTGTAGTTTTGGATCACATGACTCATCATTTATAACTAGATATTTGGAAAGCGTATGCTGATTGTATATTATCACTTTCACATGTTCTTGAAAATAAAGAATTGTTGGAAAAATATTGTAA
The DNA here is from genome assembly GCF_028640845.1 of Ahaetulla prasina. Taxonomy (NCBI): domain Eukaryota; kingdom Metazoa; phylum Chordata; class Lepidosauria; order Squamata; family Colubridae; genus Ahaetulla; species Ahaetulla prasina. The sequence continues at coordinate 102,147,824 of NC_080542.1, forward strand.
TTAAAAAAGCCTGATGCTGGAAAAAAGAATTTCATATACACGTAGACCTAAGGGATAATTTTTTTTGCAGTTTTTGCTATAAATGTTGTTGTGGATGCCAAGAAAGTTAAACAGTTAGCGTGTTCTTCACACCCTTCCCCATTTGTTCTCCTTTGTTTGTGTTCTTGTCTGGATCCTCCTTTGCCTGTTCAGATAATACATATAAGCAGCACTGTGAAGCACTATATTAATGCTATTGCTGTATCAAAATATTGTTAAGACAGCATCAAATTGTTCTTGTATTTATTCAGCTTGGTCCTATATGTCTCACTTGACTAGAACGTTTAAGTCAGGTGAACATATTTTTAAAATACGTAAATAAATAAACAAATGTTAAAGGCGTGACAATTTGTTGTTGTTGGTTCCGAAGTCATGTCCGACTCATCGCGACCCCATGGACAACGTTCCTCCAGGCCCTCCTGTCCTCTACCATCCTCTGGAGTCCATTTAAACTCATGCCTACTGCTTCAGTGACTCCATCCAACCACCTCATTCTCTGTCATCCCGTTCTTCTTTTGCCCTCAATCTTTCCCAGCATTAAGCTCTTCTCCAGTGAGTGGAGTGGCATGACAAATATTTCACATTAAAATATGCATTTGATTTAGAAATACTTTAAAGTCATGATCAAATAGAGGCCATGCATAACACCAGAGCCTAAGAGATACAGAAGCCCTTCTGTATGCCTGCTATGAAGGCCTCTTAATGCAGGTTTTTTCCCCAAAAAAGTGGGGGGGGTTGGGGGGGTTGCAGGCAGGCTAATATTGGACACATTCCTTCAGATTGTCAGGTCAGGCCCTTACTAGTTTAGATTTTGATAGTTAATACCTTAATCTGAATCTAAAAAACTACTGGAAACAGATACAGATCTTTCAATATAATATCATACAGTTATAGTATTGTGCTCCACTTTACAGTATAAACTACTAAATTTACCACTGAATCACATTTCAGAAGTTGGGAACCACCCTTTTTTATTTACTTTTTTTTTTTTTGGAAACAAAAAATAGAAACAAAAAGTGATTAAATGATGGAATATATTTGTGATTGGTGCTTCTTTCTCTGTGTGTTTTTAAAATACATTACAGGGGCTATAGGAACAATAAAACTCTAGTGCACTAAGTTGGTCTAAAAATGTAATGCCCCATATTTCACCATTGCACTGTTAATGTACACTTTTCTATAAAAATTAAGGGTCGGGGGGAAGGACTAAAAACAGAAATGTAGGAAATATACACAAGTGACAAATTATGCAACCTTGATCTAGGACTTTATGGGGAAATGATGAGTGGTTTTTCAGGTGTAAGTCCCAACAGGAAAATTGGGAGATGGCTGGGCCCAAGTCCAAAGGTGGCATCAGCATTAATGAGCTGTACAAGGTATTGGTACTCCAGCAATTGCTTGGAAATGCCAGGTGCTGGCTGTGTCCCATGAGCGGGTGCCAAGATAACTGAAGTTTTAATAAATTTTTGTTTTTTTTTGTTTTTTTGTCACATAGTATTTTAATTTTCCCCAAGGCTTTGCTACATTAAATCATTTATTTCTTTGTCTCAGAAGAAAAGAGAAACAGATACCAGAGAAAGATATGGCTGAGTATTTAATTTTGGAATACCAAAGTTATCTACTGCTTTACCTAAACCTATAATAAATCAGCTAATATTAAAATAATCTTGGATCATCAAGCTGTTCACAGAAAATATCATCTATGAAGTTTCCTTTAAACATGGTTGGCTTTGTTTTGTTTTGTTTTATTTTGGCAAACAAAACGTATTTTGCAATGATGAATTTGGCTCGTGCATACATTTATACCAGCCACCTGGGAATATCTTGAGCAAAGCACAGAGTTTGCACCTTTGAAAGAGTTTAGAGTTTCATTCTGTGAATTAATCATGAGTAGAAGGAAGTTTCTAAGTCCAACTAGAATAAATTGCTCAAAAATATACATTTTAAAATCAGATTTATTTTAAAATCTGAAAAGTCAGTGAACCAGATTTACAGTTATGGATGAAAAATGTAATATATATTGAAGTGAATGTATTGTTTGCTATCTTGAAACAAAAGCATTTACTTCTAAAAACACTGCTTCTAGATCCTATGCACACATTTCTGCAAGCTTTATTAAATATTTTGGGTTTATATATTTAATATGTATTAAGATTGCAACAGAAATCTTAATTTTATTTTAAGGCATGGTAGATTTTAGAAAACTAACATAAACATGCATAATTTCACATATGTAATCTGTAACTTAATCTAAAATATGTATTCTTTAAAAAGGTGAATTTTGTTGAATGAATTTGTCAGGGCCATGCCCAGAACTGCCAGCTGTACAGTAGGATCCTACGCATACACACTCTGGTCTAAACAAAAAGTGCCACATAATTACATACAGCACACCTTTCCCCCCACCTATTTTTAAGCCAACATTGGAAGCTACTTTTTAAAACTCATAGCAGAGTGAACAGCCACATCAGCCTTTATCTATTGAAAAATCACTGTCTCTATGTAGACCTGCAGGTGGAAAGATACAATCTGTGTTTGGAACTTAATGCTAATTTAGTTCAATGAGATTTAATCCTCACTGAGCTGATCTGTTAAATTAAACAGATTATTTTAAACTCTAATTGTACTGAATAAAAAAAAAATAGATTTCAGCTGTGGTGCCAGGCAAAGAGACTACAAGCAGAACTTGTTTGAAGGGACTAGATAGGCCCTTTTTCGCATCCTTTAATACTCCAAGCCATTGAGATAAACTGTGCACCACTTTAACCCTCTTCAAAAGACATCCGGATGAGTCATCGTCACTATATCTTGTGGCACTGAAGCAATCAGTTATTTTCTATGACACCAGACTTTCAGGCTACACTGAACAATTTATCAGGGAATAATTTTAAATCCAGAATTATGCCATCAAGATCAGTTTGGCAAAATAATATTATGCAATTCATGGATATTTTCATAATCAAATTCTCTTTTCAATTCCTTCGGTCTTTGTATTTTTATTTTCTTTTATTTGGGGAGAAAATCTGTGAAATTCACAAGTATAGTGAATTTTCCTTTCCACAATCACATACCCAGTTGCATTATTTAAATTCCTTGACGTGGTCTATATTTACAACTTCAAAGCCTCCCTCCTATAATAAAAGCTTTTGAGGTTCACATATGATTTTTTTTTCAGACAACAGATTAAAGGTTTGAGGCAGAGTTGAATGCTATGAGACATGATATAAGTAGGTATTTGTTTGTTTTTAAACCATAGCTTAGCACAATGAAGATGTTTTCTGTCTAGTCTGAGGTTAATTATGAAATGTACGCAAACTCTACCAAGGATAACAAAATGGAATCAGCTACTGATTGTAAATATCTTACACTTGCAAACATTCATTGTGGCTATATGTTAATGTTTAGATGGAGCAAAAACAAAATAACACCTAGTTGTCACATATTGCTAGTACCATTCAAAGCATAAGAGCTTGTCTACATGTTAAACTTATAGTATGTGCAGTTTTCAGTGGTATCGAGACTGTGCATTGTAATTTCAATGTAGCATATTTGAAGTTATTGGATTATTTTGTAATTCACTATGCTATACAAAAATATTTGCTATTTGATGAATGTATTTTTCTTAACTCTTGAATTGCATGGGCCATTATGTAAAATGCCTTAGTAAAAAGCATTGGGAAAAAACCAAGCTAGAGATCCTAAGTTCCTTCTTCATACGAAGGATTTATTTTTTTTTGGTCTCATATAGCAGGCACATGTTTATTTATTTATTTATTTATTTATTTATTTTATTCAATTTTTATACCGCCCTTCTCCCGAAGGACTCAAGGCGGTGTACAGCCAAGTAAAAAATCACAGTATCAATATTAAAAGAGATTAAAACAAACATATTATAAAGTGGCCAGATTTAAAACGAATTAAAATATTAAAATATAAATAACCCAATAAAATTTTAACCCAATAAAATGTTCCTTTCCATGATACCCCAGGTGAACCATTTCAAGAATTCTTTCTGAGAAACTAAATCTAGAAGTAAGAGTACTTTATAGAGATTTGTCTCAGATAAATCAAGGATGATTCTTTTTCTACCTTTTGATTGAGTCCAGTATAGTTTGTGACAGAACAGGAAATGCCCACTGCATCCCACCTTCCTGCTTAAATAACTCACAATAAATCAAATTCAGAGTTGGTCACTTCATTCATATACATCCGCATTTCATTACCACCAAACTGATAAAGATATATCTAATAATATACTAAATAATAGTTTGGTACCCAGTTACAATATTCAAAAGCAACTCCATCCATTCCTTTATGTTCTTTGCCTAATGACAAACATAGCCAAACAGCCTCATCCTATATGTTCATAACTTGTTTAACTCTGAGCTTCCAAATTTTGTCTTAAGAAAAAAGTGAACAATCTTAAAGCCATTTTACCATCTTGTCCCAGTGCAGATATGAGCCATTTCTTAGACTTATAACAATATCTTAAGATCTTAAGAATGTAAGCAGACATCTATTAGATTAAGCGCCTAGTCCAGCAATTTGTTTTCATATTGGCCAACTAACTGCACAAAGAAGCCCAACCGTGTCCCAGAAGATTTTCAGAGGCAGTCACCCTGTCATCAAGGTTAATAGGTATCATACCTCCATGACTTCCAAAAATTGGTCCAATCCTTGTCCTTTAAGTCAGCCAGGCCAGTAGCCAGCACCACTGTGCATAATTTTGTGCATAATTTTATACACCTCAATCATATCCACTCCTTCCTTTCTAGATTAAAAGATTCCAACTGTTTCAATTGTCACAACCTTTCTTGGTAATCCCTTGTTCATGTTAGCCACCCTTCTTCGAATATTCACTGGCTCCACTATGTCCTTTTTGAGATGCAGTGACCAGAAATAACACTTAGACTTATATACCACTTCAGTGCTATATAGACGCCTAGAGATTGTCTGGAGGTCCAGCCGATCTGAATCTGATCGAACACTAGTAAGGTCTCATATTCAGACCTACCTAGTGGCGATAAGAGCGGCAAAACATAATTATTTTTCCATTCTTATTGCATCGGCAGATAACCGCCCAGCCACCCTGTTTAGGGTGACCCGCTCCCTTCTTGTGCAGGGAGCTCGGGAGGATCCCTTGCAGGGCCATGCTGAGGATTTTGGACAATATCTGTTCAATAAAATCGCTCAGATCCGGGACGGTTTGGACGCTGATTGGGTAGATTAGGGTGGGATGACAGAGGTAGTTCTTGAGAATGTTATCTGGGAGAGTTTGACGCTGTGACTCCCGAGAACATGGACGGGATACTGAGAAGGCTGAATGCGACCACATGTTTATTGGACCCGTGTCCCTCCTGGTTGGTGCTGGCCACACAGGAGGTTACGTGAGGCTGGCTCCTGGGAATTATCAATGCCTCTTTAATGGAGGGTGTCTTTCCTACTGCCTTGAAAGAGGCGGTGATAAGGCCACTCCTTAAGAAGCCCTCCCTGGACCCGGCTATTTTGGCAAACTACAGTCCTGTCTCCAACCTTCACTTTGTGGCAAAGATTGTTGAGAGTGTGGTGGCATGTCAGCTTCCCCGGTAACTCGATGAAACTGTCTATCTAGACCCGTTCCAGTCCAGCTTCAGGACTGGGTACAGCACGGAGATGACTTTGGTCGCGTTGGTTGATGATCTCTGGAGGTCTCGGAACAGGGGCTGTTCCTCTGTCCTGGTCCTATTAGATCTCTCAGCGGCTTTTGATACCATCGACCATGATATCCTGCTGTGGCGGCTGGAGGGCTTGGGAGTGGGGGGCACCGTTTTTCAGTGGTTCTCCTCCTATCTCTCCAACTGCTCGCAGACAGTGTTGGCAGGGGAGCAGAGATCGACCTCAAGGCACCTCATATGTGGGGTGCCGCATGGGTCGGTTCTCTGGTCTCTCCTGTTCAACATCTAGATGAAGCCGCTGGGTGAGATTATCTATGGTTTTGGGGTGGAATATCATCTGTACGCTGATGATACTCAGCTGTACATCTCTACCCCTAACCACCCCAATGAAGCCGTCGAAGTGATGTCCCGGTGTCTGGAGGACATGCGGGTCTGGATGGTGAAGAACAAGCTTCAGCTCAACCCGTCCAAGACAGAGTGGCTGTGGATACCGGCATCCCGGTACAGCCAGCTCACTCCATCGCTGACTGTTGGGGGTGAATCACTAGCCCCCAGGGGGAGGGTTCGCAACTTAGGCGTTCTCCTGGATGATCAGCTGTTGTTAGAAGAACATATGACTTATTGTCATGGGGGATTTCAACCTGCCATCAGCTGGCTCGTCATCGACGGCAGCTCGGGAGTTCTTGGCTTCCATGACGGCCTTGGACCTGATTCGAGTAAATGATGGCCCTACGCACACGGGGGGAGGCACACTGGATCTGCTTTATATCTCTGGACAGTGGTTAAATGATCTGGTATTAGATGACTTAGTAACGGAACCAATGTCATGGTCGGATCATTTTCTCCTTCGCCTAGACTTCCGAACCGCCATTCACCACCGCAGGGAGATGGAACCTATACGGTGGTTCCGTCCCAGGCGCCTGATGGACCCCGAGAGGTTCCTGACGGAGCTTGGGCCATTCCCTGAGGAACTGGCCCATGGCACGACTGAGGAACTGGTCGTGGCCTGGGAACAGGCCGCAGCCGGGGCCTTGGACCGTGTCGCGCCTTTGCGGCCTCTGACCCGGCGTAGATCTCGACCGGCCCCTTGGTTCTCCGAGGGGCTGAGGGAGATGAAACGCCGGAGAAGACGCCTGGAGAGCACCTGGAGGTCCAGTCGCCCGAACTGATCGACACTAGTTGGGTCCTATTCTAGGACCTACCTAGTGGCAATGAGAAGCGAGGCGTTCCTCGCCTCCACCCTCATTGCATCGGCAGATAACCGCCCGGCCGCCCTGTTTGGTCACCCGCTCTCTCCTACATCAGGAGGTGCGGGATGACCCTTGCAGGACGAGCCGAGGAGTTTAGCGGTTATCTATACGATAAAATCGCTCAGCTGAGGGACGGTCTGGATCGAATTTGGGATGATCAAGCGAGGGAGAGGAGGCACGTCTTGTTGAGTCCATTTGGGATGAGTTTGACCCTGTGGCTCCGAGGGCGTGGACAGGTTGTTGGGGAGGCTTCACGGCACGACATGTTTACTGGACCCGTGCCCTTCCTGGCTGGTACTGGCCACTCAGGAGGTGACACGAGGCTGGCTCAGAGGATTATCAACGCTTCTTTGTTGGAAGGGTTTTCCTGCCGCCTTGAAAGAGGCGGTGGTGAGACCCTCCTTAAGAAGCCCTCCTGGACCCAGCTGTTTTGGGTAATTATCGTCCAGTCTCCAACCTTCGCCGTTGCGAAGGTTGTAGAGAGTGCTGTGGCGCGACAGCTACCTCAATACCTGGATGAAGGCGTCTATCTAGACCCGTTCCAGTCCGGCTTCCGACCCGGATACAGCACGGAGACAGCTTTGGTCGCATTGGTGGATGATCTCTGGAGGGCTCGGGACAGGGTTATTCCTCTGCCCTGGTCCTATTAGACCTCTCAGCGGCGTTCGATACCATCGACCATGGTATCTTGCTGCGCGGTTGGGGGATTGGGAGTGGGAGGCACCGATATCGGTGGTTCTCCTCCTATCTCTCTGACCGGTCGCAGACGGTGTTGACAGGGGGGCAGAGGTCGACCGCGAGGGGCCTCACTTGTGGGGTCCCTCAGGGGTCGATTCTCTCGCCCCTTCTGTTCAACATCTACATGAAACCGTTGGGTGAGATCATCAGTGGTTTCGGGGTGAGATACCAGCAGTACGCTGATGACACCCAGCTGTACTTTTCCACCCCGGACCACCCCAATGAAGTTGTTGAAGTGCTGTCCCGGTGTTTGGAAGCCGTACGGGTCTGGATGGGGAGAAACAGGCTCAAGCTTAATCCCTCCAAGACGGAGTGGCTGTGGATGCGGCACCCGATTCAGTCAGCTGCAGCCGCTGGCTGTTGGTGGCGAGTTATTGGCCCCAAAGGATAGGGTGCGCAACTTGGGTGTCCTCCTGGACGATCGGCTGTCGTTTGAAGATCATTTGACGGCCGTCTCCAGGGGGGCCTTCCACCAGGTTCGCCTGGTCCGGCAGTTGCGCCCCTTCCTTGATCGGGATGCCTTATGCACGGTCACTCATGCGCTCGTTATCTCTCGCTTGGATTACTGTAATGCTCTCTACATGGGGCACCCCTTGAAGTGCGCTTGGAGGCTTCAGTTAGTCCAGAATGCAGCTGCGCGGGTTATAGAGGGAGCTACACGTAGCTCCCATGTAACACCGATCCTGCGCAGGCTGCACTGGCTGCCTGTGGCTTTCCGAGTGCACTTTAAGGTGTTGGTTATGACCTTTAAAGCGCTCCATGGCTTAGGACCTGGGTACTTACGGGACCGCCTGCTGCTACCACATGCCTCCCACCGACCCGTACGCTCCCATAGAGAGGGACTTCTCAGGGTGCCGTCCGCCAAACAATGCCGGCTGGCGGCCCCCAGGGGAAGGGCCTTCTCTGTGGGGGCGCCCACACTCTGGAATGAGCTTCCCCCGGGTTTACGTCAAATACCTGACCTCCAGACATTTCGTCGCGAACTAAAAACACATCTTTTTATCCGCGCGGGGCTGGCTTAAATTAGTTTTAAGGGGAAATTTTATTAATTTTAAATGGGGTTTTTTAGTATGGATAATTTTTTAAATCTCAGGCTAATTTAATAAGTTTTTAAATGGTATTTTAATCTGTATATTGTGTTGTTTTACTTTTGCCTGTACACCGCCCTGAGTCCTTCGGGAGAAGGGCGGTATAAAAATTAAATAAAATTTAATAAATAAAAATTTAAATAAATAAATAAAATTTAATAAATAAATATGATGGCCATCACCAGGGGAGCTTTTTACCAGGTGTGCCTGATTCGCCAGTTGCGTCGCTTCCTTGACCAGGATTCCCTATGCACGGTCACTCATGCCCTTGTCACTTCCCGCCTGGACTACTCCAATGCTCTCTACATGGGACTCCCCTTGAAGAGCATCAGGAGGCTCCAACTGGTCCAGAATTCGGCTGCGCAGGTGATAGAAGGGGCACCACGATGCTCCCATATAACACCTCTCCTGTGCAGTCTGCACTGGTTGCCGGTGGTCTTCCGGGTGAAATTCAAGGTGCTGGTTGTCACCTTTAAAGCGCTCCATGGCACAGGACTGGGTTACTTACGGGACCACCTACTGCCATCTATAGCCTCCCATCGGCCTGTGCGCTCCCATAGGGAGGGCCTCCTCAGGGTGCCGTCAGTCAAACAATGTCAACTGGCGGCCCCCAGGGGGAGAGCCTTCTCTGTGACGGCTCCTGCCCTTTGGAATGAGTTGCTTCCTGGGCTGTGTCAACTCCCCGACCTCCGGTCTTTTAAACGCGAGCTCAAGACCTTTTTATTTCACCGTGCGGGGCTAGCCTGATGAAATTTTTTAGTGGGGGTTTTATGATGGTTTTGTCTTGTTTTAACTTTATTAGGCCATTTTATAATCAGTTTTTTAATAGTGTTTTTAATTTTGTTCATGTCTATGTTGTTTTCCTTGGCTGTAAACTGCCCTGAGTCCTTCGGGAGAAGGGCGGTATAAAAATCAAATAAATAAATAAATAAATAAATAAATAAATAAATAAATAAATAAATAAATAAATAAATAAATAAATAAATAAATAAATAAATAAATAAATAAATAAATAAATAAATAAATAAATAAATAAATAAATAAATATTCTAAGTGGTTTACAGACTCAGCATATCACCCCCAACAATCTCATGCAAAGAATATTCCAGATGTAGTCACATATTGATTTATGTCAAGTAATTATGATATTGGCAGCTCTATTTTCAATACTTCCAATACGTTCCTTGTTATTTCTAACATTCTGGTGGCCTTTTCTATAGTAGATATACATTACGTCAACACCTTCATTGATATATTTATTATTAGTCCAAAACCTTTCCTCGTCAGCCATTGCTAATTCTGATTACATCAGTTTGTATGTATAATTAGGATTTTTGCCACCCATGTGTATCACTTGCTCATATTGAACGACCCCTATCATTTAAATTGCCCACTGCCCTAAGTGCAGAGATTCCTTTGGAGATATTTACTACTTTGAAAAATTTAATGTCATAAACAAGCTGGACTATTTTACTAGTAACACCTTATTCCAGATCATCTATCTAGATCAGGGGTATCAAACTTTTGTCAGCGTGGCAGCGTCATGTGACATATCTGGACTTTTTTCCCATTTGCTAAAGCAGGCATGGGCATGGCCAGTGCATGACGCATCCGGTCCGTGGGCCACAAGTTTGACAGCCCTGATCTAAATGAAAAGCCATATTAGTTGAAGACAGAACAGCGAACTGTGATTCTCTCTCTCTTCCCCTCCTCTCTTTCTCTCCCCTCCTCCCTCTTTCTATTTAAATTAGATGAAATTGATAAGAATTTTGGAACTTTATAGCAGGAACAATGGCTAAAACAGATGCTTTTGATTGTGGTTTTAGTATTATAATGGACTGGAGGAGGCAAAAAACTGGAGAGTCCAACAATCACAACTGTGATAAAAATGGTAAGGACAGAACCTCAGATTATTACTGTGGTCAAAGCAGGAAAAAAGGAGCTGAAATTGGAAAAGGAACTTCTAAAGCACATGCCGGATGCATCATGTGCAGGCCATGCCCACCCCAGCTCCATGAAGGGAAAAAACATTGTGAAACATCACGTGACAGCAATGTGACACCACAAGTTTGACACCCATGTTCTAAAGCCAGCTTCCTTTCCAGCCAGTTTTCATACACAGCAGATAAACAACTAAATCCTCTATCTCTTTGACCTATACAATTTATAAAAATAGACTTAGTCGCAAGTCACTAAACTCTTACATATTTCTGCAAATTACATTTTCCAGTGCTTTTTGTAATGCAGGAAAAATTGGCATGTGCAATACACAAAGACCAACAACATGTTCTTCCAGTAGTCAGGAGAATAATTCAGGAAATATAAATTTGCAAATAAACTGTCCAATAGCAGTTTGTTACCAGTTGCCATAATCTATAACCTCTCAATTTTTTCCAAGGGTATGGGACTGTGGTCTTTTGCTATAATTATCAGCATACTCCATATCATGTTCTTCTAATCTGAAATATAGTTTTTATATAACTTAAAAAGTATTATTTCTAAAACCTTATCTATCAGAAAAATTAAGAGCAATTCAGAACAATTTATTTAGATCTATAAAATAATCTAAATTTAATAAAATAATATAACAAGATATAAATTTATTTAAATAAATAAATGAAATAATATCTAACTTCTCCTGAATATTTAAACCATATATGTTAGGAATAATAAAGCTATGTTCATGTAGCTGCTTAACATAAAACGCTTCAAGCAGTGATATACTGGAAAGGTAATAAAATAATGCAATAGGAACATAAATATTTGGTGCATAGGGATGTGCCAAATACTCCTACATGTAAATTCTTATGGAATGAATGTCTTGAGAAACTGTTGGATGGGGTTCTGAATGAGGTTCTACGGAAGACTAGATGTCCCTGAAGGAGTGGGAACAGTTTTTCAGTGGAGATTGCCAGCCAGCCAGTAAATTCTGGTAAATACAGTCTTCCAGACAAAGATTGTGAGATTATCCACTGGCACTCCGGACAGCTGATCCTTGTAAAGAGACTACAAGAACTTAGATATTTGTGGTCAACTCTTGAGCTGAGGGGCTGAGCGTGGAGGAATTTCAATGAAGTTCACAGCTGTAAGGCAATCTACTTAGATAAGAGATTTGCAAAAGCCTCACTTTCTTAATCATTAACAGATGCAATCAATTAAAATTTTAAAAAAAGAGATTTTTCCAAGTGGTGGATAAAAGAAATCCACTTGATGAGTCAACGTTCTTTCTGGATTAAAGAAGGAGAAAAGGCCTTTTAAAAAGCCTAAAAGCTTAACAAGAATAGGATATAAGAAAGTTTAAAATGGATAAAGGGGACAGTAATTTTGAAAAAGTGAATTTTGGTGATAGTGCTTTTGAAATATTGGAATTAAACTGACAGATGAACCTGACCTGACAAACAGACAAACCTGACCTGACAAACAGAATGTTATCTATTTAACATTAAAGAGTGTAGACAATTGATGAATTTTACAATCTAAAGATAAAGGTAATATAAATCAGATTATGATTGGAATGTAACCACATCTCTGAGCTTGCTTGTTTTCTTGGAGATGTTTTGTTACCAAACTAGGTAATATCATCAGTGCTAGTTAACGACTAGCCTTGTGGTGCAACCAAAACAATCTGGAACTGAACACACTCAAAACCGTAGAAATGGTGGTAGACTTTAGGAAAAACCCTTCCATACTTCCACCTCTCACAATACTTGACAACACAGTATCAACAGTAGAAACCTTCAAATTTCTGGGTTCTATCATATCGCAAGATCTCAAATGGACAGCTAACATCAAAAACATCATTAAAAAAGGACAACAAAGAATGTTCTTTCTGCGCCAACTCAGTAAGCTCAAACTGCCCAAGGAGCTGCTGATCCAATTCTACAGAGGAATTATTGAGTCTGTCATTTGTACCTCTATAACTGTCTGGTTCGGTTCTGCAACCCAACAAGAAAAACACAGACTTCAGAGGATAATTAGAACTGCAGAAAAAATAATTGCTACCAACTTGCCTTCCATTGAGGACCTGTATACTGCACGAATCAAGAAGAGGGCCGTGAAAATATTTGCAGATCCCTCGCATCCTGGACATAAACTGTTTCAACTCCTACCCTCAAAACGACGCTATAGAGCACTGCACACCAGAACAACTAGACACAAGAACAGTTTTTTCCCGAAGGCCATCACTCTGCTAAACAAATAATTCCCTCAACACTGTCAGACTATTTACTGAATCTGCACTACTATCAATCGTTTCATAGCTCCCATCACCAATCTCTTTCCACTTCTGACTGTATGACTATAACTTGTTGCTGGCAATCCTTATGATTTATATTGATATATTGATCATCAATTGTGTTGTAAATGTTGTACCTTGATGAACGTATCTTTTCTTTTATGTACACTGAGAGCATATGCACCAAGACAAATTCCTTGTGTGTCCAATCACACTTGGCCAATAAAAATTCTATAAAAAAAAAAAACACTGATGATAATCAGCACTAGCATTGATGATGTTACCTAATTTGGGTAATGAAGCATCTGCAAGAAAACAAGCATGTTCAAAGACTATCAAGGAACCTCATCTCAACCTTGAGCTACAAATAACCTCCTTTACTGGTTATCAGATTCAAAATAGGCAAAAGAATTGGCTTCGAAGACTGACTTTGAAGAGGAATTGGGTACAAATGATGAATATGCAATTTCTAAATGTTTAAATTTTATTGAAACGGAAGACAAGTGAAAGATTGTATGATAAAGTGGATTAATACTCGTGATGTCTCGCCTGGATTACTGCAATGCTCTCTACATGGGGCTCCCCTTGAAGGGCATCCGGAGGCTACCGTTAGTCCAGAATGCGGCTGCGCGGGTGATAGAGGGAGCCCCTCGTGGCTCCCGCATAACACCCATCCTGCGCAGACTGCACTGGCTACCTGTGGCCTTCCGGGTGCGCTTCAAGGTTTTGGTGACCACCTTTAAAGCGCTCCATGGCATAGGGCCGGGTTATCTACGGGACCGCCTACTGCTACCGAATACCTCTCACCGACCCGTGCGCTCTCATAGAGAGGGACTCCTCAGGGTGCCGTCAGCGAGGCAATGTCGTCTGGCGACGCCCAGGGGAAGGGCCTTCTCTGTGGGGGCTCCCACCCTCTGGAACGAACTGCCCCCAGGACTTCGTCAGCTTCCGGACCTTCAGACCTTCCGCCGCGAGCTTAAAACATACTTATTTAATTGCGCAGGACTGAGCTAGATTTTAATTTACGGGTTTTAAATTGGGTTTTATTCTTATATTTTTAATTATTAGGCTTTTAGAATAAGTTTTTTAATTGTTTTTAGACTGTATTTATCTGTTTTTAAATGCCTGTAAACCGCCCTGAGTCCTTTGGGAGATAGGGCGGTATATAAATATGAATAATAAATAAATAAATAAATAAATAAATAATATACAGATGGAACAATGGAAAAATATGATTGAAAGGACTGAAATGTAATAATCTTAAAGAAAATTTTATATAATTATGCACTGTTGATATATGACATCAGAAACATCTAGCATGTATACAGGTATTTTAAATTTACATTGGAAATAGAAAAACAAGAAAGGTACTTTTATCATGTTTTGTGGATATACAAAAAAGCTAGAAGATTTGGGGGTTCAAATGCATACATTAATTCAGAAAATTTTAAAGATTAATATACAACTGAAACAGAAGTGGTATTCAGCAGGTTCTGACCAGTTCTGGAGAACCGGTAGCAAAAATTTTGAGTAGTTTGGAGAACCAGTAAATACTACCTGTGACTAACCCCGCCCCCATCTATTCTCTGCCTCCCGAGTCCCAGCTGGTTTTTTTTTATTATTTGCATTTATATCCCGCTCTTCTCTGAAGACTCAGGGCGGCTTACACTATGTCAAGCAATAGTCTTCATCCATTTGTATATTATATACAAAGTCAACTTATTGCCCCCAACAATCTGGGTCCTCATTTTACCTACCTTATAAAGGATGGAAGGCTGAGTCAACCTTGGGCCTGGTGGGACTTGAACCTGCAGTAATTGCAAGCAGCTGCTGTTAATAACAGACTGCATTAGTCTGTTGAGCCACCAGGCTCAATTTGGGGATTTTGCAGCAACCTTCCCCTCCAGTGGAGTGGGAATGGAGATTTTACAGTATCCTTCCCCTGCCACCCCCACCAAGCCATGCCACGCCCACAGAACCAGTAATAAAAAAATCTGAATCCCACCACTGAACTGAAACCAAAACTTTTCCTCTTGGAACTGATAGATAGATAAAACAATTGAGGAAAAATGTCATGAATTTTGTTTCTATAGCTAATAATATCAACAAGATTATTATATGCCCAAAGATGAAAAATTCAGCAATACTTACAGTGAAGGAATGGTTGGTGAAGGTGATAGAACTTGTTGAGATGGCCAACTTGACCTGTATGATTAGAGAAAAGACAATATTTCCATTTATTGCTGATTGGAAATGTTTGTGGACTTTTTGCATCAAACAGAAAAAATGAAGTTATGATCTATGGTTTTGATGATTAGAGAAGATAAATTATAGAAAGAAAGTCACAATGTAACTTTATAGAAAATAGAAAAAAATAAATCTACAATTATAACTGCTGTAAATAGGCTACTTTTTTATACCTTGATTCTTTCTTTTCTATTTTTCTTTATTCTATTTTTTCTTTTTGTTCTTTAGCTTTTTTTATTTTTCTTATTTTTTCCTTTACTCTATTTTACTTTCTATTAATTTTTACTCTTGACTTTAAAGCTTTCAATAAAATTATATTTTACAAAGAAAGTTTGCTGAACAAATAACATAATATGCATTCCTGAAATGATGGTAGTGCATCTCTATTCATGACCTGTAAAGATGAAGGAAGGGAGATATACTTTTAGACTGGAAGGAGTCTATTGTCTTTCTAGAAAACATCCTGCAGAAAGCACAGTTCCACAATGCGGTCTTTTTAGCAGTTCCAAGAAGGCTCCATACCCATTTGCACTACTCAGGTGACCCTGAGGACACAGACAAACCCCCAAGTGGCCCAACGACTTTCTAAAAAATGCAAATGATCAGTTATCTGCAAGGAATATAAATTATTCCATTCCCCACCATCCAGTCAAAACTGAAGAAGCTTCTTGAATGAGCTTTGGTGAACTTTGGTGGCATGCTCACAGAACAGAAAAGGGCCGGAATAGCTCAGGCTGTAAGGAGCCTGTTATTAGAACACAGTAGCCTGCAATTACTGCAGGTTCAAGCCCGGCCCAAGGTTGACTCAGCCTTCCATCCTTTATAAGGTAGGTAAAATGAGGACCCAGATTGTTGGGGGGGCAATAAATTGACTTTGTAAATATACGAATAGAATGAGACTATTGCCTTATACACTGTAAGCCGCCCTGAGTCTTCGGAGAAGGGCGGGATATAAATGTAATACAAAAAAACAACAACATGTGGAATTAGTACTTCTACTTCTGAGAATGTAAAAGATGTCATTCACTCAGTGTCCTAGCTACTGGTGACACAGGAATAATAAGAATCCCCTTATAACAACATAAGGGGATGATAATGTAGCCTTTACATCAAACAGAATGAAATAGATTGCTCAGTCGTCCACATTTTTAGTAGGTATTGGAAGTATCTGTCTAGCTAATTGGTGAAATATGCAAATAGTTGG
This sequence comes from Ahaetulla prasina, assembly GCF_028640845.1. Classification (NCBI taxonomy): domain Eukaryota; kingdom Metazoa; phylum Chordata; class Lepidosauria; order Squamata; family Colubridae; genus Ahaetulla; species Ahaetulla prasina. The sequence continues at coordinate 102,164,278 of NC_080542.1, forward strand.
TAAGAAGGTATAGATAGTGGTGAACCAACAGCCTTCAACAGCACCTTTTACAGAGAGTCCCTACTTCAAAAGTTGGAACCGTAACTCTGACATGGAAGTGAAGGGAATTGTTTTGAAGGCAGGAAGAGACAGAAGTCCCTGCCATCAAGAACAGATTGCCCAGGGAGCAATCTGTTTCAAATAAGCTCACTGAAAGACCAAAAATAATTGAATGACAATCTAAATGAACTAATGCTGTGTTCTCAAGAAGGGCTAGAACTACTTCTGAAGTGGATCAGAGACCTTTCCCTTAGAATTACTTGACAATCCAAAGACCAAGAAAGTGCCCTTATAATTGGTCGTGTCAAGGGCACCACCATTTAATATCTATGGTGGAGAAAAGACTTTGGATTACTAGGCCTTATATGCTGGATATACCATATTTTTCGGAGTATAAGATACACCTCCCCCCCCCAAATGTGAAAATGTCTGTGTGTCTTATACAGCAAATGTTGCCAAAGCTCCGCCCACACACCAGCCCCCATCTTTCCGCTGTTTTTAGCCTCCATGCATCACGTTTTTCACCTCTGCAGGCTCCATTTTAGACCCATTCCAGGCTGCAGAGATTGACACAACACATTGCTGTCGATCACTGCCTCTGTGTGTTGCCTTTTCAGCCTCTCCACATCCCATTTTTGGCCTCCGCACATCATGTTTTCAGCCAGGTCCAGGTGGCAGGGATCTGCAGCGGTGGGTATCCTTGCCTCCTGGAACGTGTGATGTGCAGTGGCCAAAAACGGGGCATGTGTGGAGGCCGAAAATGCAACGCACGGAGGTCAAAAATGCGACACACAAAGACAGTGATCAGTGGCAATGTTCTGTGGTGAACCCAGCAGCCTGAAATGGGTATAAAATGGAGCATGCAGAGGCCAAAAACACAATGTATGGAGGCCAAAAACACAACGCATAGAGGCAGCAATGGGCTGAGGCAATCCCCGCAGCCTGGAACAGCTGATTGGTGGTATTCTAGAAGGCCGATCCAACCATCAATCAGCTGCTTGTGCTGAATCAGGCTGCAATAATGTGCTGAAGCTGACCAGGCTGTTTGCTGTTTGCTGCAAGGACACTAGCCAGATAATTTTTTTTTTTATTTGAATTTATATCCCGTCCTTCTCCAAAGACTCAGGGCGGCTTACATTGTGTTAAGCAATAGTCTTCATCCATTTGTATATTATATACAAAGTTAACTTTTATTGCCCCCAACAATCTGGGTCCTCATTTTACCTACCTTATAAAGGATGGAAGGCTGAGTCAACCTTGGATAAATACCATCAAATACCGATGGATGCTGGTAGGCAGAGGCAGATTTTTTTTTCCTCCCCAAAAACTAAGGTGGGTCTTATACTCCAAAGTGTCTTATACTCCAAAAAATACGGTAATAGTAAGTCAAACTGTAGCATGCCATGGATAAGAATTTCTGAGCCTGAGCAAATCCTTGGACTTACATGATTTATCATTCAACTCGATTTCTTTTGGATATATCACTATACATGATTTAAAACAAATTATAGTACATTGATGAACAAGTCAACTACAATTCCTCAGTAACTTAACCAATTGAGCTTTATTTTAAACCAGAACAATGCAATTCCAGTAGCTAATAGATACACATATCAGCAGCATAATTGCCCATCTCCTGCTATAAAAATTAGAGTCAGAGATCATTCTTGAAAAACAAAACAAAATCATATTGTATGAGTAACTCAGATGCCTTTTTTTAAAAGGGTTTTTTTTGTAAAAATATTCCTAGCTTTTTTTAATTTTTACAATCTTTGTGGAAATTTATCTTTTTCATGTAAATGTACTAATTGTCAAAACAGTGGAATGAAGAAAACAAATTTCTGGGGCCAAAAATGATATAGCATTCATACAAGTCACTTTGTAAACTTGTGGAATTAGTGAACTGGACAAAATACAAGGATTCCAATGAAATAATTGGTGCTTTTGAAACTACTTTCAAATTTCTACAAAAAGAACGTCTAAAGAAACTATTCTTTTTTCTTTTACAGGGTCTCCATACTGTGTAAGATAGTCATGCCATAAAACCAGCCAAACCCTAACTTTAAACTATAAAATTGGCAATCATAGCTGCCTTAGTTATAACTGTGAGAACAAGACATCTCTAAATTGATAATATTTTTTAACAATTAGAGGTCACCTGCAGCATGAGAAATTTTCCAGTTTGGGAGAACTATACAGAGAAGGTGCTTTGATGAACTAAAGAAACTTGTTAATGTTCTACTCATTATGTTTGAAAAATTGGATGAAGTGATGAAATATCAGATGAGAGAGAGAGAGACAGACAAGACAGACAGACGATGTTATCCCTTTCTTCAGAAGACTGAATTTTTACTAGATTGTTATAATGCAATGGATATTAGATAGTTTGAATTATATTTGCCTTGTGGGAAAGCACTGAAGGAATTAGGAATCTATATATATATAAATGCAAAAACAACTCACACATTAATCACGAAATCTCCATAAAGCCTACAAACTTGAAATTTGCCACGTATGTTCCTCTTGGCTTCTAGATGCTCACTAAGAAAGGATATTTTGAAATGATCATCAGAGCATTAGTATTTTCTATATTATTATTAACACGCTCTGATGCTAATTAGTTAGACATTCTACTGCCCCTCCCAACTTGAAAATAACTCTGGAAAGAATTGGATAGCATAGGACAGGCTTCTGTGGTACAATCTCATGGAGAGAAGGGGCTAGAAAGCCTGAGGGAGATAAGGGGATAGGGTAGGAGATGTTTCTGTGGGACAAGGCTGAGGGAGAGAAGGGGATAGGTTTCTATGGAGCCAGCCTGAGGGAGAGAAGGGGAGAGGAGAGGATCTATGGAGCTAGCCTGAGGTAGAGAAGGTAGGATAGGAGAGGCTTCTGTGGAGCCAGCCTGAGGGAGAGAAGGGGACGGGAGACGATCTATGGGGCCAGCCTAAGGAAGAGAAGGTGATAGAGAGGAGAGGCTTCTGTGGGGCAAGCCTAAGGGAAAGAAGGGGACAGAGAGGAGTGGCTTTTGTGGGGCTATCCTGATGGAGAGAAGGGGAGAGGAGAGGATTTATGGGACCAGCCTGAGGGAAAGAAGGGGATAGGATAAGAGAGCCTTCTGTGTAGCCAGCCTGAGGGACAGGAGAGGCTTTTGTGGGGGAAAGGAGAGGATCTATGGGGCAAGCCTGAGGGAGAGAAAGTGATAGAGAGGAGAGGCTTCTGTAGGGCAAGCCTAAGGGAAACAAGGGAATAAAGAGGAGAGGCTTTTGTGGGGCCAGCCTGAGGAAGAGAAGGGGAAAGGAGAGGATCTATGAGGCCATCCTGAGGGAGGGAAGGGAAGAGGAGAGGGCAAGCCTGAGGAAGAGAAGGGAGTAGGATAAGAGAAGCTTCTGTGGAGCCAGTCTGGGGGAGAGGAGAGGCCTTTGTGGGGCCATCCTGAGGGAGAGAAGGGGAGACTATAGGATTTATGGGGCCAGCCTGAGAGAGAAAAGGGGAGAGGAGAGGACAGGAGAGGCTTCTGTGGAGCCAGCCTGAGGGAGAGGAGAGGCTTTTGTGGGGCCAGCCTGAGGGAGAGGAGAGAAGAGGATCTATGGGGTCACTCGGAGGGACAAAAGGGGAGATGAGAGTACAGGAGAGGCTTCTGTGGGGCCAGCCTGAGAAAGAGAAGGAGAGAGGAGAGGCCAATCATAACTACTCATTAATTTTCAAATTCTAAGTGTCAATTTATCAAGCTCGATTACATAGTTTCATAGCGGTGGTATTCAGCTAGTTAGGTATAATGCCTTCAGGAAAAATGACTAAGAAAGGACAAAGCAAGAAACTTTTCTTTTGCCCAGGTAAAAACTCTGGAATGATAATTTTTAAGTTGAAAGAAATGGAATTCTTGTTGAAAATGGTAAGAATGGAAGCAGTTCACAAGGGGAATGGCTGACTTACTTAGATATATTTGACCAGATTCTGGATAAGCGTTTGTTAAAGATGCTTTGATCTGAATTCTGTATTGAAGGAAGTTGGCTATGTCATCTCATCCAACTTCTGATGATTCTCTAAGATCAAGAAGCTATGATATAAAATAATGCACACAAAGTCTTCAAGTAAGGTATGATCTGTGAAATTCAGCAAATAACTATTGAAGTTAGCCAATAATTCCAAAAACAATTCAGAAACTAGAAGCATAAGAATTTGAAACAAAAAAGAAAACCTGGAAGTGGTTTAAAAGCAGATATTTGAGAGGCATATCACCTACACTTTGAGCTTTTGTACATCGCCCCACAAAGAGATGCATCTTAATCCAGACAAAAGTGAGTGTAGATTAGGGGAAAAACTGCTAGGAAAAATAATTGTTAGAAGTTTATGGAACAGGGTTAGTTTCCATTGCAGATAAGCATTTATGAAATAAAAACTTTAAATTTAAGCACACTATCCTTTTCCTTATTTCTTACATTTATAATTCTGTTAACAATTTTTTATTTATAATATATATTATAAACTTACCTCAAGAAGTCAGTCTCAAGCCTTGGTCAGTCTCAAATCTTTGTCAGGAATCAAAGCTATGGACTTATAAAGGCCACTTTTGGACAAAAATGCCATCCCATTTTCATAAATGAGTAACATACTGATAATAAAAATGTCATTGTGACCAGGTTATCTAAACCTAATTGGCAACATTTCCATATGTGTACTTTTTCTCTGATCGTGGAAGCTTATTTTCTGAGAAATAGCCAATATACTAATAAAAAGTCTTGCTCTGAGTATGCTGAATCATCTCTTACAAAGAAAATTGTAGTCAAGGACAGGTAAATTTGGCATCTGCCTTGCTTTGGAGAAAATAAATATTGCCAATGTTCTATTCCTAAGGAACAGGTCAAATTAACTCCCTCATTTTCCATGAGCTGTTTTTCCTGTTAAAGAGAAAACAGCAAATAGATCTGCAAACAAACAGCCTGGATCAATGATATTTTATAAAAGATGACATATAAAAAGAAAAGTTGGCATATAAAAAACCCAGGTTGCCTACATATGTTTTAAAAATGTATAGCTAACACTATTTTATTTACTGTATACCGTGTTTCCCCCAAAATAAGACATCTCCTGATAATAAGCCCAATCGTGCTTTTGAGCTCATGGCAACAAGGCGCTTATTTCAGGGTTCAGAAAAATATAAGACGGGTTCTTATTTTCAAGGAAGTTAAAAAACAAAGAACTTGACAAAAAGGATACTGTTTAGCAGAAATAGAAATGTCACCCTTCACATTGCATAAAAATACAAGCATTAGATTGGAAGAAGCAGAGATTCAAGGGAAAGAGAAAGGTGAGGATTGCCAACATTTATTACAGGTAATCCTTGATTTACAACAGTTTGTTTAGTGACAATTCAAAGTTACAATAGCATTGGGGGGGGAAAGTGACTTATGACTGTTTTTCATACGATCATTGCAGCATCCCTACGGTCAGGTGAATAAAATTCAGATGCTTGATAACTGACTCATATTTATGATGATTCTCGTGTCCCAGGATCATGTGATTATGTTTTGTGACCTTCTGACAAGTAAAATCAGTGGGGATATTAACAACCATGTTATTGACTTAACAGTAACAGTGATTCACTTAACAACAGAAAGGTCGTAAAATGGCACAAACTCACTTAACAACTTGCTTAGCAACATAAATCTTGTGCAGAATTGTAGACATAAGTTGAAGACTACCCATAACTTCTTGACCAAGCTATTCCAAATGCTAGGTAACTGTCACCTAGCATTTGTCTGGAGTAGGATCTGACTTGATAATTAGCTTGTTCAAGTTCTCAAGTCACTTCAGTGGTTATGGTAACACTTATCTCAAATCAGTGTAGTCCTTGCCTGTTAGAAGGTCCTTAATATATAATACTTAATACAGACTATAGCACCATGCAGTATTTTGTCAAAAAAAGTATTTTTTTTACTTTAACACAGTGGTGGGATTCAAATAATTTAACAACCGGTTCTCTGCCCTAATGGTTTCTTCCAACAACCAGTTCGCCAAACTGCTCAAAAAATTAACAACCAGTTCTCCCAAAGTGGTGCGAACTGGCTGAATCCCACCACTGCTTTAACACTAATGTTAAAGTTTGTTCTGGCTTACTCTCTACTCATAGGCATTTTTAATGTACAGTGAAATTTTGTGTACAGTATCTTCCTACATTATTGTCTCTTAAATTTGGAGTTCTGAAATATCTAATTTGTAAACCAGCACCAAGATATTATCTGCTATTTGTTCCTTTTTATTAATTTTCACAGTTTGTTCAGATTTTGCAGTTTCATTATTTAAGTTTTTCCAACTGATAAGTAACCACAAATGTGAGTTGGAAAAGGAAATTTGGTATGACTTCTCAATCACATTGGGATTCTTTATTGCAGTGTAACTTAACTAATGATTGTGTACAAGCAGTTTCTTGGTACTTTACAAGAAGCGGGAAAAAGGAAATACATTAACTTGAAATTGTGGCAAACTTTGCCTGAAGCTTCCAGAAAATTAACTTCAGACATTATTCAGGTAAAACTGGAAAGAAGACAGAATAGAATATAAAAAATCATTGAGATGTGGAACAGTAACAGAACCTTAATGCCATCCTAATTACATTCTCCAATTTCTTTTCGTGGGAAAAGCCCCTAAAGTACAACCTCGGTGGCAGAGTGGTTAGAGTGCAGTACTGCAGGCTGACTGCAATTTGGCAGTTCAGATCCTACCAGGCTCAAGGTTGACTCAGTCTTCCATTCTTCTGAGGTGGGTAAAATGAGGACCCAGATTGTTGGGGACTATAGGCTGACTCTCTAAACCATTTAGACAGGGCTGTAATGCACTGTAAAGCGGCATACAAGTCTAAGTGCTATTGCTATTGCTACATGGTACTTTTTAAATCACTGTTTCAAACACATCTACAGGAATTCCTTGACTTATGACCATAACTGATTTCTATTACTAAGCATGTCAGTAGTTAAGTGAGTTTTTTACAACCTTTCTTGTCAGTTAAATTAGTAATATAGTTGTTAAGTGAATCTAGCTTTCCCATTGACTTTGCTTGTCAGAAGGTTGCAAAAGATCATCACACGACCCCAGGACACTGCAACTGTCATAAATATGAACCAATTGCCAAGTATCTGAATTTCAATCACATGACAATGGGGATGCTGCAACCATTGTAAATGGAGAAAATTGTTGTAAGTTACTTTTTTATGCCACTGTAACTTCAAATGAATGATTGAATGTCAAGGATTACTTGTAGCTAAAAATGTTTCATACTGAGTGTCCATAAGATATAGTTTAAAAAATAAAGTCAAGATGGAGGCCACACGAGAGCAATCCCATAAAAACCAGGCAGAGCTTCAATCACATCATCATGACAATTATTTTAACTTTTTTTATTACAATCAGTATGTGTCTATTTTAGAGTCACAGAGGTAGTCTTGAGAGACTGCAGATAGTCCTTGACTTATGACTACACTTGGGACCAGAATTTTGGTTGCTAAGCAAGGTGGTTGTTAAGCGAGTTGTACCTGATTTCACAACTCTTTCCCCCACAATTGTTAAGTGAGTGATAGCAGTTGTTAAGTGAATCGCATAGTAATAAAGCAAAACTGGCTTCCCCCATTGACTTTTGCTTGTCGGAAGCTGGCTAGGAAGATTGCAAATGGTGACCATGTGACTTTGTCATGCTCTGACCACTGTAAATACTTGCTGGTGGCCAAGAATCCAAATGTTGATCACTTGACCATGAGAATGTTGCAACAGTCATGTGAGGAATGATTGTATATCACTTTTTTCAGTGTTGTAACTTTGAATGGTCACTAAAAATGGATGTAAGTCAAGGACTACCAGTATTCAAAAACTGTTCCATAACAAAGAGGAAAATGTGCTTTGAGCCCCAGGAAAGGAGAACGCCTTCAGATGAAACTGAGCTGGCCCAACCCATCCAGAAGGGCTTAAAAAGGAGAGAAGGTAAGATACAATCAGTTTTGAAAGATGCTGATAATAAAGTCTATTTGAATAATTCTAGCTTTCTTATGAAGCCTGTTTCCTGGACAATCCTATGGGGATGAACTCCTGCACATTCTTATTGGAGAAAAATGGAGTCAATAGGGATATGGTATGAAACCATGAATGGGGTTCAAGTATTATAGTAAATCATAATTTAGTTTGTTTGGATCATACACTTTTTATTGTGTTTAAATACTAGAAAATATATTTTAATGGTACTCATGATTGTATTCTCAATTTTAATGTCTAGCCATTAAATTTAAGTTAAAAATGCTGTACATCCTGAAATGGAAAGTATATCTTACTTTGATACTGTTTGCTGTCCTCCATGAAGCAAATACAAGTTTGAAAAGAAACTTGTCAAGAAAAATAACTGAAAATCGGAATAAAGTGTTTTTCCTACTTTATCTAAACTGTGTGTGTCCACAAAGCACAGCTGATCTGATTCTTTTTTTTATTTTATTTTTTTAATAATATAGATAAAAAAGAGCAAAATGTTCAAAATTATATATATAATGTTTTGCCTGGTTACAGTTCTTTGGAGTAATATTCATCATAGTACGATGGTACTATAATAGTATCCTCTGATGGTAGTTTCATAATAACAGTGCTTTTCCCTCATAGCATTAATACATATTAATTAGTACCATATTTCCCCCAAAATACAACCTATTCAGAAAATAAGTCCTAGTTTTATTTTTTGGGGTGGGCCTAATATACGCCCTACCCCAAAAGTAAGCCCTAGTCCAGTGATGGCGAACCTTTGACGTCATTGAGTGCCAGCCTGCATGCTGGAAACGGTATGCAAAAACATCCCGTGAGGTATGTGCAGCCCCACTGGCCTTCACGTGCGTGGGAGCACCAATACCCGGAAGAGCAGCATTCCGTTGTGCATGCATGAGCTGGCACCCAAACACCTGGATACTGGGATGGACATGTGCCTGAAAAACAGCTGTCCATCATGCATGCACGCGACGTCAACATGGAAGTTCAGGTGCCAGCTTGTGCATGTGTGATGGAACATCACTCTTCCGGGTATTGGCGCTCCCACACGCACAAAGGCGCAAAAAACCTGTTTTTGGTTTATTGTTACTTCCACCATTAATATTTTTCCTTCTTCATCTGTGTATGTAGATTTGGCTTTTATTGTTTCTTTGATGTATAAGACCACCACCCCTTTTCTTTTGTTGTGCCAGAGAGAAATATAATTTCCCAATTTTGGGGTACTCTAAGAGTTTATTGTATTGTCTTTTGATAAGTTCTTCTTGTAAGCAAATTATATCTGTCCTTTTTTTGCAATTTTGTAAAAAGTCTCCTTTTCATGGGAGAGTTTAGTCCATTAATGTTAATTAGAATAGAATAAAATAGAATTTTTTATTGGCCAAGTGTGATTGGCCAAAGAATTTGATTTTCGTGCATCTGCTCTCAGTGTACATAAATAAAAAATAAAATAGTATGTTTGTTTCTTCTTTCATTGTGTCACTTATTCGTGGGTTTTTCGGTTCTAGCTGCTCTTGTTTCTCTCTGCTCCTTTGTTCTTATTCTTTCTTGTTCTGCTCATCTCTTTTGTTCAACTTTACTTCCTTCTTGTTGTTTAGTCATAGTTTCATCTATCATTAATTCCTCTTGCCTCTATTTTCTACTTCCTCTCTTCTTGTTTGTTGCTCCTGTGATATAAAATAATAGTTGTAGAATTCATATGCACTATCTAGGGAGTCCAGTCTGTGTCTTCTATCATTCCAGGTAACAAAATTCCCTCTGGTATCAACCATCTAAAGTTTACTTGGTGTTTGATCAACTGTCCTGTCAGAAACTGATTCTGCTTCCTCAGATCTCTAACTTTTCTGGGTACTTGTTTTAGCACCACAATCTCTCTTTCTTTATATTTCAGGGTTTCCCCTTTTATTTTTTTAAGAATTTCTGCTCTTATTGTTTTTTTCATAAATCTTACATATACTTCCCTTGGGAGTTTGTTCTTAGCATAGCTAGTGTAGATTCTGAATACTTCGTCTATCTCCAACTTCATCTCCTGTCTTGTTATTTGTAATGTTTGAGCCAAGAGGTCTACCATCAACTCAGCTATGTTTTCTTCTTTTCCTTCTTCGATATTCTGAAACCTCAAGAAGTGTTCAGCCTTTTTTTATTTGCAACTGGATTACCGTTCCTTCAAGTTCTTTATTGGCCTGTGTTAGTCTCTGATTCATTTCCCCTGGGGTGGGGGTGTTCTGCTTGTTCTGATTTTTCTTCAATTATTTTAATCTTTTCTTCATTTTTGGTTAACATTTGTTGAAAAGTCTCCAGTTTTTATCCATATTTTGTATTTTTCCCTTGATCACTCCCATTTCAGTTCTTATCTCCCCTATCTCAGACCTTATTTCAGTATGGTTCTTGATTATGACCTCTTGTAATGATTGGAACATTTCCATATCTTTTTGAATCGTATTGATTTTTTCCTGTTGAATTAAGCTTTCTATTGACCTTCGTCAATTTTCAACGAAGTACTGAAAAACATTGATGCTGGCCTCAAAGTAAACAGTGCTCAGATCAACAATTTAAAATATGCTGATGATACAGTTCTGCTTGCCAGTAAACATGAAGACCTTCAGCTCTTCATCAACAAAGTCTCAGAAATATCTGAAAAATATGGCTTGAAGCTTAATACCTCAAAAACCAAGATCATGGTCATCAGCAAACAACCCATTAATTTACCACTGATAAATTCAGAAGGAATACCACTAGAAAAAGTTGAAAGAATCATATACCTCAGTTTTAATTTACATGAAAGCTGGGACATTATCAGTGAAGTAAAGACAAGCATAGAGAAAGATCAAACAGCATTCTTCAAAATGAAAAAGGTCTTCTGGCATCATGACATAAGCCTAAGACTGAAAATCAGACTTGTCAGATGTTACATCTTTTCTATCCCGCTCTACGGAGTAGAAAGTTGGTCTCTGACAGAAAGCCCCTTGAAGAAACTAGAAGCATTTGAAATATGGATTTACAGATGGCTGTTACGTATAAACTGGCTTAACAAAATCACAAATGAGGAGGTGATAAGCCATCTGGGAAATCAAAAGAAAATCATCAAAGCCATTAAAAAGTGAAAGTTAGAATATTTTGGACATGTGATGTGACACCCAGAAAAATATGGCATCCTTCACTTAATCCTCCAAAAAAAGATTGAAGACAAATGAGGTCCATGCAGAAGAAGAACATTATGGCTTCAAAACCTAAGGGACTGGTTTGGATAAAACTCATCAGCACTTTTTCATGCAGCTGTTGACAAAAATAGGATTGCCAACATGATTGCCAAAGTCCAATGACAGATATAGCATAAGAAGAAGAAATTGATTTTTGACTTGAAGGGCTTGAAGTTGCTGATGATGGGCTGGATGATGGGGCAGATGATGGTGCCGATCCAGTTTTTTCCCCTAATTTAGGTAGGTTTGAATTTGACATTTTGAACTTTATCAATATATCAGCAACTTTATATAAAGTGATCTGATTCTTAAAGGAAACAAAAAGAAGAAAGTTCCTTCATAGCTTCTCAAAGTCATGTACAGTTTTGTTGCATAAACATTTTTTGCTGGCTTGTAACAGAGGTCTCGAATTTTGTCTCAGTTAATAGCCAGCTAAAAGTCCTTAGGCAAAGAAGCAAGACTTCTTTTACAGATGTTTTATACCTCATATAATGATAGCAGGAAGTCATTTAACTTTTACTAATGTCAAATTCAATGCCTCCACAATAGAAATAAGACTGTGAAATACTTTTTTTAAAAATTTGCATTTATATTCCGCCCTTCTCCGAAGACTCAGGGCGGCTTACATTATGTCAAGCAATAGTCTTCATCCATCTGTATATTATATACAAACTTGATTTTATAATTAGTTTATGGATATAAAATAAAATATGTGAGAATAAATTATGAGTACTCTAAAATCGTGGCATAAGAAACACGATGGGGGAAGTCTGGGATTTCCACCATTGCAAAGGCATGTTTCTTAAACTTGGAGAAAAGAATACGTTCCCATGTATCTGCTCAAGTCTTCTCCAAGATGCAACTATTTGATGTTTTGAAAAGAGGTGTATTACAGAATGTTACAAAGCAGTCTTTGAATGCTTTGCTCAAATCACATTTACACATCTTTTTTAGATTTTTTTTTTTTAATTTAGTCTTCATGAAATGTCTTATGTGAATCCAATGACTGTGGTTTATTCACACTAGAATCAAGGGATGACAAGACTCAATCCCCTCTTCTTCGCCTTGGCTTTTCTATCAATCTTCTATATCCAAAAGTGATTATTGGACTGCAGTCAAATCTACTAATATGATTTGATGAATTTAAAAGAGCATGGATTCTCATTTTCATTTGTTTCAATACATTTCAGATTCTAATATATTCCAGTCATCCTTATTTGCAAACAAGTATCATTAAGTTCACTTGGATGGATCCCAATTAAATATGAAGTGGGAAATCAAATTACATCTATCAACTTTTTTTATCCAAGAAATGTACTAGAGAAGAACAATTTAGATTAAGAGTGAAGCACAGGAAAAAGAGGTTTTTATATTTTTCCTAAAATATGTTTCTGATTTATAGCCCCAGTTTTAAAGCTGCTATGGCTGTATTGTATTGATTGCTTTCAAACATGGTAAACCATTTTGTTTTTAATCTGTCCTTTTCAACTAAATAAGGAATGTACAAGAAGTGATATGATTTGGACATTGTATCCAATTTGCTAATTTGGTACATTTTTCTGAATAGCTTTGTTCTAGATACCAGAACACTTAAGGCATGTATTGACTATTTCAACTGAATGATGTTTTCCACAGGAGAAACATAAATCTTATTTTTCTGATAGGTATATGGCTTTTTCTGAAATGGCTTTTTGTGAAAAAGGTGGAAGATAAACGAAGTTATTGCAAGTAGAAATCTTTTAGTAATAACCAATGGATATAAAAGAGAATAAAAAGTATTTCTATTCTTTTTCTAAAGTATTAGGCTTAATAAAGTAAATAATGCTGCTATTATAATAATTCATGTTTACTTAGATAATTATTCTACTATTTTCAGTAGAACTGGCATACAGTATGAGATTTTACTTCACAATATTTCTAAAGTATTGATTTAAAAAATTCCTAAATAGTGCATATTTAAAAAAATAACTAAAAAATGGGTTAGACTTCAATCCCATCTTCCTTTACTTTGAAGAAAATTCTATTCAACACAGAAATACTTTTTATAGGACACAGCTATACACAACATTCCTAATCCATGAGTGTATTTAATAAAAAAAAAATAAGATGTACCCTTTAAGATACCAAAATCTGAAACAGTTCCTAATTTTGCACTTTTCTGTGTAAAGAACTTTTGATTCTTTAATAAAAAATTTTTAAAAATACCTGAATGGACAGAACTGTATAAGAAATTGATTTAATTTCCTACTAAGTTTTGAGGGAAGAAGGCAGTAAAAAAAAACCTCTCTTTTTTTCAGTTTCCATCAATTATTGGTGTGAAAACATGACATTGAGCAGGCTTGATGATTCGATGCTCAGCAGTGGGCACAGTGATTTCTCTTCCTTTCTACACATCAGGCATCTTTCATTGTGGGAGGGGAATTTTCTCCTCTACTGTGACTGAAGCTGAAATTAACAGTAGGTTTTGGCCCAGCAAACACCACTTTTAAAATTATATAGTGACTTTATCGTGCTAAAACACGTTTGTTTTCACACCATTGTCATGGATGATCTCAGTAGGGCAATGTTGCAGAGAATAATGGTTTAGTCAGTCTCAGAGTTAGCAAAGAGAACACAAAACAATGTACTTATATTGATGCAGATGTAAATAATGCCATTTACAATTTTTTGACAATGGAATAATAGTGTTTTTTTTAATAATTGTCTGGTGATTATTGTAGCCTGGCAAGCTTCCTTCCAATCAACTCTACAGAGACATAAAATGCATAACCTTAGATGCCTCTGTGACTTCATGCTTATCTGTTGTGCAGCAGTTTGAGAATGCTTCAAGACATTCCTGAGAAGTTTAAAATCAGCACATTTTTATGAACCCAGTAGAGCCACAAAAAGGACAGAAAAGTCTGTAATTGTTTTGCCTTCATTTTTAAAAATTCTACAATTAGAAAGAAATATATTAAGTAATAAGCTGACAATTTGAAAATAAAAAAGTTACAAGAACAGCTCATGAATACCCAACAATACAATACTATTGCTGTGAATCGAACAAACTTTAATTATGGATTTTTAAGATTTCACCATCTGTACAATTTATACATGATTTTTTGCTTCTCTTGATAGAATTCGGTGTCACTTCAGGAAAAAAAATGAAAACGTGTTCAGAAGTAAGGTAGGATGAATTTAGAACTGTGCTGTCTATGAACATATCTAATTATGCTTATTTAGCCATAATATTGCTCTAGCCAAGTAGACAGTTTACACATACAGTAGATAAAAAGTTTTCTATTTTATAAATATACCAGATGATTCCCACAATATTTTTCCACTGTTGTAAAATAATAACAAATTAACTTTCTCAGAATGAAAACAGAGTGTTTTACATATATTTCATTACATTTTTGTTCAATATATATAATCTACCCAATCATAATGTTTTCTTTCAGCCCAAAAAATCACTCCTATTTTTCCTATTCATCTGAAAGATTATCACGGGCTTCCAACAACATGAATTTCAATAGAATTTCAGCTAGGATAATTTAATCCACAGCAGTTATACTTATTTTTAAAATATGTGGATCTTACATTTTAAAACTGCCAAAATAATTATTTCTTATTGGAAGGAAGGGCAGCATGGCTTAGTGGTTACAACATCTGCTTAAGACTTGAATTCAAGTATCTGCTGGCCCTAAACTTGCCGATTAAGGCTGATAATCCCTCTCTCATGGGATTAATTGTAAAACTTGGTCAGAGGAGGGAAAAGAAACATTTTCTAGAAATTTGTAAAAATGTATATCCTATCCTATCCTATCCCAGAATAAAAATTCTCAGAACAATTCTCAGAATTCTCAGTAGGGATAAAAACAAACCAAATTATGATAACTAATATAACTAACATGACTAATAAAAACTAATTCAAATTCGATAGCATTTATAATAATATACAAGAAACATAATGCACCTGGCTAAACAGTATTAAATTATGATGTTGATGAAACCAACTTGAGAAATATACATTTATTTGGTAATGGAAGAAAACTGAAATAGGTTACAGGAACTTCTTTGGAAATAGTGTATCATATACACTGTATGTATGCTGCTGATATGATTCGTCAAACAATAATGAGCAGCAAATAAAAAACTGTTTAATGATTAAGCAGATCTGAACAACATCCAGTGACATTTTTTATTTGTTCTGTTTATCTACTGATGCCCTTAAAAGCTAAAGTGAACTTTAAAAGCATTGTGCCCCTTAAACAGGTCATTGTTTATGAAATCAGCTATTTCTGCAATTATTCCTAAATCAGAATTCAAAGTGCACCAAAATTAGGGAACAAATTAAATAAGATACCATTCATATGTTTATGCAATTGTGAGTAGTTTTTTAAAAGGAAATCACTTATAGAATTATACTGATCTCTACTAAGAAGTAGAGATTTTAAATTCTTCTATGAGATCTTACTTATAGAAGAGTTCATATTGAAATGAAAATAAGCATTTTTTAAAATAAAAAAATACACATAGTAGATGTTATCACAGTCACAATTATCATGGACTACAACAAGGGGCAAATAGTTAAAAACCCTAACTTAGAACAAATAAATTCCTTGCTGTCTGTCTAATTCATATTCTAGTTTCTAGGTTTTTATATCATGAACAATTGGGGAAAAATTGCTTTAGATCAGATTTAAATCAGAGACTGATTTCTCTTAATGGAAAAAGTTCAGTGTAAAACAAAACAAATTAAACAGTTGTAATTGAAGCATGCATTTAAACAAATATAATGGATATCATTGAGACAAACTTAGGTAGATTCCTGGGCTTCCCATTAAAACCAGCATAGTCTAAAGATAATTATCATTTGGCCCATGTGGATAGTTGTATGTACAGCTACACAAAATACAATAATTTGTGGCATAAACACAGGGCTTGAAACCACAAATCGCGTAAGTGTCACTAGGAAGCTATACCTAAGAACAGTTGCCATTTGATCATGCAATAAATAAAATAAGTTCATTGGTTTTTCACATAATTTTAAATATTTCATGCCAGCAATATCAGCTTTCTAGAAAATAATACTTACCTAGTATCAGTTTAAGGAATATTCAAATGAAGAAACAGTAAATGCAGGGTATCTCTGTAAATGAAACCTGAACTCTCTTCTAATAAAAAGATGATGTTTGAGAGACAAAGTGGACAGATCCATAGGCTGGGAATTTCTGAGAATTTGAATTGGGTTGTAAGTTAACTTTTTATCTTAAATAAAAATACTATGTAAAATGGGCCTGTTTTTATTAGCAATTTGCCTCCAAGTTTCAGCAATGGAGTCTGGCAAAGCCCTGAAAATTGTGGAAAAATGGGTCCCAATCCCCATACTGTATTTTTGTATTTCAACCATGATAAGCACATTAAACGTAAAAGTCTTAAATCAAAAAGGCAACTATGCAACAGCTTCTCTTGATTGAAAATTTAGCTACCTCTCTCCTGTAATTAGTTTTTGGGATTTTTATTCCTATTTAAACAATTTCTCTAGATATGACTATTCCTTGATTCCTACTTCTATTCATTCAATTTCCAATGATTTGCAAATTATTTACAAAATAGAAAGAAAATGTAACAGCATGAAACAAAAGTAAATAGTATAAATAAGCAAATTTTCTTAAAGCTGGCCTTGATTATAGCATCTACTAACCCTTTGAAAATAAATTTAAAAATCCCAGTAAAAAAATCCAGACAAGTGACCCACAAGGCTGAATATTCAATGAAAGAATCAAGCTATTTTAATAATATGGAACATCAGAACAGGAAAATTTTGTGTTGCTAGTCTTATAATTTCACAACTCAAATTGAGCAGGACTTCCAGTGGCTACTCTGAAGTATTAAAGCTATCAGAATGCTATGGATATTTCTTGCAACAACTCCACAACCAGAATGTTCCTGATAAATATTCACTATATCACTATTCAGTAAATGGCCAATAACCAAATTCAAAATGAAATTCAAGTACTTCTGCAGTGCACTTGCCACAAATAGGGATTTCCATTTGCTCTTCCCAAAAGCAACAAGAGCAAAAGAAAACTATAACCCACTGCATAGTCTTCAACTTAAAAGCATCAACTTAAAAGTGATTACAGCATCAACTTAAAAGTGACAAGGCGAGGGCCCGCTGGTCAGTTCAGTCAATGTGCAGATCTAAGTAGGTCATAATGGATATAACAGTCAACACCTCTATTTCAAGCCTTAGAGAATATCAAGGGTAAAAACACTAATTTTTATTTTGATAGTGCTCTAAAATTAAATGTCTGTTCAGCTTTTTAACTCAGGTGACTCTAATTCTGGTAGATATCTGAGAAAGTTAAATCTAATTAGATAATAGCATACACTCTTCTGGCTATAGTCCGAAGACAGAATAATGACACAATCAGAGCTGATAATAATAACTAGAAATAATACGTTATATGAAAATGAAATAAATACTAGTAATTTTCTAAAATATTTCGTTAAATTGCTTTTGAGGATCAACTGGTTCTAATTTCAGAGCTCCAAGAGGGAAATGACAATTAAAGTATTACAAGTAATAAGCTCAGGAAAGCACATTAAGCCTTAAATATTTTAATTTGAAAGCTTAAATAATCCACAGATCAAAATGTCTGAGAGAATCTTGTTTATAATAATACATCATCTTAGAACACATGTAATAGACATAGAAGTCTTGTTTTAAATAAGCCCATCAACCCAACATTTTGCTAGAATTCCACTGACAGACCAAAACCTCACAAACTCCATCTGGAATGCAACTTTTAATTAAAGAAGGGAGTAATACAAAGACAGTGGGGTTGTCCTTGAAGAGTTCTCAGATATAACAGCTGGTTTAAAATGCAGCTGCCAGACTGTTGAGTGTGACAGACTACAGGAATATTTACAAGAAACTTTATTAGCTCTTTTCATACCCGATTCAGAGTCCAGAGGCTATCCTTATATGGTTAAATATATAAGCATTCAATAATGTCTTATGTGAAATCAACAATTGCTCCATTTTTCTACCTATTGTATATCTTGATTGATGGTACCTCTCCAGGGCCTTTATATTCACCAATCTTATTCATAAGTGGAATTATCTGTACTTTTGTAATTTTCCTTGGAAGAACAAACCAGTTGGAGCAAGGATGCAAAATGTTTTCTGGACTATTTCTGGTTATATTTTAACTTTCAGACCCCATTACAAAAAGTATTGGGTGAAATAGTGACAGAAACTAAATTTGATGTGATTTAGTTTTTATTTAACAATATTTGAATACAAATAAGGGTAGCTGTGAAATGCTTTGGATTGCATTTGGAATAGGTGTTTCAGAATGTCCAAGGAACAAACGCAGCATCTGATTGAGCTATTATTTTCTCAGATTAGGCAGGTACTGTGAGGAGGCAGAGAGAGTTGTGTTGTCTTGCACTCCCAAATAAGCATTTTTTAATCAAATCTAAAATAGTTTAGATTGTATTGTTTTAAAACATATAATCTGATTAACTGTTGGAGAACTCTGGAGGGCGCACTTAAGTCTTCCATGGACAGGAAGTGCACATACAAAAGGAAAAAAGTCATATCTTGGAAGCCCCCAAACTAGGAAAATTATTTACAATATTAGCTGAACCTAAATAACGGGGAATAGCCATATATATATATTAAAGAACGGCTAAAGCCCAAACAATTATTTGCAGATAAAGAGGGAAGGACATTATTGATAGAAATTTATATAAAACAAAAAAGAGTAGTAATTGCGATTATATATGCACCAAACATAAGGCAGAAAGAATATTATAGTAAACTACACGAACAATTAGTAAAATTAGAATTAGATAATATTTGTATATTAGGAGATTTTAATGGATTGGTAGACCCAAAGAAAGACTATAAAACAGGGCCAGAAAAAATTATGCTAGAAAAACCCTATCAACGGTGTTTTTTGACATGGTCCACGAACTCAATTTAAAAGATATATGGAGAGAAATTAATCCACAAAAGAATCAATATAGCTTCCTCTCCAATCCTCATCAATAGTGGTCCAGGATATATATGGCGTGGATGGACCCAGAAACAGCAAAAAGAGTATCAAAAATAGAATTTATAATGAATATCTGGGCAGACCACAGTCTGATAACAATTAAATGGAAAGTAGAAATAAAGAAGAAAGGGAGATGGATCATAAACCAGAGGGTGATAAAAGAAAAGAATTATATTCAATATACAAAAAAAGAATTAGAATTTTTCCTAAAAGAAAATTGGAACGAACAAACTAGAATTTATGGGACACATTGAAAGCGTATTTGAGGGTTATATCTATTGCATATACAGCCCAGAAAAATAGAAATAAAAAGAAACAATATACAGAACTTCAGGAAAAATTGGAAAAAATAGAATTTAAATTACAAGAAAAATCCCTAAATCAGGAAATCAAAGAACAGAAAGAAATAACTAAACACAAATTAAATTTAATCCAATAGGAAGAAGTAGCGCAAAAATTAGAGCAGTTAGACAAAACTACTTGAAAACGCTAACAAACTGGGAAGATGGCTTACTCACAAACTGAAAAAGGAAAAGGAAAAGAAACTAATACAGAATTTAGAAGATGAAGAAGGAATAGTACATTTTCAGAAGATAAAATAAAAACCATAGTGATAAACTATTTTCAAACCCTGTATAGACAAGAAAAAATAGAAGAGAAAGATACTAAGAGATATTTGCAAGAGAGGGGCCACCCAGCCATACCAGATTTAACTAAAGAAATATTAAATGGGAAAATAACGACATCTGAACTGAAAAGGGCAATACAAAAACAAAAAAATAACTAAACTCCAGGCCCAGATGGAATCCTAGCTGAATTTTAATAGGAATTTCAAGAACTATTAGACAATATACTATTGCAAACATACAATGAAGTATTAGACAATGCGAAGATACCAAAATCTTAGACAGAGGCTTTAATAACACGTATTCCTAAAAGTAACATTGAAAAACAGAAGATTCAGAACTATAGGCCAATCTAGTTGTTAAATGCCAATTATAAGATATTTATAGTCATAATAGCAGAAAGAATTACAATTATATTAAATGAAATTATTCAATCAGACCAAAATAGTTTTTTGCCCAACAGACACATCAAAAATAATATAAGAACCATTATAAATGTACTTGAATACTATGAGGCTCACCCAGGCAAGCAAGTAGCTCTGATATTCCTGGATGCACAGAAAGCTTTAGATAACTTAAATTGGGACTTTATGATTAATCAATTAACAGAAATGAATTGTGGAAAAAACTTTATAGAAATGATTGATTACCCAGAGGAAAAAATAATCATAAATGGTGAATATACGGAAAGTTTTAATGTAGAGAAAGGAGTACAACAGGGATGCCTTCAATGTCCTCTATTATTCATTCTTTCTACAGAAATATTAATATCACAAATTAGAGAAAATTTGGACATAAAGGGATTAAAAATTAAATCACAGGAGTATAAAGTTCAAGCATTTGTAACGATCTGGTATTTATTATTGAGGAACCCATAAAATCCGGACAATTACTATTTAAAGGTATAAACCAATTTGGTACAATGGCAGGGCTCAAAATATAAACAAAGACAAAATTAAAATGTTGACTAAAAATCTAACAAATAAACAGAATGAAGAACTAGAGGAGAAATTGGGGATCTCGAGAGTAAAAAAAATTAAATATTTAGGAATATAGATATCAGCAAAATGTACCACAATAAAAAAGTTAATTATGATATACTTCTACAACAAATTCAAAAAGATTTAGAAAATTGGTCTAAATGGCAAATAGCGTTGATTGGTAGAATTTCAATGATAAAGATGAATATATTACCCAGAGTTTTATATTTGTTCCAAACTATACCAATTAAATTAGAGAAAAATTTCTTTGAACAATTAAATAAAATTACATCAAAATTTGTTTGGTCAGGGAAGAAACCTCGCATCAAATTTAAAATACTGCAAAATAGTAAAAGTAAGGGTGGCTTTGCTCTCCCAAATTGGGAGCTTTACTATCAGGCCGCAGCACTACCATGCCTCAAAGAATAGATTCAGCTACAAAACAAACAAATACTAATGATAGACGGTCACAAGCTTCAGATTGGATGGAATAGTTTTCTCTGGGATAGGAAAAATAAATATCATACATACTTTCAAAGATATTTATTAAGAAATGCCTTTTTACAAGTCTGGGTGAAAAAAATCAAAAAGAATTACTACATAAAAGTCCCAATTTGGTTATCCACTATGGAAGCAATATTACACCCAAACACCACAGACTTGTATAAAACGATAAGATATGCAGAACTACTTGATGAAAAAGGAGAATTAAAATCAATTCAAGACCTGAAACTATAAAAAAAATTGTATAAAATGTTCCATTGATGGTACTTGGCACCAGTGAGATTGGCCAAAATGTTCCCAAATTTATCACCTAAATGTTGGAGATGTGGTTATAAACTAGGCACATACTACCACATATGGTGGATGCGTCCTAAGATTTTTAAAAAATTGGCATAAAATTAAAAATTGGTTGAAGGAAATCACACTATATAAAATGAAATTTAATTCAGAGCTCTTTTTATTAGGAAAAATTAACCCAAAAATAGACAAAACTTCGCAATATCAATATTACATATTTTAACAGCAGCATTACCGTTGCAAATGAGTGGAAGCAAAATAATGTACCAGTAGAGGAAACAGTAATTTGAAAAAATTTACAATGTGCAGAAATGGATAAAATGACATTGGAAATTAAGGAAAGGGAAGATTCAGAATATTATAGAATGTGGAACAAACTATATGAATGATTAGAAAAATGGAATCAAAACAATAATTTGGAATGTTAAATTAATTGGGTTAAAATTAGGAAGTGTAAATTACAGAACATTGTTAATCTGACAGTGATGATTGTGTGAATAGATACAATGTAAATATAAGTACTTAGATGAATAATTGAACAAAAATAGACAAAAAATATTTATGTCGATACAGAAACTGCAAAAAATATATAATATAATGTTATGTTTGTTATGTTTTTTACTGTGTTTTGTCTGTCATGTTTTTCTTTATTCTGTTTTTAAAAGTCAAAAGCTTAATAAAAACTATTTTTTAAAAAAAAGTCTTTCATGGACCACCTGGAGCCCTGGGAATTCCAACTGTGTAACTATTTAAAGATATTTTTCAGCATAAGAACTTTCCATCATTTTAGCAGGTCTTTAGGATTTGTGGAAAATTAAATGCTGCTATTTTGTTAGTTCATAACCAGCAAACAAAGATAACATTTTTAAAAGAAAATATTGCAGCCTTTCTGTATGTGCATATTCTTCTTTCTGCTATGAAACTTACCTAAATTGGAAAGATTTCAGGTAAGTTTGTATGTATTATTTTTGTTTGATTTTTATCCCAGCTTTATTGTTCTTTATAAATAACTCAAGGCAATGAATGTACTCAGTACTCCTTCCTATTTTTTCTACCTACAACAACCCTGTGAGATGGAGCTAAGAGAGAGTAACCAGCCCAAATCACCCAGTCAGTTTTTCATGCCTAAAGTTGGACTAGAACTCACAGTCTCCAGATTCCTAGGCCACTAGACCAGTGGTGAAATTCAGCCAATTCTATCCGGCTCGGGAGAACCAGTGACGCCAGCGGTGGGAGGCTCCACCCACCCACCTGGACATCATCATGTCCCATTTTGACCCTCTGCTCTATGCATGCATGGAGGAGGCGCTCACGCTCACATTTGCGAACCGGTAGCGAAGGTAAGTGAATTTCACCCCTGCACTAGACCAAACATATTTATCTATTTATCAAAATTGTATGCCATCAATTTAGCTAAAATAGACTCTACACAGCATACAGACTTTGAATAAAATGCAGCATAAAACATTAAATTAAAAAATAAGAACCTTAAATTTAATTAAAACAAAACTAAGCAGGATAGAAAAGGAGGGATCAAAGAGCAGATAGGGAGGAGGTAGATATTTCTTTTTTTCTTTTTATTACATTTTTATTTCATAACAATTGTGCATATTTAACAAAGCTGTGACATTATTGTATATTTCGGATCTACCTTCCATATAACTTTGATATACATTATATACATCTAATCATCAATAGCCTTATATATATTTTGTTTTCTATTTCTATTGATTGTCCATGTGTACCAGTTTTCCCAGACCGCATAATATTCTGAATCTTCTTTTTCTTGTAGTTCTATGGTAAGCCTGTCCATTTCTGCACAGTCATATACTTTTTGGATAATCAGACTCTCTGGTGGTATAATACTAAGTTTCCAATATTGCATGGACACAATCCTTGCCGCTGTTAGAATGTGCAAAATCAAGTATCTTGTTTTTTTATCTAATTTTGTCTTAAACATTCCCAAAAGAAATGTTTCTGGATTCAGTTCAATTTGGCATTTTGTTATCTCCTGTAACCATCCCTGTGTCTTAATCCAGTACTTTTTCGCTACGGGGCACGTCCACCAGGCATGAAAGAAGGTACCTTGATGTTGATTACATTTCCAGCACTTTGGACTTAGGTTCGGGTACATTTTGGCCAACCTATCTGGCACTAGGTGCCAGCAGTAAAGCATTTTATATTGATTTTCTTTGTAAGCAGTAGATTTGGTTAATTTTAAATTTTTATTCCAGATTAATTCCCAATTATCTAAATCTATATTGTGCCCTATATCCTTTGCCCATGGAATCATCGGTTCTTTCACCACCTCTTCCATTCTATCAAACTCTAATAGGTATTTATATAATTTAGATATTAATTTTCCTTCTGGGCCTATCAATAATTTGTCTAGTTGGTTTGGTTCCAAATCAATTCCAAATTGAGGAGGTAGGTATTTCATTAGCTATCTTCAATATGCCACACCCCTATGGGACCTCAGGCTGGTTGGCATCGCCATGTATGGAAGGCTTTTCAGAAAGCCAAAAAGATGATAGTGTATCTGACCTTGGGGGGCAGGATGTTCAAGATGGTAGGAGCCACAGCAGAAAAGACTCTTCTTCCAGATCCTACCTGCTGAAATTCCTTGACTGACACAGTCTTCAGCCTTCTGCCAGCCTGAGACAGTGGGCTAATCCCATTTAGGTGAACTGGTTTCTCAGATAGCCTGGACCCAAGCCTAAAAGACTTTTAAAGTTGATAATCAGTACCTTGAATTAGATACACAAGCAAGTTGGCAGCCAGTGCAGCTTGCAGTACACCTAGGGCTCCCAAGAACATGTGCATTCTGCACCAGCTGACATTTTTGGATACTCTTCAAGAAGGGCCTATATAGATAGAACACATTGCAGTGTCCAGGTGTGAGATAAGCAAGGTTTGAGTTACTGAACACAGGGACTCCTGATCCAGGAATGGGCACAGCTGATGCACAACAGTGGTTGGTTGTTACCAGTTTGCCCAGGTTCAGGTGAACTAGTAGCAGCAGTGGCGGCGGTTCCAAACCTGTAGCAGCAGCCCACCCACCCAAATGTCATCAAATACAATCTGCGCGTGAGCAAACCAGTAACAAAGGTAAGTGAAACCCATCCACAACTAAGTTGTTTAAAGGGTCTCTTAGCTGTGACTGCCATGTGTTCATTGAGTGGGAGTCATGAGTCAGAAGAACCCCCAGATTGTACACCGGGTCGGTCTGAGGTAGTGTAGCCTCATCCAGAACTGGACAACTATACAATTGCATTTCCTCTGATATTGATGGGCATTGTCATTCAACTTTTCAGGAATGTTTCTAGCGTGGGAAAACTATCACAAAGCTGACTAACTTTCCTGGAAGAAGGGAATAAAGTGAAAATTATTAATGGCCATAAATTAGTTATTGTTGAATAATTCATTATATTTTATATGCTGGAGTTGGATGGCCTTCCAATATAATAAATACAAAAATAAACATGATTTCAGTGATGAAATGCTACTGGTTCTCACTGCTTTGGGTGAACTGGTAGTAATAAAAGCTACCTGTTCAAGTGAACCAGTAGTAAAAAAAAAGATATGGTTCACCCGAACCGGTATTTCTGGCAATCAGCTGTGCCGTACAATTTAAATTCACTACTTTCTAGCAAATTTAAATTCACTGCTTTCTAGCAAATCTAAATCATGCGGCACAGCTGTTCCCCCTCCCCACTGTTCTATTTACCTTAAGCTTCTTTTTTGCATATGAAGTGTGCATTTGGTGCGCACTGCGCATACGCAGCATGCATTTGCACACATTGTGCATGCACATACAGAGTGCTTTTGGCATGCACTGTGCATGCATGCGCACAGCACGCATTTGGCGCATGCACTGCATTTGCGGGCAGCGAACTGGTAGCAATCTGCAGGCGATTTCACCACTGCATGATTTGTATGTTTTAATGTTTGGTTCTTCCATAAGGTAATATTAATAAGATATACCGTACAAATTCTAAGAAATGCACTGACGACACCAGGGCTATTATTATAAAGTTTACAAATAGCTTGCAGTGGTCTTAAAGATACCATAAGAATAACTGCTTAACTGTCAAAAGACAGTTTCTATTATTCTAATATTGATATTTATTAAAAAGTTTATGCATAGAATAAGTAAATTTTAGGGATATGAATAACCATAGGTAATAGAAACTAAAGTACTACAAAATGAGTGTATCAAATTTATTTGACAATGTTAGGTAATTATTAGTCAATAATGAACAATTATATGCTAATTAATATTCAGAAATATATTCTAAAGCAATCTGTAGCTACAAATCAGTGGAATTTATCTGAGAATATTTGAAGAAGTACTTTAATTTTTTTAATAGTCAATATTCATATTAGAATAAAACATAC
Source organism: Ahaetulla prasina (assembly GCF_028640845.1). Classification (NCBI taxonomy): domain Eukaryota; kingdom Metazoa; phylum Chordata; class Lepidosauria; order Squamata; family Colubridae; genus Ahaetulla; species Ahaetulla prasina. Next base: position 102,190,383 of record NC_080542.1, read on the forward strand.
CTTAGTTTAATTATTCCAGAAAACCAGTTACGTCAAAACCAGTATAATAATACATTTATTAGTATCTCATTCTAAATTGAATGAACTACAGTTTTGTCCAAATCAACATAAGTCTGATTGAGAGATATACACCTATAACATACTTAACAACCCCAGATACTTAGTAAAAAAAATTAGATTTTGATTAGTTGAATCTGGTTCTAAGCATTGCCTTAATACAATATAAATGTTGGGAATGATGTTGTTTAGCATCCAATTCATCATTTAACACAAAGAAATAGTTGCATAGTACCAAACAGCTACAGGTCATATAAATTATCGCTCTTACTTTTCCATCTCATAAAACTGAGTCAACATAATGATTAAAGCCTTTAAAATGGAAATAAATGACTACTAGTGGGAAAAATGCTGGTTATTTCATTTATTTAATATTGTTGCCAAATTTTCCTAAGTAGCTCCTGAAGCAGCAAAGTGACACATACTACATTCTCTATGAACTGTAGCTGTAAAGCTTTAGACTCGGTTATGTTTTGCATCTGAAATATATAATATATATATATTATAGATATAATCCTACATGTTGCCTCATTGACTTCGTTGGAATTTAAGTAACTCAACTCTATATAGAATCACAACCTTAAACAATAATTCTTCCTTGGATGGAAAACGTAAGTGTTATAACTTAAGATTCAGTGATCGGACTTCTAAAGCTAAGTTAATGAAACTAAACAATATTAACAATAGGTGATCAATAACACCATTTTTATTAACATGTAACTAGGATTATTAAATCTAATTAATTTCTGAAAACAAGAAAAAGACAGTCCTTAATTTAAAAAAAAACAGTGTCAACCTCCTGAACTAATAATGAGTTTGGGTTTTGGTAAAAGGCTAAGAATATTGATTGATCTTTACAATTGTAAAATTCAGCTTGGATATAATTTGAATTTTCATCAGAGAGATAGTTCAAACTCTAAGTAGCTTTTTATTTACAACACATGCAGCCACAATAGCGAATGTTAAGTTATACATTTCATCACTAATTTTTTGTGACTAATGATTAAAAGCAGAGATCAAACCATCACCATCCCAACTTACTTCATTGAAAAAAATCAGAATATTCACAAATTGTTACGTTTATGATGATTTATTTTAGGAGGCAATCATAATGACAGGCAGCAAAAATTCTATATGATTTGAAGTTATTTTACTGTGAAAGGGGGTTAATCTTATCTATTTTAAACTGAAAGTTAGATTTTCAATCACTTGGTCCTATTGAGACTTTATGACTCGGTAGTAGGAAAGAACATATAATCTGCTGTGATCTTGGAAAATGCACTATGGTGGCATTGTTTACTTACTAGGTAAAAAGGTTGGAGGTTGGTATAAAATCATAAATAATGTACTACTATTCTAATGAAAAGGCATATCAGAAGCAATTTTAAAATTCCAGAGCATAACACATTTCTGCAGCAATCACACACCTTTCATTATATGTGATGATGACATACATCTTTCATGGCTTGAAATAAATGCATAAGCAAATATCTGACTTGTCCGGGAATGAAGATGACAAAGAACTTGTGTTTGCTCAACTACATTTGGGACTTTAGTAGTGAACTTTTCCAAAGTGTTCTGATTTTGGACCAATTCAACAGGTTCATATAGGACTATTCTTAACAAGCATCTGGGAATATCAATTAGTTTTTGTTCTCTGGATATTTTTATGTGATAATGGAATATAGGAATTCTTTAAAGTATGAAGTTAAGAATAGTTCTCTTGCAATATATGAATAAGGCTCAAAGGTATGAGAAACAATGAAAAGGTATGTTCATTTATATGTGTTGGTGATTCTAGATTTTTAAAAGGCTGTTTCTCCATTAAATATGTTTTTGCATTTTATACGTAAATAGATATATAAAATCTCACAAAAAGATATTAATATATGTTGTATGTGAATGATATGTACATATATATGATATGTACATATACATAAATACACACAAATGTGTGTCTGTGTGTTAGTGTGTGTTGTTGAATTATAAAAGTTCAATTTTGATTTGAGTTTAGTGCTGTTTTTTTACTCTTTCCATAATCCCACTGGCTCTACAGATTAATTTACCTAAGAGGCAACAGTAGCTTGGGTCCATTAATATTTTAGATGGTTCTTAATATTGTATTCGTTATGGGAAACATATAATTATATGTTTAACATATAGTTATTTGTATAACATGTAACATACACTTTTTTAAAAGGTAAAGTCTAAGTATTTAAAACAAGGTTGAAATAAGAGACATTTTTCCTCCTTTTTGCCTAATGCAATCAAATGTATTCTTGAAATTCAACTATTTCAATCCAAATAAAGACTTAAGAAGTATAGTAAGTGACAAAAAGTAGTTGTGTATAAAACATGAACAGCCTAGGCAGCAGTAGACAATTATAGGTGACGGACTGATCCATTATTGAGGTAAGTTTCTACATTTTATTTTCCTCTCCTGCCCCCCTCCCCACACATACATCAGCCCCACACTGTCCATTTTTTTAAATTTATATCCAAATAGTAAAAGTGAAATAGAGAATCTATGGTATCTATTTTCTTCTGTTGAAAGTAGCTGTTACTCAAGATCTTATTACTTATGGTACCTGCTTTACCTCCTCTACAGTATTTCTTTAAGGGGTGAGGCTTACTTTTCCAGGAGCTTTTAATTCACGTGGAAAATATTATTTTAAGAAATGTAGAACAATAATTATGTTTATTTATTATCCTGCTTTTATTATTTTTATAAATACTATAACTCAAGGCAGTGAAGACACAAAATACTCCTTCCTCCTCCTATTTTCTCCAGAAAAGCAATCCTGTGAGGTGGGTTGGGCTGACGAAGAGAGACTGGCCCAAAGAGAAATACCTTGTTGTAAGCACTGAAGGATATATAACACGCTAGCAAACAGCTGCATGTTAGATTCATTCATAATTCAGAAGTAAACCCTTCCAGAAGTGTATAGTATTATTAAATTAACTAACAGCAAGTGCCTCCTGTATCTGAAGCAGATATCTTGAACCTGGGAATATTTTTGTTGCTTTTAAGATCTCAATTATTTCTCCAAATGAAGAAAGAAATATCACAACTAGGATTATGTCCCATGGATATGGGAAAATCTAGGTTATAATAGCCCAGTGAATTTATACATCCAACTTGGATTTACAAGATAAAAGCAACTTTTAAATTAAAGTGTTTTTTTCTGAACTGAGCTTATTATTCTGAAGACAGGAATGATTTTCCTATAAAGTTGTCTCTTTATGCTTGGCTATTATCGTTGATTTTCCCCTTCCGCTAATGAGCATTTATCTAAAAGAGCCTCTTAATCCTCTGACGTATGCTTCTGGTCAGAGGTAACAGTTTGAATAAAACCACTAATCACTTATCACTGATCATTAATCACACTTTTCTCTGAGGCTTTGCGACCTGCACAGGGATTAAAAAAAAAAAGACATAAAGAAGGAATTCAGTTCATACTTCCTCCCTTTACTCCCCCAGTATTAGTTGTTTTAAATTCTTCCTGAAAATTTAATCTTGGGCATAAAAGTAACAGATTCCAAAGAGAACTTTCAAAACTTAAACAAATTCCATTCTCTTTCCCACTTCCCCAATTTTAGCAAAGTCTGTATAACTTGTTATAACTTTAATACATAATATCTGTTTTCTATACTATACTATGCTATGCTATGCTATGCTATGCTATGCTATGCTATACTATACTATACTATACTATACTCTATACAAATGCTACACTACACGCTATACTTTATGCTATACTTTACACTATGATACGCTATACTACTATAGGCTATACTATTCACTGCCCTACTACTTCTGTATACTATTATAGTATAATATACTACACTATACACTACACTACACTACATTATACTATAGAGATTTGTGTACCAGCATGTGTAATATACAGAAGTACAATATTTTCACTAATATATTCAGTCAAGAAAATATATGAGTCTGTATAGATTTTTTTTCTCTTTGAGAGTTTATTTTTGAGAGAAGGAAGGTTTTCTTCAGAATTGATTCCAGTGTAATCTCTAATTGTATCTCTCCCTCTGAAGTCCTTTGTGAAAGATGTGTAGGATCCAACTTCAAGGCTATTATGAGAAGGATCCGTGATGAACCATTGTTAAAAACCCCTAAAAAAGAAACCCACATTATTTTTCCAAGTAATGGAGATTATCATTTACAAGGTTTAGTTGGGGAATTTAAAGAGACGTGCAGGTTACTCACTTATCACCCTCCTTAGTTTGCCGGGCGACCAGAGACATGCATCTCCTTTCGGTCTTCCATCCTGTCCAAGATCCCGAATCCTACGGTTGGCCCGTGCGGCTGAGTGCTAGTGGCAAGTTTAGTTAGGCAGGTATTCCCCCATAGTCTTCTCATTCCCAAAGTAAAACTTGAGGGGGCGGAGGGAGAGAGACGTCTGCTGAGAATGCAAAGAATCTTGGAAAGAAGGGGTCATGCTGTTTATCTCAAGCTAGGTGGCAGGACTTCTGCATTTCTAGCCTGTCCCTCCCAAAAACTGCCCCAATATCCGAACCTCTTAAAATACTCTTACTAGCCTGCAGAATGACGTAATGGTCCAGGAGCCAACTCTGACTCCCAAAGATAATGTCAGACAGGGCGGGGGCGACATAAGGGAGGGGGGGTGCAACATAGCGATGCAGCCACCTATCAACCAAATATATACATACCATGAATCCTTGGTGATATTATTTTTAAAAAAACAACAGGAGGGGACCATGTGAGGACTGGAGATGGAATGGTGCCGTGTCGGAGTGGAGAAGCAATGGGTTTTTTTCATTCTTTTTTTTTTTTAGTCCAACAACTCTTGTTGAAACTTCTCTCGTCCGAGTCTTCTTTGCTTGAACTCGCGAAACGACGTTTAAAAGTTTTCGCGCTGCCGAGAAGTACTAGAAAGGACGCAGCTAGAAAAGGCAGCCGCAAGACACGGGAACGGGGGGCGGGAGGGAGTTTAGTGCTGTCATTCCACCAAAAAAGAAGAATGTTACGAAGCAGGCAGGAGGAAAGGGAGACAGAGAAAGAGGAAGGAAGGAAGGAAGGAAGGAAGGAAGGAAGGAAGGAAGGAAGGAAGGAAGGAAGGAAGGAAGGAAGGAAGGAAGGAAGGAAGGAATACACCCCTGATTTGTATCTCTCTCGCCAGTTCCCTGCAGATAGGACTCCGGTCACCCAGGTTGTTATCGTTAACCTGATGATATATTTACGGTCCCTGAGAAAAAGCGGATAAGGCAGACGAAACTGGCTCAAGCCCCGGAAGCGAGACATTTGGAGCTGGTCTGAAGGCTGATTTGGGCCATTCTGGAAACTCCTTTCCTAAGTGACAGGGACCGTAAGATCAGATGCTTGTGGAGACAGTGTTCCTGAAGGTATACAGAGCGCACATCCAGGGCTCAAGCAGGGATCGATCGCAGTTAAGCGAATGAAGATTCTGGATAACGCTTCTTTAAGTTCAGAAGTTCCCGGCAAATTTGAGGGGAAAGAAGAATTATAACTCAGTGAAAACGGAAGACACGCGCGAGATGAGACATTCCCCGTTACCCTTCTGGTTAAGATTTCAAACTTTTGCACACTAATTTCTGTGTTTGGCAATTACAGGAAAAGATATCGCCGAAGATTCTCTCTACAGCTGCTGTTTCAGAGTCTAAATATCTGAATGCCCACGTATCATTTTAAATATGCACGTCCTAAACATTTTACTCCCCCTTCCGTTCCGATTAATAACAAATGACCAGGGCTACTACACCGGGCAGAGGGGACTGGGCAAAAATCTGCACCGTTCCGCATCTTCTCGGAGCGAGTCACTCACTTTCCAGCTAGTGTCATGCGCTGACGGGCCGGATCGTCTGCCTGAGATAAGACCGCTTCATTCCCCAAGTGAAAGTAAGTCACTATCAATCATTAATTTGTACACAGTCAAGTAAAATCTCGGACTCAGCTGCCAAACTAAACATTTAGCAAGTACCATTTACAACAATCTGACTATTTGGTCGGGATCGCACTTTCTCTCGCTTATTCGCCCGCTTCACTTCAGGTTTTTTTTTTTCGTTTGCTCTCCTGTCTGTACGTTGATTGCACACACGTTCTGGATTAAAGGAAAACAAACACCATCCTCTGCAACCCAGAACTTTTAAGAGACCCTCCGGAAAAGCGAGTTTTCAAATGTAATATAAAGTTGATAGGAAAAAGGGAGGGGAACCAAAACAGTTCAATATTTGTAAGGGACTTACCCAACAAGTGTAAGAAGGAAAGGGACCAGCAGTCTGAGTGAAGGAACCACGTTGGACTGAGAGAAGGTTACAATACGTTCTATTTAGAGAAGCATTACATCACCCTTCGTGACGTCACGTGGGATTCCTGAACTTCTAAATCATTGCGGTCCCCGCTCGAGAGAATCAAGAGAGAGGCGGAGACGGGAGAGGCGTGTTCCAGGCGGACCCCGCCCCCGCCCACTCCGCTCCAGCCAGCCACAATGCAGGAAGGCGGAGGAGGACTGACTGTAAAATCGGAGCGGCGCAAGCAAGACTTTCTGCACCGAGGATGACAGGACTCTGCCATTCGTTCTGTGAATCAGCCTGGGAAAAATCTACTTGCTGAGTTTGGGAGAAGGAATCTGCTGGAGACTGAATCCCACCCGCACCCTCCCCAGTATGTGGGTCAGTCTCAGGATGCCAGGTCGGCGTCCCAATTCACTTCGTAAAGGCAGCAAAATAGGTCTTCCTTTTGCTGTTCTGAAGTGATCGGTTCAGGTTTTATTTCGGTCCAAGAAAGTTTCCAGCAGAGGTCTGAAACCAAAAAAGGGGATCTCTGACCAGGTAGAGAGTGCATTTCTCAGCATGTTGTGTATCACATAAAGATAAGCAGTGAGTGTTATGGAAATAATGTTCCTTTCAGAAATTAACCATTAAATAATGTTAAATTCTGAGCTAATAATGGAGGTGAGAGTAAAAAAATAATATAGAATAAAGTAATACTTTTTTCAAATGTTCTATTACAGTTTATGGTCCTTTAGCCTGGGTATGGTTTCAGCCACTCAATCCTCCACTATGTTACTAACTTTCAAGGACTGCAAACAGCTTTGTTGATGTCTTAAACATGTTTTTAAAAACAACAACAAATACAAATACACAGCTATGTAGTGTAGTGATTTAATTAGGATATGCAACCTGCAGCCCTGAGATTAATATTATATGTAAAATTAAATCTTAAAATTTTAAGCAACTAAGCGTATAAATGTGCAACATTAGTGAAACAAAAGATCTCAAAACAATACACACACACACACACATGCTCACAGAATATAAGCATCAAATTAGGACTTGTTTGTGTGTTCAAATCTTTGCCTGTTTTGAGAAAGACAATTTCATGGAAAGATTCGAGAGAGAGGTTATATCACGAAGTTTCTTCAGCTGGTTTTCAAGTTAGAAGAACTAACATTAGTCAATACTTGGGAAGTCATTTTCCTGGAAGTTTATCCCACCAAATGGAGTGGGGGTCACTTCTGACTAAAATTGAGAAAAACTAAAAAAAATTAATTAATTAACCCAATGAAACAGTTAGAATTAATGTAACCTCACATTAATTTAGGTTTGTTTTTTTGAAGCTGAACAAAGTGCACTCATTTTTCCTGACACCTTCTTGTGGCCTACCCAAAATATTTCGAACCCTGGAGAGCCAAATTTCCTATTTCTCATAACAAACTACCAGAACAAACACTTCTTGTACTGGTTCCTGGGTTTCCTTGACTGCATCTCAACCCCCATGCAGTGTTAGGTCACTTTCATCACTAGGAATCAGGCCTAAACTTCTTTCCTGGCTTAAAATTTCTGTACATGAAGGCCCAAAAACCAAGAAGGCCTGACTATCTCCCACCACATTTCATAGCCCTGGTGAAAAGGCAAAAAAATTATTGGAAAGAGTATGTTGGATGTATTCTGCCTCATGACATGAAAAATAAAGACCAGTGCTTTAATTTTTGTTCTAGAATATGCTGTTGAGAACCAGTACATCTTCCTAAGGCCTTGTCTCTCCTGACTGATAGTAGAAGAGCAGTGTAACATGTACTGTGGTAAGTATGTTTCTTCCTTCTTCTTGTGTAGGTCTAAACCAGGGGTGTGAAACTCAAAGCCCACAGACTATATCTGGCCTGCAGGGCCGCCCTGGAAACAGTGAAAGACTGGCCTGCGGTGCCTCTGCCAGTAAAAATGGACCTTGGGAGGGTCATGTACAACCCTCCCACGCTCCTTTTTTCATTGGCAGAGGATTGCAGGAGGCTGTCCCTGCCGAAAACGCAGCTCGGGAGCCCGTTTTCTCTGGCAGAGTTCTCAGGCCATAGGCACCACTGACATGAGTGATGTCAAGCTAGCAGACTCTGTGGTCTCGTCCCAAAATCCTCAAAACTTTAAACTAAGACGGTCTACTGTTGACCTCACCCCATTCCTAAGAGGTCTGTAAGGGGCGTGCATAACAGCACCAGCGTGCCTACGGTCCCTATCCTAATGTTCCCTTTAATAGTATTCATTTTATGTATTCTATTTATTTATTTATTTTATTTATTTATTTTTCAAATTTTTATACCGCCCTTCTCCGAAGACTTAGGGCGGTGTACAGCAAATAAAACACCAATAATCCAAAAACTTTTTAAATACAATATCCAGTTTAAAAATCTAATTTGAATTCTGTATGTTAAAAATATTAAGTAAGAAAATTACAAAATAAAATAAAACCCCTGTTAAAAGCCCACTAAAAACCCAAAGTATTAAAATCAATTCATGCTTATACTTATATATATTATTTAATATGTATTCAACAAAATAAATAAATAAATAAATAAATAAATAAATAAATAAATAAATAAATAAATAAATAAATAAATAAATAAATAAAATAAAGCTGGCCCACCCTGGCCACTCCCACCCTGGGCCCCAAGGTCAAACACAACCCTGATGCATCCTTCAATGAAATCAAATTTGACATCCCTCTTCTATACTAACAATATTTCATTCATAAGGAAAACTAACTATAGGTGGTCCTTGACTTACAACAGTTCATTTAGTGGCCATTCGAAATTACAACATCACTGAAAAAAGTGATTTGTGACCATTTATCACACTTAAGACCAATGTAGGATCCCCATGGTCACATGATTTACATTCAGATGCTTGACAACTGATGGTTGCAGTGTCCCAAGGCCATGTGACCATCTTTTATGACCTTTTGACAAGCAAAGTCAATGGGAAAGCCAGATTCATTTAACAACCATGTTACTAATTTAACAACTGTGGTGATTCACTTAAAAAATGTGACAAGAAAAATTGTAAAATGGGCAAAACTCACTTAACAAATTTCTCACTTAGCAACATAATTTTGGGCTCAACTATGGTCATAAGTCGAGAACTACCTGTAATTCCTAAATGAGCTTACCACTTTTTTTCTTTATAAGATTTTTTTATGGTATACATGTATGGTTTCAGTGGCACCAAATTTTCCATGAACAGAGGCTGATAAATTTACTTTCCTGTCAGTATTTATACAGCAAAACAAACAAAACAAAAGCTGCAATGGCAGTCCTAGATGTCAGCATTGATTTGATAGAACCACTCTTTATAACTATTTTTAATTCAAGTCAAATAAAAGCATTTCACCGCAAATTTCTCTAATATCACATCTAGCCTATACTTGAAGTGTCATCAGTGAATTCTGTATTTTTTTGAATGTTATTTATTTCAAAAATGTATACCATATAATCATTGGCAATAAAGTACAACATTCATGAGATGCAGCTTTGAGAAAAAATCTTATAGGGAAACACTGTGCTAAGTTATGTTAAGTTAAAGTATCTTTGTTGAAAATAAGGCAGGATACTTCCTACAAACTTAATAGAAATATTTTCAAACTAAGGTGGAAGGAGAATATACTGTACTGTAAACTGAAAGATGTCTTACAAAGAGTTCGTGCATGTGATAAAATAGTGATCCATAAAGATCCCCGCATAATAAACTTAGGACTCTGAAAAGCCTCAGAAGGATATTTCCTTCTGATAGAGCTTCAAACATGCTTCGCAATGACGTGCAGACTCATAAAGCAATGTTGCCACTGTAATTGCTATGCTTTGCTCTAACTAACTACATCTAGTAAGTAAAAGATGCTTTTGTGCATAAAATATTCAACTAAAGGAGTACTAAATTCGCAAAAAGAGACAACAGGAGTGAGAAAGGTATTGTCACTTTTGTACCTCATCAAGATAAATTAAGTATTAGGCAGCTGTTGATCTCTACTTTTCCAATAAGGCAGATAATGGGAAAATTTTCATATATACAGTAGTCCACATTGAGCAACCATAACTGGAAGTGGCAAATTAATTGTGTGGGATTCATTGTCTAGTTTTGGAATAAACAATCACCAGCCAAAACTCCTAAGAGAAAACAATGATAATTTTATTTACTACTTTGCAAAGAGGGTGCACCATGCACACGCAAGTACAGTGGATACATCTTAAATCATGAATGTTTTCTTTATACTCTCTATTGTTGTTGCAAATTCACTTCTCACCTTTTCCTCATTGGCTTGGAATTCAGGCCATCACAACCTACCTGAAGAGCCCAAAGTGAATATATTATTTTCCACGTCTAATTATATCTCTCATTACTCGAATTCTATCGCCCCCTGCCTTTATTTACAAATTACAAATAAAATTACCTTTTATGGTATTGTTTCCTAGGGATTGTTTCTAGAGTAACTATCATAACCAGCAAATTCTGGTTAAGATCCTGGCTCCTACATATACTTCCCAAGCTTCAGCCTAGCTCATGAGATTAGAAATATACAAAGTATTTTCTTCACAGGCTAGCATGTCTTCTGTAATTTCTGTAAAAGCAATAGGTTCTGTTTCCCACAGTTGTTAAATGAAGTGGTCACTAAGTGAAGCCGCAACTATGCTTACTATCTTCCTTTTGCCTTCATTTGCTTTACATACCAGCGAAGGTCAGCAAGGTGAAGACTGGTCATAAGCAGGGGTGGGTTCCAAATTTTTTTACTACCGGTTCTGTGGGCGTGGCTTATTTGCCGGGCGTGGCTTGGTGATCATGTGACTGAGTGGCCGTGGTCAACTTGAAGTCACTCGGGCAAGGTGGGGCAGCACTTTGCTGTGAATGACATCAAGTCATTCACATAGGGGCCGTGGTAGCTCAGGCTGGTAAGAAGCCTGTTATTAGAACACAGCAGCATGCAATTACTGCAGGTTCAAGCCCGGCCCAAGGTTGACTCAGCCTTCCATCCTTTATAAGGTAGGTAAAATGAGGACCCAGATTGTTGGGGGGGCAATAAGTTGACTTTGTAAAATATACAAATAGAATGAGACTATTGCCTTATACACTGTAAGCCGCCCTGAGTCTTCGGAGAAGGGTGGGATATAAATGTAAATAAATTTTTAAAAAAGTTGGCTACGCCCACTCAGTCACATGACCAATGCTGCAGAGATAGGGCAATTTCTCCTGGGGGACAGCCAGAGCTTCACCGCCTCCTCTTTTCCTCAGAGGAGCTGCCTCCAAGTCCTTGCAAAGACACACACACACAACACAACACAACACAACAGACTCACACACAATGTAAAAGCAGCTGCACTTCACCCAAAATGGCCCCTGCAACAAGGAGGAACCTCACACAGCCACATAAAGCTCAAAAACCAACTTTCACACTTTCCACACAACACAACACAACACAACAGACTCATACACAATGTAAAAACAGCTGCACTTCACCCAAAATGGCCCCTCCAACAAGCAGGAACCTTACACAGCCACAAAAAGCTCAAAAACCAACTTTCACACTTTACACACAACACAACACAACACAACTGAGTCACACACACACACACACACATATACACACACAATGCCACATACAGCTTTGTGAGATTCTGTGTGTTTGTGTAGTTAGAGTGAAACACTACAGAAACATATCAAATCTCAGAAAGCTGCACAAATATTTTATTATTTTATTTTATTTATATTTTTTAGATCAGGATCTCCAACCTTAGTAACTTTAAGGTTTGTGGACTTCAACTCCCAGAGTTCCTCAGCCAGCAAAGGCACTGAGAACATGGATTGCAGGCAGGCAGATTCAGTTGCAGCTGATGCAACTGATTAAAAAGCCAAAGGAAAGCGAGCCCGAAAGTAGCTTACTTATTTATTTATTTATTTATTGTTCACATTTATATACCGCCCTATCTCCCCAGGGACTCAGGGCAGTTCACAGGCACTTAAAAATACACATAAATACAAACTAAAATAACAAGTAAAAAACTTATTCCATAGCCGAATTGTTAAAACCATATAAATAATAAAACCCATTTAAAACCATAAAATTTAAAATCTAATCCAGTCCCGCGCAGATAAATAAGTGTGTTTTAAGCTCGCGACGGAAGGTTAATTAATTATGTAAGTGGGGAGGGGGGATTGGGTGGCCAGAGGAAAAAAAGATTTTAAAGGCTCCTCTGAGGATCTCAGCTGAAGTTGCCTAATAGCAGCCCAAAAGATCTTAACTCAGCTGGGATCAGCCGAAGAGGTTGTTAAAAAAAAACACTTTTAAAGGGTTCTGATGATCCCTGCTCAGCCGCACGATCATCAGAGGGGTTTTTTTTACTTTTAAAAGCCTTTTTTTGGCTGAAGAAAAGATGCTTTTAAAAGTAAAAAAAACAAACCTCTGATGATCGGGGAACCGGTTCGGGGGCGTGGCCAGCCAGCCATTACTACCGGTTCTCCGAACGCCAGCAGATTTTTACTACCGGTTCTCCAGAAGGAGCGAACCAGGAGCAACCCACCACTGGATAAGGTTACTTTTTCATCATCCTTGTAACTGTGAACAGTCACTAAATGAAACAAGACCTAAACAAGAACTACATACAGTGCTAAAATGTTATTTATACAATAAATGGAGAACAGGACTTATCTCATCAACTGCTAGAAATTTAAATTTCTTCTCTGCTCTGGGGCTTATTAATTTTTTTTCTAGGTGATTAAAGTTCTATTTCCAATAGAATTGTTACATTTTTAATAGTAGCCACAGCTTGCAATAATCAGTCTTCCTTGTGCTATTAATTGCTTCAGGGTTTTCTGAATTTTCTATGTTATTATTATTCCTTATTTTTTAACATTGTTTTATACTTGATATGTTTAATAACATTTTGTTGAATCTTAAATAAATAAAATTTCCATAAGAATGTTCCATAATGAGAAGAAACATATTGTCACCAGAGTTGTGCACTATTTTGTAATAGTGCTAAAACTGCATATAATCATAGATTATGATTATGTTATGTCAACTATGATCAAAGCAAGACAGCAGTGTATGCCTGCCCATATGTTGGATTATTGCCCTTTCATTTTAATAAACTACAAAAGTGGTATTTATTTGAAATAAGAAATTCCAGGCCTAAAGTCACAGCAATATTTCTAGGAAAGGCATAGGACCCCCTCAAGAGAACTAACAAGACTAATTTCCCCTGAGAAATCAAGATTGGCTTATAATATTTTGATTTTGAGATAGCCAGTAGACAAAGGACTGATCTAAGGTATTTTTCTGCTGTAGACTAAGGCAAAGGCTTTGCTTGAAACAAATGTTTTTTGTTTCATTGTGACAAGCAGTGGGATTCAGCCGGTTCTTTCCGGATTGCGCGAAGCAGTAGTGGCAACTACGGGAGGCTCTGCTCACCCGTCCAGATGTAATGCACGACTACTGCGCATGCACAGAAGGCCATGTGCATGCACATAGGTGGAGCATACAAGCAAAGTGTGCATGCGCTCTCACATTTGCAAACCAGTAGGGAAGGTAAGTGAATCCCACCTCTGATTATGACTAGATAAAATTCCAACCTCAGTTGCTGTGAGCTATAAACGACAATATTAATATTAATACAAATTAATTAATCAATATTAATTTATACATTAAGTGATGTTTTAATACAGATATTAATATTAATCTAAAATACAATGCTTTAAATATACAATGTACAAGAGCCAGTCTGATGTAGTAATTAAGGCACCAGGTTAGAAATCAGGAAACTGTTAGTTCTAATCCTGCCTTAGGCATCAAAGCCAGCTGGGTGAGTTTGGACCAATCTCTCTCAGCCCAGTTCACTTCACAGGGTGATTGTGGGGAAAATAGGTGAATGGAAAACTGTTAGATATGTTCAACCTACAGTTCCAACAGAAGAATTGTTTGTATCTATATTGCATCTTCTGTAAGCTATTGGAAAAGTTTGGAGAAGTGAAGCAAAGCAAGGTAATGAGTATGTTTTGCTGGTCAAAGCAAAGGAGTCATGTAATTTAGTAAAATGGCTTCAGGTGTGTACTTCTCTTAAAGCATTGTTGAAGCACAGCATGTGCCCAAAAGCTTTATATAGCCCCATTTTCACACCACAACTTTGAGCAGCTGATTATATTTACTGTACAACATTGCTTTCCAAGAAATTCTTAGCTTTCTTCTCTCTTCTTCCTGCTACAATATTTCTCAATCTAAATGTTCCTCTTGTGCAGGTACTTATGTCCTATATTTTAAATTAAAAAGATAGCCACCAACTTCTGCATGTGCAAATAAGTGCCAATAGTAGTGGGTTTCAAATCCTAGCGCTACCAGTTTGCTATCAATAGTGCGCAGTCGCGCATGCTTGCTTTGTGAGCACACAGTGCTTCTGTGCATGTGAAGAGTGTTGTTTATTATGTCTGGGCAGGTGAGCGGAGCCTCCCACCGCTGCTGCTACCATTTCACCCGAACCAGGGCGAACTGGAAGCAACCCACCACTGGTACCAATGTATACTAGGTCTCAGGACTGAAATAATTGTCTTGTAAATGCATTTGTATCTATCTGGCCTTTCCTGTGAGTTTGCCCACTTACCTTTAAAATCAGATTTCTGGACTCATATTTATATATATATATATATATTCTAATCAGAATGAAAGGCATGTATGCTGTTTGGATTGACAGAAAAATTGATATTTGTGAAAAGAGGTGTTAATGTTGAATAGGTTCAACTGTTATACACTTAGGCTAATATTAATCTTCTAAAAAGAGCTTATGTATGCCTGACTCTAAATGTTTATTATTCCATTTTATTTTATTTTTATTATGTTTAGCACTCCATATTTAAGACACATCTTAAAAATCAATGAAAAGAGTAAAGTTTAAATAAAATACAATTACTAAAATTGTAAAGTTTAAATAAATAGTAAAGTTTACTGAAAAATGGTAAAGCAGTTAATCTCCACTTTCTATGTATAGAGATGGCCTTCAAAAGAACTTGAAAGAACAAGACAGATGAGAAGTGGCGTGATATCAATCTTGGCATAAGCCCTATGGAACAGTACACCAGCATTCAGAAATTCAGGTGCCCTCGACCTGCTGATGTTTCAAAATACACTGAGGATTTCAGTCTTGTCCTGGGAATTAGGCCAGGTTATTGGGTAAGTCTGGGTACTGGTTGCATATATTTTTTGAGTTTGCCTAAGCACATTGTGGTGCTATTTTCTTTTAATTATTATTATTATTATTATTACAAGTTTTTTTAAATTGTTTATATTTATTATGACTATTTTTAATTTTTTGTTAGCCACCAAGAGTCCTGTGCCAAATTTAAATTTTAACACATGCATTTTAATAAATTTAAATAGTAATTGTGAACATTTCCAGAGTTGGCATAACCTCCAAACTCATAATCTTTGCTGTTAGTTCAGTCAATTATCAACTTTTCCCCCTTACACTATACAATATTTTGTACCTAAGGTTATAATGTTCTAAGTTGATTGCCAAGTCATACAATGATGAAAATATGATATCAGGGACACCAGAATATTTTACATACATACAAAGGGGTATGTTTTCATAGTCACTGCTGCCATCTCACAGATGATTTTTGTATAATAATTCCAAACAGCAAAATAAAGGTATGATAATCATATTAAAAACAAGACTATCTATAAGAACCTTTATGCTCTGATTATCTTCTATGCAAATCTACTATGATTTATCATTAGTAAAACTGTAGTTATGAGGAAGGGAAAGGCAAGATCCTGACTGAGTCCATTTTTTCCTTTCTACTGCTTATTTATTATGATATAACCCTTGGAGCCCTAGTAGATTGAAACAGTATCTAATCATATTAGTAAAAAACCAAGCAAGTCATGTTAGCTTGTGCCAAGACTACAACATTGCGATCATATCCCACCCAATCTGTATTCTAAATGGACTGCATAGATGACATGAATGGCACACAAATCTAAATAAATAAATAATATTCATTCTATTCATAAGTATATTGAATTTAGATTTCCCTTAATCAGTTGGCAACAGAATAGAAATTAGCACAACCAGTGGCAAGGTTCCTCTCTGTTTTTAATTCATATTTAAGGCAGCCCATATGTGGCTGCTAAGAATCAATACCAGCTGGTTGGAATGTAATCAAAATAATTCAAAGCTGGTAGCAAAATTATATTATCCCGATGTGCCACCTATTTAATCACCACTGCAATCATTGTAATCTCCAAACCTAGGGCTATCAGATCCAAATGCATATAAGTACTGAATGATCTGGGTGATCATCTGGATTTTTGTAGCCAAATTTGTAGCCATACCAAAGCCAATAGTTTGCAGTTACAATAAGAAAACAAACAGAATTGAAAATTATAGGATCTGGATTTAGGGTCTCTATTGCAATCATTTATTTAATTATCTCAATCAAGAGAAAAATAAGGTTTTCAGATTCTGGGACTTAAATGACCTCCGGTTCTACTTGCCGAGATGGTGGTGCCTCAAGTGTTCTTAGAAGATTCATCTGTTTGGCAAGGCTCCCAGCCTCGAAGGGATGGGTGTTTATGGAGTCCTGTTGGTTGAGGAAGTGTATTTGACCAGATGCATGGGATTTTCTTTCTACTAGCTTCTTTTTATTTTTCTTATTTTTAATGTAAGCCGCCCAGAGTTGCTCTGGAGTCGGGCTAAATTTGATGACTAAAAATAAATAAGTTAATATGATCACAGAGATAATATGTACACATAAATTGTGAGATGCTGCATTCAGACTGTCAGTTAATCCTGCTTGTTATGTTGAATGTGTTATGGCTATGATCTGAAGGGAAGAATATATCAGTTTGCTAATAGTAGCAATAAGAAGTTGAAATACTTGCTATTTGCCAAGTATATGAGAAAAGATTGACTTTGATTTTAGTAAAAAGGATTTTTAAAAAGATTTACTTTGATTTTAGTAAAAAGGATTTTCAAAAAAATTAGTATACCTATGTTTTATCTAATGATTAAGTGCATTAATATATCCTGTTGAATAAGGAAAGTTTACTCACATAGTTTACTCATGCTGCAGAGGTAGGGATAATAAGCTTGAATATTCCATACATCTTAGAATGCTTAAAGAAGAAGAGGTCAATGTCTTCAAAGGCTAGATGTTCTAGCAACTGATATTCTGCCTATTACTCTTTTAAAAAATGAATGTGATTGCTATAATCATTGTATAAACCAAATTGCATTTATAATTGGATTCTTCTATCATTTCCAGACATTCTTTAAGAGTAACCCCATGTACACTGCAGAATTATTATGTGCAGAATTAATGTGAAACATTTATATTAGTGTCTATGATTTATCTGACAGTCCATTATTCACATTGCTTTTAGTATGTATTCAAGTTCAGTTAATTCCAGAGTTAATTCATACAATCTTTCATGAGGTCAAAATGTCATGAGAAGGTGATTTCTTTTCAACCTATTTTCTGAAAGTAGTGAATGATAAATCCAGAAAAACTCGGTTCTAAATATTGTGATAAAACTGTATATGGAGATGGCACTGAAGAAGGTATTGAACAGCTGCCTTGTAAACATCAAGTTAGATGTGAAAAAGGACGAATGAATGAAGAAAGAACATCTTGATCTTCTATAAGAGAGGGTGAGAGAAAACCCTTTACATTCAAAATATCAATATTTTTATCAATAAAGCACAATTCCAATAGTCCTTGGAGAATATGTTTCCTGATCTGGCCTACCTTAAATTAATTACTTTTGTGACAATGTTGAGTCTCAAAATTAATTCTGAGTTAACTTTTCTTAGACTGATGAATGGCTACAGTAAAGCGTCTTTGCAATATATGTTGACTATTTTGGTGCGCTAAGAAAGCTGGATCCAGAAAGCTGGATTGGTGTATAGCGATTAGTACATCAGGACTGAAAGACCATGCGTTCTAGTCCAACCTCAGTCATGAAGCTAACTAGGTGGTCTTTAACTTGTCATTCTCTCTCAGCCTTTGGAAAGAAGCAAAGACAAACCCACTTCTAAAAAATCTTGGCAGGAAAACTGCACCCAAACATTTTCCAGGAGTCAAAAACTGATTTTAAAAAACAAACAAACAAACAAGTAAGTAAATAAGTAAACAAATAAGTAAGTAAATCTGCCCCACTAGCAGAGGTAATTCATGATAATATTCTTTTCACTCTCTTAGAAGTTGGATTTTAAATTGGGCATTGGAATTAAACATAAATATTTACCTGTGCTATTTTGAGAATCATTTGTTGATAAACAATAATCAAATTAAAACATTTCCATTTTTGAAATTCACACAAATCTGTGAGGTAAGGAAGGAAGCAAGCAAATATAATCCAAGTGACAGATTCAATAATACAGTAGTTAGTTTGAGCAGTCAACTGTTTAAACATAGAAATTACAGTATATGATTAATTTAAAAAATCTTAAAAATTTTGGAGATAAACAGCTAGGTCCAGATGATAGTATTGCTTTGTAGTATCTCCTATTCTAAAGGTGCTTTAAGACTTTGCTGGAGTGCTCATTTACTACAAACTCTGCAACTCCTGAGCTTAATTTTTCTCTAGCATCATATCACTGCCCTTTGCTGCTGTCATGCGATACTGAGAAAAGAATGTGTTGTTTAAGGTACTGTATTTAATGATTCGTTAAGTAAGAATAGATTTTCATTGTTTGGCAAAAATTACTGTAATTCCTAATCTTATTTTATAATTTATATTGTGTTGATTATTACTGTGATATTTATATATTACTGGTGTTTGGATTTTAAGACTCACCTATTTTTAAAAACAATGTAATATACTCACTTGTATAAAATTAACCAATGAATTATTGAAAATTTTGAATACAAGAAATTTAATCTTGTTTAATTGCTAATGCTTGTATATGCATTTTGTGTTTTATTTTTCTCTTTTGCTTCTTTTCTTTTTTCCCTTTATTATAATAAGCATATAATAAATTATATTTTTTAAAAGTTTAAATGGTTGTTTGCATAAAAGAGAGAAATTGTAGCTGTTACATGTAAAAGTTACGAATTTGTAAGCACTGCATAGCCCTGATAATTAAGGTTATGTGTTTTGGGTCTTTGAAATATTTTCCCTTTTTCTTATATTTAGAGAACTTTCTAAAGTAGTTAGATTTTTGACATGCAACCTAAACCTGGTTTGAAAATAAATATGTTTAATGGGACTTATTTTCAAGGGAGTGTGCATAGAACCTCTCCCTTAATATCACAACTTTATGAAAAAAGAATTTTTTAAAAAAAGAATGAATTTATAAGCAAGAATACTAAAATGAAATTAATATATTCTGGATTAGCTATTGAGCTATATTCCTCTTCCATGGCCAAGCATAGCTTTCTTTGTACTGTGATCTAACATATGAGAGATGGAACAGACAGTTCCCAAATAACTTTTTTTAAACTTAAGAATTTCATAACAGAGTTCAACTTTGCTCTTCTTGCCTTTCTGTTTTAAACAAGCCTGGATGAATGCCTATAACATCACTGGTAATATCCAGTAGATCTTTGATGATCATAATGTACTATGAAGTGCAATCAATTGTATGTGTAATGATGTTTTTTCCAGATTCTAACTATCATACCTTAAATACCAGGAAAGCGAAACAGCACAAACACAGGGAAAGATTAAAAGGCATTTACAAATGATTTTATTTTTATTTATTTATTTATTAAATTTTTATACCGCCCTTCTCCCGAAGGACTCAGGGCGGTGTACAGCCAAAATAAAAACAAAGATGTATACAATTTAAAACAACAATTAAAAAGAGCAAATTTTAAAGGCTGATTATTAAAATTTAAATTAAGAAGTTAAAAATATTAAAAAACCCAATTAAAATACATCACTAATTATGCCAGTCCCGCTTTAATGAATAAATATGTTTTGAGCTCACGACGGAAGGTCCGAAGATCAGGCACTTGACGCAGGCCGGGGGGAAGTTCGTTCCAGAGCGCCACTGCCCCCACAGAGAAGGCCCTACTCCTGGGGGCCGCCAGCTGACACTGTTTGGCGGACGGCACCCTGAGGAGACCCTCTCTGTGGGAGCGTACGGGTCGGTGGGAGGCAAAGGGTAACAGCAGGCGATCTCGTAAGTACCCGGGTCCTAAGCCATGGAGCGCTTTAAAGATAGTTACCAAAATCTTGAAGCGCACCCGAAAGACCACAGGAAGCCAGTGCAAGCTACGGAGCAGCGATGTCACGTGGGAGCCACGAGCGGCTCCCGTTACTACTCGCGCAGCCGCATTCTGGACTAACTGCAGCCTCCGGGTGCACCTCAAGGGCAGCCTCATGTAGAGAGCATTGCAATAATCCAGCCTAGACGTAACCAGAGCGTGAGTGACCGTGCATAAGGCATCCCGATCAAGGAAGGGACGCAACTGGCGAACCAGGCGAACCTGGAAAAAGGCCCTCCTGGCGACGGCCGCCAGGTGTTCATCAAAAGACAACCGTCCATCCAGGAGGACGCCCAAGTTGCGAACCACCTCCTTTGGGGCCATTAACTCGCCCCCAACAGTCAGCTGTGGATGCAGCTGACTGTACCGGGATGCCGGCATCCACAGCCACTCCGTCTTGGAGGGATTGAGCTTGAGTCTGTTTCTCCCCATCCAGACCCGTACAGCTTCCAGGCACCGGGACAGCACTTCGACCACTTCGTTGGGGTGGTCCGGGGTGGAGAAGTACAGCTGAGTATCATCAGCGTACAGATGATAACTCACCCCAAAACCACTGATGACCTCACCCAGCGGCTTCATATAGATGTTGAACAGGGTAGGCGAGAGAATCGACCCCTGAGGCACCCCACAAGTGAGGCGCCTCGGGGGCGGCCTCTGCCCCCCTGTCAACACCGTCTGCAACCGGCCAGAGATAGGAGGAGAACCACCGATAAACGGTGCCCCCCACTCCCAATCCCTCCAACCGGCGCAGCAGGATACCATGGTCGATGGTATCGAAAGCCGCTGAGAGATCTAATAGGACCAAGGCAGAGGAGCAACCCCTGTCCCTGATCCTCCAGAGGTCATCCACCAACGCGACCAAAGCCGTCTCCGTGCTATAACCGGGTCGGAAGCCGGACTGGAACGGGTCCAGATAGACAGTTTCCTCCAGGTGCCGGGGGAGCTGCCATGCAACCACACTCTCTACAACCTTCGCCACAAAGCGAAGGTTGGAGACTGGACGATAATTACCCAAAATAGCTGGGTCAGGAAGGCTTCTTGAGGAGAGGTCTCACCACCGCCTCCTTCAAGGCGGCGGGAAAACCCTTCCATCAAAGAAGCATTTATAATCCCTGGAGCCAGCCTCGTGTCACTTCCTGAGCAGCCAGCACTAACCAGGAAGGGCACGGGTCCAGTAAACATGTAGTTGCATGTAACCTCCCAGCAACCTGTCCATGTCCTCGGAGCCACAGAATCAAACTCATCCCAAATAACCTCAACAAGGCGTGTCTCTGTCATCTCAGCTGGATCATCGCAATCTTGGTCCAAACTATCCCGAAGCTGAACGATTTTATCGTATAGATAACCGTTAAACTCCTCAGCTCGTCCCTGTAAGGGGTCATCCCGTCCCTCTTGATGGAGGAGGGAACGGGTCACCCGAAACAGGGCGGCCGGGCGGTTATCTGCCGATGCAATGAGGGTGGAAACGTAGGAACGCTTCGCCTCGTTCATTGCCACTAGGTAGGTCTAGTAAAGGACCTCACTAGTGTCGATCAGCCTCGGAACGGCTAGACCTCCAAATACTCTCCAGGCGTCTTCTCCGGCGTTTCATCTCTCTCAGCTCCTCGGAAAACCAGGGAGCCAATTGAGATCTACGCCGGGTCAGAGGCCGCAAAGGCGCAACACGGTCCAAAGCCCCAGCCGCGGCCCGTTCCCAGGCCGCAACCAGTTCTTCAGTCGTGCCGTGGGTAAGATCCTCAGGAAGCGGCCCAAGCTCCGTCAGGAACCTCTCCGGGTCCATCAGGCGCCTGGGACGGAACCAACGCATTGGCTCCGTCTCCCTGCAGTGGTGAGCAGCAGTCTGAAAGTCTAGGCGAAGAAGAAAATGATCTGACCATGACACCGGTTCTTTCACTAAATCTTCTAAATCCAGATCATTTACCCACTGACCAGAGATAAAAATCAAGTCTAGCGCGCCTCCCCCAATGTGTGTAGGGCCATCAGTTACTTGAATCAGGTCCAAGGCCGTCATGGAGGCCTGGAACTCCTGAACCACCGTCGACGATGAGCCGGCAGATTAAGGCATTAAAAAGAGATTGCAGTCTTTATTTTTCTTAATGAAAATATAAGGCAGGTTATGGATACTTTGTCAAGCCTTGAAGCCATCTTTTGCTCACACCCATCTTCATTGGGTTTGTTCTTTGGAACCCTGACACACTTACTTGTTTCTGGATCAGTTAGATGTTAAAGCAATGGTGATTCCAATCAACATTGGGAATGAAGTAATAGATGCCTGCCACCGTTACAAGTATTTGATTCTATTGACTAACTATCTGTAAAAGTTGGTCTTTCCATAAGCTAAATCAGTCAGCTGCTTATAGCATCACATATCTTGTAGTTTGATCTTATCTCTTATATAATTTTTATGACTCTTAAATCTCTAGAAAGATTTCTGAGATTTCAGCTGTATGTTCAAGAATTCAACATGATACATTTTTTAAAATTTCTCATTATCTATGTGTATTAATTAATGTCTGGACATTCTAAATTAGCCAGATAAAGTAGAGATATTTGGGGAGATAGGATTTGGAACAACAGATGTTTTTGGATGCTCCTGAATTTGATATTTCACCTGGATGACACGATGGTATCTATGGTCAGGTGTGCCTTAAGCCAACTGGAACTGCCCCTATTCTTGGGATAATTAATAACGCACTTTATGCATATTATATTGTTGCAGCATGTTATACAGTATATAAAAGTAATATCTGAAGAATTTTCCCCATCACTTGGTCCAGAATGTGGCTGCTCAAATGGTTGTCATACAAAGCTAAATAGTTATAATCCAATCCTATGAAAAATTCACAATTATGATGACTTTTTTTGCAAGTCTACATGGCTCAGCAAAAGAATATTTTAAAGTACTTTTTTCTGCCTGTTTATTAAAATGGGTAGAGCCCTTCTTAGCATTCCGGTTAGTGTGTAATCAGAGAGAGGGCCTTGACCTCCTGTACTATAGAAAGTTTCATTTTAGAAGTATTTGCTTCCCCTCCATTTTTGCTGCTTTAAACTTTTTAAATATTTTGCTCAGGAATGAATTATTATAGGCCTTAATGATGCTTTTGCACTCCACTAAGAAACATTGAATCATTGGAAGAATCCATAAAATGATTCTTTGCACACAATTTTCAACATTTTCCTTCATTAATTTTTCTAGCCCCCCCCCGCCCCCCCCCATGATATTTGCACATTTTTTTGTTTTGTTTTGTTTGGCTTTTTAACAAACAGTCTGCTGTATTATGCATCTCCTCTGCAAATTACTTTTATGATGTTTTATTTATTTATTGCAAAAAAAGCTTTTATCCATCTGGCAAACTAAATCTTAAATAATGAAGAAAGAAAAGAAGTTTTGAAAAACTGAGTAATTTAGTAAGGAAGTTTACAATAAATAATTGATTTTTAATGACAAGAGATTATTGTAAATTTAAAAATGACTTGGCCTAAAGAAAAGGAAAAGAGATTTTTCTCCCTGAATTTACAGCAAACCTGAAGAAATCTATGGTTAAAATAGAAAAGCAGTTGGTAATATTCTGTTTTCCAAGAAAGACCAACATCAAAAAGGTCCATAAACTCTCACCAATCATGTAACTAGGGGGGAAATGTAACTGAAACACTTAATTGAAGAAATGGCTGAAACTGTAGCTGAAATACTTCAATTTAGAAAGCATATTGGATACCCTGGAAATGTAAAAGAAGTATATAAATGAATGGAATGAATGTAACAGACCTGTTTTTTGTCCTTTTTATAATAAACCTTTCCATCTGACTTTTCTAATCTTACTGTATACCTACTTAATATCAATAGTGCCCTCTACAGGAGATTCTCAGAGCTAATTGTATTTCTTTTCAGGTAGGGTTTACTTACAGAGTAGATATGCTGAGGAAAAAGTAATTATTCTTTTAATTTATTTGTTGTAATCAATTTACCAAATATAACACTTATCTTTTGAAGCCCAGAAGTAAAATGGGAAGGGGGGGAATATTTTTCTACACAATAATCCAGATATATGCCCCATTCATTTTTACCGACTCAAAGCTATGAGAGCTATGAATAAATCCCCAATATGAACATCAAGCCAATAGAAAAATATAGCGATAAACCACAAGTACAAGTCTTTTTAATTGTGAAGTTTAGCATGTTTACTAAGCTAATTCCTCTTCCTACTCGCCTGCATTTATTTTCCCCACATTTAATTCATAAGCATTCCCAAGAGCTAATGCCAAACTATAAATTTATTTAAACAATTCCATAATTACAAAGAACTGGCATCTAGCAGAAATCAGTATTGCCATTCATTGTTTCTACAACCCCATCATTACCAAGGTGGATACAAATCAGGGTACCTCTCTTTTTGGTACAGAATTTTTGCTTCCACGCAATGATTACTGGAGAGAAATGTTGTAAGAAAATGTATATTCACTATCACTAATATATATATGAATATGAAGTATTTATATAAAGTATAAATAGACATGAAGTATGAATTACAGTAATAATTAAACCAGAATGCAGTATAGCGCATTTCATCAATATTGGCAAGATTGTAATTTGCTGGTCTGTATGATGAATTGAGAGAGCTAGTTTGGTATAGTGGTTAAGGCATCAGGCGAGAAGCTAGGAAATCATGAGTTCTAATCCGGTCTTACACACAAAACCATCCGGAGGACTTTGAACAGGTCGCTTCCTCTCAGCCTTAAAAAGAACTTAATGGCAAACCACTTCTGAAAAATCTTGCCAAAAAAACTGCTGGAACTTGTCCAGGCAATCTCCAAGAATAGACCATGAATGGAAGAAAAAAAATGGCTAATTAGGCTACTCACACTGTAGATGGACAGTTGCTAAAGACCAATTTACAAATTTGTATTGCATATGCTTCAGTGACCACTGCCCTCCACAAACTGGTCAGCCTTTCTAATGGAAGATGGCTGACTGCATTTTACTATTTGGAGGAGCGTGAGGATATTGGAAGGAAGCATGAAGGGTAGGTTAAGATTCTTATTATTGTTTCTACAGGTTTGTGGGGTGTCTGACTTTGTTTCTTTAAAGTATACCAATGCTATTTTAGGACTTGTACAAGAATTCTAATTGTTTCTTGCATCAAAAGACTGAAAAACCACACTACCAATTTTCAGCAATTACGGTTTGAGCAAGTCCCAGGGGCCATAGAAGTGAGTCTGGAGCTTGGGTCTGCTGTTGCTCACCTCTGAAATAGATGAGAATGTACTCAAATGCATTTTTCTATCAGGCACAGAATCTCTGCCAAAACAATATATACTTTAAAGTTTATTTTTCCACATTCTCTTTGTTTACCATCATCCTTTTTTCAAGCATTACCCCCAGACCTTGAACCCAGTATTATGAATTATCTTTTTTTACTGATGTATATATATCAAAGAAGAAAGATAGGAAAAAATGCATTCTATATCAATTAAAACGGACTCTAATCTTGAGTACAATACTTTTACTGACATTGAGTTATAAATATTATATTTATGTTGGCTTAATCTTTCTTACAACACTTGAGTTTTATTTGTGTCAAAGTTGATGAAATAACTCAGAGATTCACTTAACAATGTTAGCACAATTGATGTTAGTAATATTAGTATGTTAGCAAAGGCATAATTAGCCTGCCTTTTCTTGAAGATAAGGTGAGATAATTTACTCCATTTTATTCCTGTAATTATTTTAAATCCCGAAGCAGAATTGCCTAATTGTCTTTGATTGTTAATGTGATTGTATCCAATGCATTTTGTCTTTTCCAGGCACATACTTAATATTCTCTTGTTCTAAATATCAATTAAAAGGTTGTCTTCTGATTTTTGGTGGGTGTGTGCGTGCACTTGCATGTTTTGTTGGTTCTTTCAGCATTATTCTCTTTTTCCTGTTGTTTAATTTACTTATATTGTAAAGAGGGTAAAAGTGCCAACCCAACATTTCTCTATCTAATGATCTAGAATCAAGATGCTCCATGATACTAATCTGTAGGAATGAGCTGCTATCGGCAATATAACCCTTCCCCCCCAGTGGTGAAATGTAAAATTCATTACTACAGGTCTTGTAGGCATGGCTTGGTGGGGGGGGGGAATGTGACTGGATGGGCATGGCCAACTCCTTTTTTTACTTTTAAAAGCATTTTTTCTACAGCCTCGTCAGCCGAAAAGGTTGTAAAAAATGCTTTTAAAAGCTTCTGACGATCAGGCAACTCAGCTGGGATTGCCGGAGCCTTTTAAAAGCATTTTTACTACCTCTTCAGCTGAGGTTGTAAAAGGCTCTGACAATCCCAGCTCAGCCACGCGATCATCAGAGGCTTTTTTTTAACTTTTAAAAGCATTTTTTTGGCTGAAGAAAAAATGATTTTAAAAGTAAAAAAAAACCCCACTGATTATCACGCAGCTTAGCTGGGTATGGGAGGGGAGGGATTTTTGCTACCGGTTCTCTGAACCACCCGCCGCCATCACTACCGGATCATATGATCTGGTCCAAACCGGGAGCATTTTACCCCTGCTTCCCACCCACCCCATTCTGCTATTTTTACTCCTTTCCCTGACATTCTATTGTTGATTGTGGTTCTTGATTTTAAGTTCCAATTCCCTAACTGGCTCAGTTAAATATACAGTAGTTTATGCTAGTTGCTATTGTCTAATGATGACAAATTGTGCAACTACATAGTTCATCACAATTATTTGAGATATTTTTTTTAAAAAAGGCTATTAGCATTACCTTAGATCAGTGTTTCTCAACCTTGACAATTTTAAGACATTTGGACATCAACTCCCAGAATTCCCAGCCAACAAATGGGCTTTACTGAGTTTAAATGAAATCTCATAAAATATTATTTTATTTTATCTGATTAAATTAAATTAGTAGAAAATATACTGTATTAAAACTGAGGTGTCTGGAATTAGGGATACAACAAGCATTCCAAAGTGCACATGGGGAAAAAACATTTTATTTTAATATTATTTAAAGAATAGAAAGAGAAATTAATTAAAGCCAACAAACTAATTTATCATTGATATTCAGCAATGTCCATTTATTTCATTTTAATTTTACTGTTGTTTTACTTTATGGTATATTTCCAAGGAACGAAAAGTAATGTTTATATACCACTATTATAGATATTATAATTAACATATCTCACAGCAAATAACACTTCTATTCCATAACTGACAAGCTTCTTCACAAATCATGGAATTGTTTGTATTAAATCCATTTCTCTAGAATGCATTCTCATATGTATTAGTGGATCTAATTTCTAATTCTCTATGAAGGGACATACTAGATTTGGACAAAGCTTCAGCCTCAATAATACTCCAGCAAACAATAAATACAAACTTAAGGTAAACTGTTCCAAACTCGATTGCAGAAAATACAACTTCAGCAACAGAGTGGTCAACATCTGGAATGCTCTACCTGACTCTGTTGTTACATCCTCAAACCCAACAGCTTCAACTTTAAACTGTCTACCATGGACCTCACCCTATTCCTAAGAGGTCCATAAACGGACCCCTGTAAAGGGGGCATGCACCAGCGTGCCTACCGTCCCTGTCCTACAGTCCCCATTTATTTGTACTCATTTCCTATCTTCATGTCCATGTTTATACTTATACCTATCTTGTACATGTTTGACAAATAAATAAATAAATGTTCCTTTAATACAGCTCTGAGTTTCTAATCAGACTCATCAAGGAAGATCTCTGATAAGACATGAATTCAAATGCTCTTTTTCTTATTTAATTAATTCCCAGGGTCTGGTGTTCAGAGGCATGTGTTCTCTGGTCTTGGTAGTACCATAGTAGCTATCACTGATAATTTATGCCTATTGATTATCCTAACATCCTTTAAAATCTTCACAGTTGTAACTATTATCTCATCCAGTGACATCTAACTCGAGATTTTAGTAAAAGCCATGTGAAGGAACTTATCTTCATGGCCTCTAAAATCAACCAAAATTGTGACTACAGTCCTGAGATCAGAAGGCGTATAGCACATGGAAGAACTGCAATGTGTGCCATGATAACATCTGGAAGCCTTAAAATCAAAGATTAGCTACTATAATAATTTTTCCAATTGCTATTTATGGCTTATAAAACTTGGACTCTGAAAAAGACAGATAAAAGGATGGACATCTTTTAACTGTGGTGCTGGAGATGGACTGCAAAAATAATAAACTAGATTCTAGACTCTAGAAGCTCTAGACTGAACCATGCCATATCAACAAAGATGATTAGGGGACTGGAGGCTAAAACATATGAAGAACGATTGCAGGAACTGGGTATGTCTAGTTTAATGAAAAGAAGGACTAGGGCAGACATGATAGCAGTGTTCCAATATCTCAGGGGCTGCCACAGAGAAGTGGGAGTCGGGCTGTTCTCCAAAGCACCTGAGGGTAGAACAAGAAGCAATGGGTGGAAACTGATCAAGGAAAGAAGCAACTTAGAACTAAGGAGAAATTTCCTGACAGAACAATTAATAAGTGGAACGACTTGCCTGCAGAAGTTGTGAGTACTCCAACACTGGAAATTTTAAAGAAAATGTTGGATAACCATCTGTCTGAGATGATGTAGGGTTTCCTGCCTGGGCAGGGGGTTGGACTAGAAGGCCTCCAAGATCCCTTCCAACTCTGTTGTTGTTGTTGTTGTTGTTGTTGTTGTTGTTGTTATTATTATTATTATTATTATTATTATTATTATTATTATTATTATTATTATTATTACTTGAAGCCAATATTGCTAAACAGAAGCTATCATTCTTTGGTCATGTTCATGAGAGCTGACTTACTTGAAAAGTCAATCATGCTGAGATGGATCAGCAGAAAAAGGAGAAGGGGCTGCCCTGGTACCCGCTTGCTGAACACTATAAAGAATGACAGTGGAATGACTATGGCGGATCTGAAGGAGGTGATACAAGACAGAGGGCATGTAGAGTGCTGATCCATAGAGTGGCCGATGGTTAGACATGACTGAATGGCTGACAACGATGACATGTAAAGTATTTCATGATGTCATCTACCTTATCCTACCTAGATCTACCTTATCTTGATCATCATGAAGTAGGCAAAGGAACATTTGAGAATGTTATTATATCATTGTGCATATTTGGCTCAGATCTGCACTTGGGATAATATTAAGTATGAAACCTTAGAAAGACCCAGAAAACGTTACAATAATAATGAAGTATGAATTGTGTATGTGTATTTTTTAATTTGTATTTTTATATACTGTTTTTAATATTCCCCTCTTTGAGGTAGCTGGTGCTTTAAAAATGTGGAAAATAAATAAATATATTTGTTTACATATTTGAACCATCATGCACATATTGTATCTGTTTTAAAAGCCCTGCATTGCTTCCTATTAGCTTCCAAGTTTAATATAAAATGTTAAAGCCTTTATGGCTTGCATTTAGTTATCCACAGGACTACATCTTCCCACTAGAGTTCGCCCAACCACAAAGAAGGAAGGGAGGGAGAAAGGAACGATTATATTTAACAAAGAAATACTAATGATTATTTATATCTAAACAAAGATTTAGTACAGCAAAAAGTAACTTCTATAGTCAAAGAAGGCTAAAAAACAGCCTTAGAATATTTGCCAAGAATGAATTTGAAGCTGACACACTCTTAAAAGTGATCAAGGTCATAGGGGCAAATCCTACACTTTTTTATTCTTCCTGTGAAAAAACATAATATTTTTAAGATTAAATAAACTAATATACTGCTTAAGATAAAATTCTAAACTTAATTTCCTGAAAAATTGTCCAATTGATGTGTATTTTTATCATGTCATTTATAAACAATATGGGCTGTTGCTATGAGCTAAACTAAAAAGAGATAATATAATTGTGTAAAATATTTTCTTAAACACAGAGGGTTATATCCATACATTGGGCTGCAGAGACTACTAATTTCTTTGCCCTCCAAAACTCACTGAGAATAGTCTTCTCAGTGAAATGCACGATATGTTATTGGGAGCTATTAGGAAGGTGGAACTCCACATATTTATTTATTTATTTATTATTTACATTTCTATACTGCCCTTCTCCGAAGACTCAGGGCGGTTTACAGCCAAGTTAAAAAGACATATACAAAAATTAAAACACAATATTTGAAATTTAAAAATCTGAAACCATAAGGCCGAATATTAAAATAACAAGAAATAAAACCACTCAATTAAAAATTACTCTTAGGCCAACCCTGCTCGTTGAAACAAAAAAGTCTTGAGCTCGCGCTTAAAGGCCCGGAGGTCGGGAAGAAGGCGTAGCCCCAGAGGCAGTTCGTTCCATAGGGTAGGTGCCCCAACAGAGAAGGCTCTTCCCCTGGGGGCCGCCAGCCGACATTGTTTAGCTGATGGCACCCCGAGGAGACCCTCCCTGTGGTAGCGCACAGGTCGATGGGAGGCTATTGGCGGCAGTAGGCGGTCCCGTAAGTAACCTGGTCCTATGCCATGGAGCGCTTTAAAGGTGATCACCAACACCTTGAATTGCACGCGGAAGACCACTGGCAACCAGTGCAGCTTGCATAGGAGAGATGTTATATGGAAGCTCCGAGACGCTCCCTCTATCCCCCACACAGCCGCATTCTGTACCAGTTGAAGTCTCCTGGTGCTCTTCAAGGGGAGCCCCATGTAGAGAGCATTGCAGTAATCCAGGCGGGAGGTAACGAGGGCATGAGTGACCGTGCATAACAAATCCCGGTCCAGGAAGAGACGCAGTTGGCGGATCAGGCGAACCTGATAAAAAGCTCCCCTGGCAACGGCCATCAAGTGTTCTTCCAATGACAGCCGTGCATCCAGGAGAACGCCTAAGCTGCGAACCAACTCCCTGGGGGCCAGTGACTCGCCCCCCACAGTCAGCGACGGAACTAGCTGACTGTACCGGGACGCCGGCATCCACAGCCACTCCGTCTTGGATGGGTTGAGTCGAAGTCTGTTCATCCCCATCCAGACCCGAACAGCTTCAAGGCACCGGGACATCACGTCGACAGCTTCGTTGGGGTGATCCGGGGTGGAAATGTACAGTTGAGTGTCATCAGCGTACAGCTGGCAACTCACCCCAAAACCACGGATGATCTCCCCCAACGGTTTCATATAGATGTTGAACAGGAGGGGCGAGAGAACCGACCCCTGCGGCACCCCACATGTGAGGTGCCTCGCGGTCGATCTCTGCCCCCCCCCCCCCCCGCCAACACTGTCTGCAAGCGGTGTGCATATAGGATATGTGGTGGATTGAATGGGCTGCTTTTTACTGAAGTCTTTGGCCAGAGGACTTCTAATGGGGAAGAGGGTGGGTGATGCTAAGTCAGAGTAGAAAATCATTTGCTAGATCATCTTTAAAAGGATCTCTAATTTCTTTATTTAAAATGTTTAATAGCTGTTAGTATGTTATTAGCAGAATGGGCTTTAATTCTTCCCCCACATCCTATACGATTTTGTCAACTAAAATTAAAGTTTGGCAATTTTGCAATTGAGACAACTAATCATTGATATTTAAAGAGAGCATTAGGGACAAGGTGGCTCAGTCGCTAAGACACTGAGCTTGTCGATCGAAAGGTCAGCAGTTCAGCGGTTCAAATTCCTAGTGCCATGTAACAGGGGGAACTCCCGTTACGTGTCCCAGCTTCTGCCAACTTAGCAGTTCGAAAGCATGTCAAAAATAGAAAAATAGGGACCACCTTTGATGGGAAGGTAACAGTGTTCCATGCGACTTTGGCTTTTAGTCATGCCGGCTACATGACCACGGAGACATTTTCAGACACCGCTAGCTTTTCAGCTTTGAAACAGAAATGAGTACTGCCCCTAGAGCCAGAAAAGACTAGAACGCATGTGCTTTACCTTTCCTAAAGAGAGACCTAAGACAGATTCAGGACTACTACAGTACTTAGTTTTAACTTTATCCTTACAAAGTTGTTACAGAAATTACCCAGTTACCTGCCAGACAAAAATATAATTTAAAGTGACTGAAGAAAATAGAGTAATATCTAGATATTACTTATAGCAACAACAATTAGCTTTATATACCGCTTCACAGTGCTTTACAGCATTCTCTAAGAGGTTTACAGAGTCAGCATATTCCCCCAACAATCATTTTACTGATCTTGGAAGGATGGAAGGCTGAGTCAACCTTTATCATTGAGATTCGAACTGTTGAACTGCTGGCAGTCAGCAGTCGACAGAATTAGGCTGCAATATGGCATTCTAATTACCGTGTTACCACGGCTCTTAAAGATTTTCTCTAAGAAATTGTTTAGATTAAACAGAATTTCAATGAGGTTCCATTAACTGGATAAGGCAATCATAATGTAATCATATTGCTGAACTGTTCAAGTTAATTTTTTTAAAATATGAGCACCAAGGGAGACAATTATATGTGAAATAAATTATATTTTAAAAATGTTTAGGCTGATCCATATTTTTCACACAATGCACAAAATTTTTCAATTAAAATATAGCAATAAGAGAGTTTCATTACTTAAAATTTGGCCCACAGTCTTGATTTTTAGACTATTGATTTCAATGGAAAAATAACAATGGAGAAAAATTATATTGATATAGGATACCTGAAGGGCAGGTATTCAAGTGAACATTCTGCCTCCAAATCTCTGAGATTTTTTTTAAGATGCCATATATGCAACAAATATTATTTCATGAATCACATGGGCCAGTTTTATTACTGTTATTAACTTCTGTTTCTCTTTGTATGAAAAAGTGAGCCAAATGTAACATTCCAGAGAATTAGCCCCATTGCCGGAGGCTTTGGTTCAAATGAAGTGCCTAAAGTTCACAATCAGGTTTGTGAACTTGCGTTCATCCTAATAATGGGGAAGAATGCAAATTTATAGCCCAAATTGTTATTAAATTGCACACGCCACAACATATACTAACAAGGATTTTTGTAATTATGAATATACCATTTTACCACTATGTAGATTTTTTGGAATTTTAAATAACAATTAAGTTTTATAACCCACAAAGCTGGATGTTTATAATTATATCCAATTATAAATATATAAATAATTAACTAGACAGATGATTTATATATTATAATATTATATAAATTAAGTTTCTTAAATTTTAGTGTGTGTGTGTGTGTGTGTGTGTGTGTGTGTGTGTGTGTGTGTGTGTGTGTGTGTAGGTCTTGGCATTTTCAGGTCTTTTCCCATGTAAGGTTGAGAGTATCTTGGTGATGTTTCGATGAGGTCTCACTCATCATCTTCAGGCTGGTGTCTTCGGCTTCGCGCTTCTCGAGCAAAGAGTGGTCGGAGCTGCCGTCTCTCTATAAATACTGGTGGGGAGGTGGGAGTGTTGCTGTGAGTGGGTTGGTTGGCTGTGTGGTTGCATCTTGATTGGTAGATGGAATGGGTGTTTGCAGATTGGTCGAGGTCGGGAGTGCTTTATTGCTGAACGCTATAAAGCATGACAGCGGAATGACTATGGCAGATCTGAAAGAGGTGATACGAGACAGCAGATGGCTGTGATGCAGCATCCCGGGCCCTGGTTTGGCTCCGAGTCATCACAGCCATCTGCTCAAGACATCACATCACAGAACTTCAGAGGCCACAACACCAAAGCTCAGGAACAAAAGACCAGGACCACATCCACACAGGATGCTACGAAACAGCCGACCAATCTGCAAACACCCACTCCATCTACCAATCAAGATGCAACCACACAGCCAACCAACCCACTCACAGCAACACTCCCCACCTCCCCACTAGTATTTATAGAGAGACGGCAGCTCTGACCACTCTTTGCTCAAGAAGCAGGAAGCCGAAGACACCAGCCTGAAGATGATGAGTGAGATCTCATCGAAACGTCGCCAAGATACTCTCAACCTTACACGGGAAAAGACTCAAAAATGCCAACACCTACATACCTATACCCGTGAAAACCTACGAATATATATACATACACCTCTTTTAGCAGAACCCCAAAGTAAATATTTTTCTCTCTTAATTCCACTCTTCTAGATGTATTACATAAGAAAGTGTGAACACTTGGCTGCCATTTATAAGCTAACATGCAGCAAATGAACAAAGATGAAATTTTGAGGATACATCTCCTTTACTTATGCATATGTTTAGAATAATCCATATTTAACCTATGAAATTGTGGATGAGTAAAATTGATAAGAAAATGATTTGAAAGTTGTTGTTGAACAAGGTGTTGCTGGTAAAAGGGAAGAAAGAACAATTTAGTAATGTGATAATGTTAAGTGGAAAAACTTTCTTAATTGTTTTAGACTTATTTGTCTAAATAAATCTTGACTTATTATCTTACTCAACTGATAATTGCTTATAGTGAATTAATAGGGGTTATTCTGAGTATCCTATAGGAGTATCTCCTAGTTCTTTTCAAGGTTTTAAGAGATTGAATTTGGTAACCTTTTGCTGCTAAATCTGTATTTTTCTAGAAAGCTACATTGCTTTCTAGTTGATCTCATCACTTCGTTTTAAAGGAAATCATTAGGAGTAAAAAATTTTGACAGAGCTGAAACAAGGAAATCAAAGGAGAGAACATAACTAAAATAATACTTCTCAGTTCCCCACATGAGCTATATACAATTGTGTATCAAAATATAATTGTTCAAATTACTTCAGATTAAAAATATGTACACAAAAGTACATATTTTAAGAAATAATTTATTTTTTGTTGCAAAAAGATGAATTTAAGGGTTAAGGAAAAAATGTACATGGAAATATGGACCTTTTAAACAAAAATTACAAAGTGATACAGGACATGTGAACTTTATGTTTGAAAAATGACAAATCAAATTTGACAGAATTGCTTATGCCTGTCTATGGTCTCCTGAGTAAAATGTTAAGCAAGGTTAACAAAAGTCAGTCGGGCAGAAAATTTGCTTGGATTCTTTAGCCCCTCATTTCCCTGTCCATCTTCTCCCCCTCTTCTCACTTTCCCTGTCTACCTTCTCCCCCCTCCCCCTCCCCCCTTTTAACCACCTACATTAATTCTTTTAAACTTAGGTAATAAAATGGGTAATAAAGAATATTCAGCTTCTAAAAGAATTGGTATAACACTGTCCTAAAAAAATTGGTATAACACTATCATGAAAGCAGGTAAAGCATTAGATGAAACTGACATTTTCTAATAGCAAAATATTTGATTACATTTGGAACAAAAAATTGGGGGGGGGGGAATGTTGATCTGTTGGAATTAAATGAATTCCAAATGATATCTATTGTGCTTGAAAAATGTTTACTTGTTTTATTGGTAAAAATTGTAGCGAATGAGTTTTTTTTAAATGCAGTCTACCAATGAAATAAATACAAGAAATAGTGTTTTGCTTGGGCTCCTTCTTTATTATCTCTATTAGTTATATTTATATCTTCTGTATACCTATTACGCTTATTCTTTTAAAATAATTTTGAAGAAATCACTTTATTCTATATTTTCGTAGACACAAAGTCAATATTTCCCTGATAGCTAAGTCTGAAAAAAGATGCATTTAATGAAAAAAAAAATCATTTAATGAGATGATTTGTAAAAAAGCAACATCTTTTTTCTGAGTGTAATAAATTTTCTAACATCTATGACTGCTGCATGATAATGTTAAATATACTTATTACCCCAGACCAAAAGTGCCAAATTGGAAAAAGCTGATTTAGTTCCAGGTTAACCTCAGTTTAGCAGACTTTGATACAAAAGATATAAATTCCCACAACATCAAATTTTCATATATAATGGCCATTAATAAATAATGTATGCCTTATGAGGTTTCTATTATTTCATCCATATATTTTTTAATTGTTATTAATCTGTAGTCATTTCAAGTATTATTATTTCTGTTATATGTTTATTATTCCCTGATATTTAATTCTTGTTGCCTTTAATTCTTGTGTGCTGAATTTAATTATATTGATAAGATTGTTGCTTTTTGAATTTTGCTACTTGTTATCATTTTTTGATTTATACGTCTGTCCACAAGTTTTTGAAAGAAAACTTCTTGCTTGATAAATTTATATATGAGATTCATTTTGGAATGCCGGCACAAACATAACCACACATTTATTTTAGAATGAAACATTATGATTCAATAGTTATGTTGCTGTGGGGTGGCATAGGGGGAAGAGTTAAATTGTGAATTTTTAACATTGCATACCACTAAGACTCACTGCGTGAGTTGGGCAACTACATAAATGTGTTTAATAAATAAATTAAATAAATACAAGAGTAGTGATTGATAAGAAACAAATTACATAATGTACGAAATAAAGGTTAAGAAGTAGGATATGGCAGCCACCATTAAATGAAATGGCTTTTTATTTATTGACTAGCAATTTAATCAAACACAGAATAATTCATTACTAATAATTATATTAATAAGATTTAGTCTAAGAGGAAAGAGTGTCTGCTGGTTAGAACATCCCAATAATAGAAATCCTACAATTAGCAAGTTCATAAAAGTTGCTATTGGTTTCTGGGTCTTGTTTCTCCATTAAGAGCAAAGAAAAGACTGTCCTTGAAAATAGTTGGTTTAAAAAAAGATCATGCCCCTCTACCCTATTAGCTCCAAATTGGTTAATCATGACAAGATAATTGATCAAAGAGCAGTCTGATCAGTATCATATGGCACAGCTGTTTAACAGCCTATGTGTCAGATACCAAGGTAACCTTAAAAACAGGAAATATCAAATCCAGCTTGGGAGAGAGTGTAACTGTTGTGAATTTGTACTTTTCTGATTTTGCCAATGATTTGCAGATGTCTCTTGCTAATTCGGGAGAAGGCTAGCTTTTCATATGGAGCTCACCCATCATTTGCTATAAGGCCCACTAAGACTGAGAAGTTACAGGGTACTTGCTGCCAGACATGGTGGAATGATCCAAGGAGTTTCTAATTACTATATTCCTTGTGGGAGCGCTTGATAAAAAAAAATCATTAGTGAGGAAAAAGGGTTACAAATGTTTTGTTATTATTATGGGAGATAAATAACATAAGTAATTAATTCTAAAACCAACCATTTAAAGGAAGTTATATAATCATGGAAATAACTTTGCTACATTCATAGGAATGAGTTACAGAAGAGGGTTGTTCTGCCTTTCTGGAAATTCTTTTTTCCAGATTTGCAAAGGAATTGTGACACATTTAACTTGGCCTAATTTGCAAATCAAATCAAGAACCTGAGAAGTAAATTTGTTTATTACTATTTTTTTTTATATTAATCCATACTGTAACATTCAGATGGCCAGCAATAGTATACACTAAAATAGATAACTATAATAATAATTATAATAATTCAAATTAACAAATTAAAATATTCATTCATTCAATTCATACAATGAGTGGAAGGCTAGTAAATCAGCCTGGTACAGTAGCTAAATTAAAACATGGCCCAACATACACAATCCCTGTAAAATAACTGCTTTTCTAAATAATGTGTACATCAAATGGCACAGGGATAGTAGTCAGGATGTCAGTTTAGTTTTCCAAGATAAAACTTTCCACAATTTAACTGTATTCAACAAGAAAACCTTTCTTTCTTTCTTTTTCTTTCTTTCTTTCTTTCTTTCTTTCTTTCTTTCTTTCTTTCTTTCTTTCTCTTTCCTTCTTTCTTTCTTTCTTTCCTATCTTTTGGACTCTACCAAATAAAGAGGAATATCTCTAACTGTTCCTAGGCTGTGGGCAGGTTGGTATACCATAGGCCGGGGATCTCCAACCCTGGCAGCTTTAAGACTTGTGGACTTTGCTGGCTGAGGAACTCTGGGAGTTGAAGTCCACAAGTCTTAAAGTTGCCAAGATTGGAGATCCCTGCCATAGTTGATAATGTATTTGTGCATATATTGCAGATGTTATCCTTTCTTCTCTACTTTCAAGCCAGCTGCGGATTGTCAATAGATACTATCCATTAAAAGAAGAACATAGAAAATCAACTAACAAACTCTGAAATTAATCTGGTATGGCCCAGTAAAATAGGGAGTTGGGAGAAGGCAGAAGAGCTAGCACACCACAACTGGGAACATGCTGGCTAATGAAGAAAACAAGAAGAAATGTGGTATGAGAAAAATCTGGGGGAAATGATAATGGCACAGTTCAGGGGGAATAGGAAAAAATAAGAGCCAAACTAGAGACAAACAAGAGATAGGCAGGAAAAAACAATCAGATTTGCAGATTAGTGCAGGCTAGAAGAATGCAAATAATTCTGACGAAGAAGGCTAAAATCAAGTCATCCGTTCCAAAAATTGAGAGAGCAACTACCGTATTTTTCCATGTATAAGATGATTTCTTTTCTTTAAAATATTTCCTTAAAAATGGAGAGGTGTCTTATACGCAGGGGACCGAGAGAAAAACGTGTGGCCTATCCCATCCTCCAGCTCTGCTGCAAATGCCAGACGAGCCTCAAATGACGGTCAACCTGACCCTGGAAGAACCAGTTGTTAAATTATCGCTGTGCTATCAAAGTGGATCCTGGACACTGTGTGCAATGGAGAAATGGGAAATGGAGCAGCTGGCACGAGGAAAGAAGGAAGAGCAGTGAGAAGAAAGAGGGAAAATGGCCTGACCCTTCCCTCATGCCAGTAACTCTGTTGCCCATTTCTCCATTGCAGCACTACGCTGT
This sequence comes from Ahaetulla prasina, assembly GCF_028640845.1. Taxonomy (NCBI): domain Eukaryota; kingdom Metazoa; phylum Chordata; class Lepidosauria; order Squamata; family Colubridae; genus Ahaetulla; species Ahaetulla prasina. Next base: position 102,229,577 of record NC_080542.1, read on the forward strand.
GGTGAGATGCCCAGATGCCCTCATTTCCCCCAAGCATTTCTTTGCCTATCTGATTTCCAGCTCCATTGCATTTCTTTGTCGCATTTCTCGCCATGTCCTGCCTACAACGTCCATGCCAGCTACCCCCTTTTTTTTTTTTTAATTTACATTTATATCCCGCCCTTCTCCGAAGACTCAGGGCGGCTTACAGTGTATAAGGCAATAGTCTCATTCTATTTGTATATTTACAAAGTCAACTTATTGCCCCCCCAACAATCTGGGTTCTCATTTTACCTACCTTATAAAGGATGGAAGGCTGAGTCAACCTTGGGCCGGGCTTGAACCTGCAGTAATTGCAGGCTGCTGTGTTCTAATAACAGTCTTCTTTACAGCCTGAGCTATCCTGGCCCTTCTTTCCAGCCAGAGCTGAAATGCCACCATGTTTAAGTGCCGGTAGATGCCAGCCTTCCCTCTGGTTGGCTTGGGCAACTGCTGGAGAGAGAACTGCCAAAGTTGGAATTGATTGATTTAACTTTTTTTTTTTAGTCCCACAACTTCTTTCCCTGCACACGATGGTGACAAACACGATGGAAAAACAGAGCTGACAGAGCTGGAAATCAGGTAGACAAAGAAATGTTTGGAGAAAGCGAAGGCATCTGGATGCTAGGCGCTGAAAGCACCAGTCTCTCTCCAGCAGTTGCCCAGTTGCCCACCAGAGAGAAGACCGTCATCTACCAGCACTTAAACATGGTGGCATTCCAGCTCTGGCTGGAAAGGGGCAACCAGCATGGGCACTGCAGGCAGAATGCCTGCTTGCTTCATCACCCTCCCCAAACCTTCTGCATTTCACCAGCACTTTCGCCCTGGGCTGTTGTCTTATGCACAGGAACTTCCCCCACGCCTGAGACAGTTTTTGCTTGATTTCTGAATTTCAGGTAAGAAAAGTGGGGTGGGTGTCCTAAACATGCGGGAGCCTTATACAGTAAGTCCTTCAGAGAGCAAATGGAAAACTCATAATGATTTGATATATTTAAAAAAACTTGACACTTTCATGAAGTGTGAAAGTCAGGTTGATATACATTGATAATTAACAGCTAATGTATAGTTTGGTTAGTGAAGAATTCTAAGATTTATTTTTGCAGCGTTGAAAAAAGACTATATAGAACAGAATAGAATTTTTTATTGGCCAAGTGTGATTGGACACACAATTTGTCTTGGTGCATATGCTCTCAGTGTACATAAAAGAAAAGATACCTTCATCAAGATACAACACTTACAACACTTAATGATACCCATAGGGTATCATTAACATTTAATGATACAATACTTAATGATAGTTATAGGCTACAATTAAGTAATCAGGAAACAATCAATTACAGTAAAAATTGTAAGGATATAAGCAACAAAGTTATAGTCATAAGTGGAAGGAGATGGATGGTGGGAATGATGAGAAGATTGATAGTGCAGATTTAGTAAATAGTTTGACAGTGTTGAGGGAATTATTTGTTTAGCAGGATGGTGGCGTTCGGGGAAAAACTGTTCTTGTGTCTAGTTGTTCTTGTGTGCAGTGCTCTATAGCGTCGTTTTGAGGGTAGGAGTTGAAACAGTTTATGTCCAGAATATGAGGGGTCTGTAAATATTTGCACAGCCCTCTTTTGGACTCGTGCAGTATACAGGTCCTCAAAGGAAGGCAGGTTTGTAGCAATTGTTTTTTTCTGCAGTTCTAATTATCCTCTGAAGTCTGTGTCTGTCTTGTTGGGTTGCAGAACCAAAGCAGACAGTTATAGAGGTGCAGATGATGTTTTAGATGCTAGCTGTTCATTAGAGATGCAGTCATTGGTATACAGAGAGAAGAGAAGTGGGGAGAGCACACAGCCTTGGGGGCCCCCTGTGCTAATTGTACAGGTATCTGATGTGATTCTGCCTAGCTTCACCTATTGCTTCCTGTTTGTTAGGAAGCTTGTGATCCACTTACAAGTCTCTTCAGGTACCTGAAGCTAGTTTAGCTTAGAAGAGTGTCTGGAATGATGGTGTTGAATGCTGAGCTGAAGTCTACAAAGAGGACCCTTGCATAGGTCTTTGGAGATTCAAGATGTTGTATGCAATTGCTCTTGTTAAAAAATTATACAAGGAACTGTGATAGCAATAGTATTTAGACTTATTTACTGCTTCATAGTGCTTTATAGTTCTTCTAGGTTTACAGAGTAAGCTTATTGTCTCCAACAATCTGGATCTTCATTTTACCCATCTCAAAAGGATGGAAGGCTGAGCCAACCTTGAACAAGGATCAAACTGTTGGTAGTTAGCAGAGTTAGCCTGGTATATTGCATTCTAAACCCTGCACTACCATGGCTCGTGGGTGATAAATACTGAATTTTGGAGATGCGGGAACTGAACAATCCTTCAGTCTATATGTCAAGGTGAAATGTATAACCTTCCTTACATCTTCTCTATCAGCCATTTCTTTATCACTATTTTTACTTATATAGTCTAAAAGAGGACTGTGTAAAGTTTTCCAGCTTGTGGTTCATATTTGGTGTCTTAATTTTATTCAGAGAGCAAAATGAACAGAGCTGGGCAAAAATTAATTTACTATTTGACTTATATAAATGTAATTTAAACTGACTGAATTTAATACAATTATTTCCATGAATCTTCCTATTTCCATTACATTATTATTGAGAGCCATGGTGGCACAGTGGTTAGAGTGCAATACTACGAGCTAACTCTGCTCACAGCCAGGAGTTGCTTTACAGTCAAGAAGTCTTGACTGGGTCAAGGCTGATTCAGCCTTCCCTCCTTCCAAGGTTGGTAAATGAGGACCCAGATTATTAGGGGCAATATACTGTTTTTGTAAACTGCTTAGACTGCTGTCAAAGCAGTTCTATGCTGTGGTATAGAAATCTATTGCTATTGTGATTATAATTCCAATGCAGCTTTTGATGGACTGTGTAAATCTCCATAAGGGGTTAAATGTACTGATTGAACTAGAAATCTCATATTAAGTTAGATGTGTTAGAACTTTAGAGTATAGATATGGAATCTTCCTCAGCTTCATTCAGTTCAATTTAGGTAAATCTGTAGATTCCATTGCCCACAGCCTCAGGAAAGCTACTGAATTATGCCACGTATCTGTACTCTCTTTCAGCCTTAAAAATCTCTGAGGACTCCTCCTGCACAATATATCTGAGCTGTGATTCGTGTGCTGGATGCAGATGAGAACAGATCCACTTGCAAAATCTCATTTTGCAATTAGAAATGAAGATTTTACTGGGGGAAAAAACTACTTCATTTATAATTTACAGTTATAAGCTGGAAAAATTATGTACTTCAATGCCATCAGCAGGCACATTTATATTAATTTACATGAAACAAGTCCTACAAGTAGCCTTTGAAACCCTGCAGGTTGGTACAAGAGCCATTTGGCAGAACAGAGAGGGTTTTTTGTTTTTAAGTCCACTCTAGAAAAGACAGAGTTGCCTAGTTAGCAAAATAAACACTTCAATTTTTCAAAACCATTAAGTTAAAAATGTGTGTGTGCATGCATATATAATAACCATACCCTGAACAGAAGGGGAAAAATCATTAAAATTGCCTCTTGAGCAAGCACAAATGATTCAGTTGTACATGGATTAAACTATAGAGCTGTACATGAATTAAGCTGTAGAATAGTTTGAATCACAGACAATCAAACATATTTACCATCCTGAGAAGGCTTTCCAGAAGGTTCAAGTGGAGGACAAACAAAATTATCTGAAGTAAGTAAGGACAATTAAAAAGAAGAATCCTTGGTGCTCTCTAAGCTTGGTAGTTTTCTTGCAAACATTTCATTACCCAAACTAGGTAACATCATCAGCACTGATGATGTTACCTAATTTGGGTAATAGAACATCTGCAAGAAAATAACCAAACTCAAAGGCCTTTGAGTCAACTTTAAGTCATGCGGATTCCAGGTGGACTGTCTCAAAATGTCCCTCAACTGTTCTTGGCAAGATTTTTGAAAGTGGTTTGCCCTTGCTTTCTTACAAGGGCTGGGAAAAAGTAACTAGTCCAAGGTCACCCAGCTGCTTTTTTGACTAAAGTGGAAAGGGAAGAACTGAGATAATCTAAACAGATGACAAAATATGCAGAAATGAATTCTCCTTCTGATATATTACTGACATAATGCAAAATATTTTTATTATATTTAAATTCTAAGTTACTCTTTCACCCAGAGAATGGATCCCATGATAGTATTGGCATTGAAAGATATTGAATGTCGACATCTGCTTTATCTGCTTCAGGAACCAAACATGGGATGTCACTATGGAAATAGCTCATTCTTTCAGAAGTTCATAATGTAATCCTGTAGACAGAACATATAAAAGAATTTCATTTTTTTATCAGTATGGTTTTAAAGTTATTTAAGGCTGTAATGTTATCTGACATGACAGCTCTCTGCAGTAAATAGGTTGCTGGAATATCCCTTCACAAAATATAATACGTTCTATGTAGACAAAGTATTTTAGCAGAAAAATTCTACTTTAGTTGCAATTTCCAGACTATCTTTGGGCCAAGATACATAAATACCTAATGCATCCACAAATTTCCAATATGGAGGTTACTAGAGTGTGAATCACTATGGTTATGAATATATTATCTGTTTGGAGCCTAGAATACATGGGATATTTCAAAATCTTAAGTATAAGTGGATAGGCCTGTCTACAGATTTATCCTTATTGTTGTTGTTCAGTTTATTTATTTTTATTTATTTTATTTGTCACAACATTATATATAAGCATAAGCATGAAATAACTATACGATATATAAGCATATATATATATATAATTATAAGTATGTAATAACTATATGAAATTGGATACAATTAAAGGGAACATTTGGACAGGAACGGTAAGCATGTTGGTGCTCTTATGTATGCCCCTTACAGACTTCTTAGGAATGGGGCGAGGTAAATCATGTCTGACTCTTTGTGACTCCATGGACTATAGCATACCAGGCTCCACTAGCCTCCACTGTCTCCCAGAATTTGCTCAAATTCATGTTTATAGACTTGATGACATATTTAACTATATAATCCTCTGCTGTCCCCTTTTCTGTTTTCCTCAATCTTTCTCACACCACGGCCTTTTCCAGTCCTATCTCATTAGCTGACCAAAGTATTTCAGTATCTGTCCTTCCAAAGAAAAATCAGACTCGATTTCCTTTAGGATTGACACAGATTTATCCTTAGCTATTCTAATTTGAAGTCTTTCCCTGATTTATCTAGAATAATATCTGTTTAATTGATAGGCATTTTTATCTGCTTTAAATCCTTTCAACAAACACAGAAAAAAGCAGAGCCCTCCACAATTTTAGGACTAAAATGATATTCTTTTAATTGAGAATACAATATGCTTCTGGAAATAATGCAGTTATATAAGATTCAGATGCAATCCATTACATATCTAGAACAAAGAGATACAAGTCGTTGATCTAATCATTGTATCAGTTTTGGAATCTGATCCAATGCAATTTATTTAGATCTAATGATAATTTCAATTAATTGTATTATAATTTGTTCCAGAACTCCTTCTTATGACCTTCGTTGGTTGACTAGGCTTTTTTTTCCATATATGTCTGTTCATATTTAGAAACTTGTCTTGGTTACCTCTCTAGGGATAAATAATAAGAGCTATATGAAAATGAAAATTGAAAATAAAATTTACAAGAGATTGGAATATAATTAAATAATGTCATGATTTGAAATTGGCTGCAATTGTACAAACTTGGGGTTTACGTGCTCCCAACCATTACTCAGACTACAATTATGAAATGTAAGTTGCTCAAAAGATGCTTTATGGTTTATAGCAATAAATAATAGAAAGGCAAACCTGACTCCTATTTCAGGTTTGTTTCCTATTGGGTCAGTTTTATCTGTAGTTGATATTATCATACATTTGAAATATAAAAGAGAAATAAATGCACACATGCATCCATGAAAACAAACTATGCCAGCATCCAGGAAAATGAAATTAAGTTGTCTAATTTATCTATTTTTATGACATCAAATTGCAAACGTATTAATATTTCTAGATGCTGGCAATTTAAAGTGGCGTTAAAAAATAAGCTAACAAATTTGCAGTAGATGTTCAGTGATCAATCCTTTGGTGTTAGAAACTAGAAGTTTATGAAAATAGCATGTGAGTGTTGTTCCAGAAATATTTATTAGGCCAAGATGTTCAAGAGGAGCATGGAATGCAACAAATTTGATTTTTTTTCCTTTGGATATATGCAAACCAGGCTAAAATAGAGCTTTTAGTTTTACCTCTTGTTAAATTCTTCTCATTATTTATTTATTTATTGGGATTTGTCAAACAAGAACAAGAATAAGAGAATAAAAATACAATAGCAGGGAAAATAGACACATTAGTGTAATTATGCATGCCCCCTCACAATTTGAGTATTGTGTTCATGTTTTTCAACTTTGAACTTTTCAAAGTTTACAGCAGTAGCATTTAAGGTTTCAAGCAAAAAACAACTATAATCTATGATATAGCCAGAAAGAACATCAAAAGATTTTGTCATGGATGTCAGCAAACTGACTAGATTTTCCTCTGGAACATTTCCTCCTTGATTGCTTAAAGGTGTTTGAGAAAAGTTTGTAGTGTTAGACAACTACATAACAGTATCTGAAGAATAACAAATAATAGCTATCACAATAACTTTTAGCTGGAATTGTGGCCCATATCTTTGAAAGTATAATTCTTGCTTTTTACACAAAACAGTGCTTATTCCTAGAACTCCTGCCATGGCATTCCAATTTCACTAGCCTGGACATATTTCCATCACTCTTCGCAGAATCAAAGCCAATGATCAAAAATAAGTTGGGATAAGAAAAGGCCTAATCTGCTAAAACTGATTTAGCTTATTACACAAGGTATTTTGGTATTGAAAATAAATATTTTCAGATTTTCAGTTTTGTTTTGTTTTCCAGAAAGACAGATTGGTCAATGAAGCTAAACTTTCAAATCATTGCAGAAGTTACTAGGAATATAAGTCATACGTCTTCAAATCCATGCAGAGCTTTGAAATCATCTCCTTCAGTTTTCTATACTTTCTTTTGGGAAGCTAGATCACTTATAGTTTAAAGTTAAAGCCTAATAGGAATATGAACCAATATCATGAATATCAGCTTTACCTCTTTCCCGCATTCTTCAGTTGAGCTTTGTTGTAGGAATGGAATAATTACACCTATTATTGTTTGTTGAACTACTTTGCATTGGAAATATAGGACAAAGAATGACACAGTACAAGGCTTTTCACAATTGTAGCAGTTATTTTATCAATGGAATAAATATTCTGCTACTTTCATTTAAGCAATTTCTTCTAACATGCCAAAGTGTTCATTTTTAAACAAATGGTTATTAGGATTTATCAAAGGGATTTTATACACAGGTTTTGCCAAAATAAACATTTTTCCTTCACATATTAAAATGTTCACTATAAATGCACAGTGTAAAAATCAGAGGACATTCACTTATTATTTGTGAAACAGGAGCAAGTTTAAACTCTAGGCTACAAGTTCTGTTAAATGTTTTGGTTATACTAAATTGACAGTCTTCTATCACTCCTCATATCTTAAGGGTGTTGGTGTGTTCATTATATTCCAAGAGTGTTCATTATATTCCAGGTATCAAAGTCTAAAGGAGCTATTTAATATAAATTTATTTAGAGAAAAGTCTAGCATGAAGGCAGGAGAGTCCATCAGGTAATGCTCTCCAAATGACAATAACAAGGACTGTGGGAAAATCAAAAATCTAGAAGGTAATACTAAGTCATCTGTCCTATTTTTTTATTATTATTAAAAGCTTTTTGCTATGTATTTTGATGTACTGGTACAGAATGTCCTTGGACGTTGTAAATTAAAAAGAGCAAAGTTCTGATAAAGCCATGACTAGATAAATTCTTTCCTTTCACCATAAAATTGTCCTTCATAGAGAAACGCTGTTATGGATTCCTTCTTTATGTTTGAAAATTCCTGAGAGATACATTTATTCAAAGAATGAAGTGGCAGGATGTTTTTTTTCACTGACTGTACTTTATTTCTTCATTTTTATCTAGAAAAATTTGCTGACTGCATATATTGTTGACTTCAATCCTTTTTTCTAACTAAACAAAGCCCTAAATGAGTATAGGAACATACAAAAATCTGTGTCAAGCCATTCCTTCCTCTCACATATTTTTGTGTTATTATCCCCATTTTCCCCAGAAGCCCATTCAGGGCAAAAGTGAGCAGCATTGAGAGGTATGAAGTTCTGGAACATATCTTTCCCTCCCTTTAACTGGGGCTTTGATCAAGAAAGACTGTTTATTCATATCTTCTTAGAGTGTCAGAGGATCACAGAGCTGTAACCTTCTACTCAGAAAAGTGGTTCTTCTCACCACTGACAAGAAGTTAATTCTGGTTTTCTTCAATCACTATTTTGACATACTTGCATATTTAGCTTAGGACAGATTTCACATCATCTCCTTTGGAGTATTACAATAACGTCTGGCCGATACAATTGCCTATTGAATCTGAATTTGCTAGATTTTTCATTTTTTAAACTCAGCTATGCGCAACTATTTTAATTATGCAAAGATTGCCCTCTACACCTGATAAAATCAATTCCATGTGGCAGAAAATGTCTAAGAAATGTTTCTCAAATTAATCATTGAATGTTGTGCTTATACAGACCTGTCTTTCACAAGGGCCATATTGCCTAAAAAGTACAGGATTTGAACTTCAACACTTCAGGAAGACACTGGATTAAAGGAAGTTGGAATATGCTCTTAGACAAAACTAAAGTTATTTTGGGCAACCATAGACAATGCAGACTGAATTTACCAATTCATGATCTCTACAATTGGGAATTAGAAGAAAGGGAGAAGTATGTCTAAGTTCAAAAACCATTTAAAAAAAAACAAGAACATCAAAAGAACTAGATAGGTTTCTCTGATAACAGAATACTACAGCTACGGTGCCATCACTGAAGTGAAGAAAAAGGTTAGAAGTGAACACATCAAGAGAGTGAAGAAAATCTTTAAGTCCAAACTTAGTGGAAAAAATACTATCAAGGCAATTAACATCTGGATAATTCCAGCTGGAATAGTGGACTAGACCCAAGCAGAACTAAAAGCTCTGGCTAGAAAAATAATGACAATGAATCATGTCCTTCATCTACACAGTGACTTGACAGACTTTACTTACTTGGGCAGGTAGGTGAGTGTGAAATGTTGCAAGTACATTAGATGATTGAAGGAAAAAAGGGGGCATATAACAAGAAAATCTGAAGGACAATGAAGTTTATTTATTTATTTAATTTTGTCATAACAATATACACAAGCATAACAGCAGATTATATAATATATAAACATATATATGAGGAGGTAGTATAAGCATATACTTCATATATATATACTTCATATATATATATATATATATATATGAAGAAACAATAGGACAGGAACGGTAGGCACATTTGTGCTCTTATGCACGCCCCTTAGAGTCCTCTTAGGAATGTGGGGAGGTCAACAGTGGATAGATTTTTAATAAAACTTTTGGGGTTTTGAGAAGACACCACAAAGTTGCTCTACTAGGAAGACTTACTGACTTACTGAACACTAGAGAGAGCAAACTGAAAAGACATGGGAAGACAAAACATTACAGGGCCGGTTCATTAAAAAAAAACCAGCAGGCAAAGCAGATAATAACAAGACCAGGCAATGGCTAAGAGCAGGAAAGTTAAAGAAAGAAACTAAGGGGCTAATTCTGATTGCACAAGATCAAGTATTAAAAATAAATAAATACAAAGCCAGAATTGAGAAGACGGGAACAGACAGCAAGTTGTGTCTCTGCAAAGAAGCTAAAGAACCAGTGGATCACCCGGATAGCTGCTTCAAGAAGATGATGCTGAACCAGTTCTGTGTAGTGGCTAAGGCAGCAAGCAAGAAAATGGGAGACAGTTGGGTCCCCAGTGGAAGCCTTGACATGGAGTTACGGACCACACTATTGGGCCAGTCATTCTCTCTCAGCCCGATCAACTTCACACCGTTATTTTTCTGGGGAAAACTGGGGGGGAAAGTGTTAGATATGTTTGCTGCCTTGAGTTATTTATAAAAAATAATAAAGATGGCATACAAACAAAAAACAAACAAATATGCTTTACTTTAGGGCACATCAAATGTCAGTGACAAACCTGAACTAGAAATGGTTAATTCCAATCTTTCAGAGGTGGATGAATAAGATTTATTAAGTAGATTTTATTATTAAAGTAATACAAGAATTCCAGCAAGGAGTCTTATTTTCAAATGAGAAACATTTATGTAGCAAGTTAGAGTAGGAAGATTCTTCCTTTCCTTTCCTTGCTCTTTTTCTATGTAAAGGAGAAGAAACTTGTTCCTATTTTGAATTGTGGACAGATTATTAGAACAGAACAGAACAGAACAGAATAGAATAACAGAATTTGAAGGGACCTTGGAGGTCTTCTAGTCCAATCCCCTGCCCAGGCAGGAAACCCTACACCACTTCAGACAAATGGTTATCCAACATCTTCTTAAAAACTTCCAGTGTTGGAGCATTCACAACTTCTGCAGGCAAGTTGATTCACTGATTAATTGTTCTAACTGTCAGGAAATTTCTCCTTACTTCTAAGTTGTTTGTTTCCTTGATCAGTTTCCACCCATTGCTTCTTGTTCTAACCTCAGGTGCTTTGAAGAATAGTTTGACTCCCTCTTCTTTGTGGCAACCCCTGAAAGATTGGAACACTGCTGTCATGTCTCCCCTAGTCCTTCTTTTCATTAAACTAGATATACCCAGTTCCTGCAACCATTCTTCATATGTTTTAGCCTCCAGTCCCCTAATCATCTTTGCTGCTCTTCTCTTTCTAGAGTCTCAACATCTTTTTACATGGTGCAGCCCAGAACTGTGTTGGATGTTTTTGGCAGCTGCTGCACATTGCTGGCTCATATCTATTGTTTGTTGATTGACTTCTTGTCAATCCAAGAATCAGTTCTCAAAACCAGGAGGCTTAAAATGGAGTACTAGGCAAAATTATAATTTGCTGTCCAATTGTCACTCCCATGAGCATGCAATAGATTTTTCTTCTCTCTCTCTCTCTCTCTCTCTCTCTCTCACACACACACACACACACACACACACACACACACACACGCCTGAACACCAGCTCAGTGCTAAGGAAAAAGAGGAGAATAGGAGAGAAACTCAAGACTGCCTAATGTGATTCCCTTTAGTATAATATGCAATAGGGTATCTGCAGATTATGGTAAAAAGCCATAACTGTTGTTGTGGTGTCTGTTTCCAGTCTGGGTTACTTTGAAGGCTCATCCAGCCTAATCTGGCCCACTTAAGACTTAATTGTTCTCTTTTCAGGGTGCCGTTTTCAGAGAATTAACTCTTCCAATGGACACATAGAATCATTAAAATTTATTTTCAGCATTTCATTGAGTTTGAAAGAGGACAAATTAGGGAAAGAATGCAGGGCTTTTTCCAACCTCTTTTCCAACAAAGATCATAGCATGTGATGATATGTTGTACTATGTAATTAAGTAATGTGTTACATATGTATATGTTCCTATACATTCAGGCATTCAAGGGCACACAGCAGAGTGCATGCATTCCTCTCTGAGTCACATAAATAGAGAAAGGAGGGATTAGAAAGAATGGTTAGCAACAATGTGAGCTCAGTACGGTGCCAGGAGGATTCATCCATCCAACCGTCCATTCGTCTGTCCATCCATCCTCCATCCATATGCAGATTCCACACAATCAGGCCTATGTTCAAACTTCTATCTTTTCTTTTTATCTACTTCTCTTTTCCAAATTTGATTCTGTTCTGCTCAGTTTTTTTCAGCAATCAGATTGTGATATGTCTGACCATATATGGACTTGGACTGAGAGTTAAAATTTGACAAAGAATGATACTGAAGCAAATGAAATTATTAATAATAATAAGGAAAAATTGTGAAGGAAACACAAGAGGTAGAACTCCTTTAAGTATGCCTCATTATTGAAGTTGTGTTTCTAATCTTTAATTTGGAAATAGATTAGAAAAGACTTTTGAATTACAAACATCATTACAAACTCTTGTAGAAACTGATTAGCATTATATTTTCACTACACGTTTTATAGAATCTGGATTTAGGAAACATCAAAAATGTATCAACAGCCCTCATGATTTTTCAGGTCCTGAGCTTAAAATTCTCTCAGTTCACTAGATCATCAAGTGTGCCACCCAGTGGTACAATTATTTTTGTTACCAGAAAGTTCCAACCTAAGGAGTTCCAATAGGAAATAATGTTTTGTTTGAAATGTTATTGCAATTGTAACTGCGAATGAATCAGTCTGTCAGAAATGTCTTCTTAAACCTATAATCTGCCTTAACTATTTATAGTAAGGGAATACACCTACAATACCGTTTAGTAGATGCAATTCTCTCAACATGATAAATTTAGCTAACATTCTTAGCTATTTTAAATGTGCAAGCAGCAGATACATGCTAAGGCCAAGTATGAATTATTTATTTTTCCTTGAGAGATTCAGATCAGAATTCATGTCTTATTAGAAGCAAAAAATTAATTTGCTAATTACAAATCAGAATTTTCTTCTCTTCTTCTACCACATCCCACCATGACAGAATCAATCTTTAAGTATTTCTTAGAATGACAGAAATAGTTTTTCTAGTGTATTCTTGGAATACATTGTCCTACTGTTCATTTCCAAATGAAGTTTAGTTTTGATCTGGGACATTTAAAAGGGCTTTTGCTTCACTTCAGACAAATCTCAAATCTTCATGGTAAAGTTCGCTTTTACTCCGGAGAATGGTTTCAATTATATTTGCCCATAATACTGACCTATCAGATATCTGTTCTAGATATTACAAAGAAATTCATGAAAAACCCAGATTTGTAATATATCTGTCAGTGAATTACACTACACATAACACAGTATACAGTATCTCACCATGCTGGGGAGTCTAAAGGACCTTCTGCAGTTGTTTGTCATGTATAGCCTTGTTCTGCCTTGGACTGGACAAACATTATAAAACCATGTAAATGGGGACAGTAGGACAGGGACGGTAGGCACGCTGATGCACTTATGCACGCCCCCTTAGGGACCCCTTAAGAAACATGAAAGGTCCATGGTAGACAGTTTAAGGAAAAAAATATGGGGATTAGCAAGACTAACAACAGGATCAGGTAGAGTGTTCCAGACATTTACTACTCTATTGCAGAAATCATATTCCTACAATTAGGATTAGAGCAAATTACATTGAGTTTGAATCTATTGATAGCCCTTGTGTTATTACGGTTGAAATTAAAGTACTCATTACAGGTAGGATGTTTTGGTAAATAATCTTATGAACTAAGCATAGGTTGGAACGTAGACGGCGTAGTTTGAGGCTATCGAGACCTAAAATTTCAAGCCTGGTGGTATAGTGAATTTTATTTCAAAGAGAAGATTTAAGAACTCTTCTAGTAAAATACCTCTGGACCCTCTCTAATGTATTGATGTCTGAAATACAGTGAGGGTTCCAGGCAGGTGACCAGTATTCAAGCATAGGTCTGGCAAAGATTTTATATGCCCTAGTTTAAAATATGTTCAAACAGAAGTAGAAAAAGAGGGAGGGAGGAAAGGAGGTGGGAGGGAGAGAGGACGGTACAGAATCCAATAGTTCTTTAATAAAATTTTAAATGCTGATTTTATGCAAAGAATAATATCGAATTAATGAAATGTATACAGGTAATCCTTAATTTAACAACGGTTCATTTAGTGATTGTTCAGTTACAAGGCACAGAAAAATGTTACTTATGACCATTTTTCTCACTTATAAAATTTGCACATTCTCATGGTCATGTGATCAAAATTGAGATGCTTGGTTCATATTTATGACAGTTTCAATGTCCCGGACTCATGCGATCATCTTTTGCGACCCTCTGACAAGCAAAGCCAATGGGGAAGCCAGATTAACTTAATCATGTTGCTAATTAACAACTGGAGTGATTGACATAACAGCAAGAAAGTTTGTAAAAATGAGACAAAACACACTTAAGCATGATTCTGCACACTCTGATTTAGCAAAATTTTGGGGGCTAAATTGGGGTCATAAGTCAAGGACTATCTGTATTTATTTAAACTATGTTCTTATTCCTATACTTTCAGATTTCTTACTATATGACTTTGATTTTAATTAAGCAAATTGTTACCCTGTGTTCTTATCACCCCAAACCTTTCAAAATTAAAAATACCACCATGAATATAGTGTAGAAATGCAAGGTGATAATCATTGCTAATAAACTGAATCATCATATGACTAATTTTCTCAGATAATTATTCTCATAAAGAAAATGGAGAAAGTTAGCTATTAGAACCAGCCACAGGTAGCTTTCTATAATTGGAAATTCTGTATGAAAGTCAAATATTTATATCTAAATATAGGAACATGTTGAGCATTGGAAGAGCTTATTTGTGTTCCATATCATCCCTTTACTAATAAGGAAAGCAGTGCCTCAAGTATTGGATGTGTGGCTTAGCATCCCATAAACTACTTGATCCAAAGAGACAACAGGATATTTTATTCTACTGTATAGTAAAGGTAAAGGTTCCCCTCGCACATACGTGCTAGTCATTCCCGACTCTAGGGGGCAGTGCTCATCTCCATTTAAAAGCCGAAGAGCCAGCGCTGTCCACAGACGTCTCCGTGGTCATGTAGCCGGCATGACTAAATGCCAAAGGCACACGGAATGCTGTTACCTTCCCACCAAAGGTGGTCCCTATTTTTTCTACTTGCATTTTTACATGCTTTCAAAACTGCTAGGTTGGCAGAGGCTGGGACAAGTAACGAGATCTCACCCCGTTACACGGCAGCACTAGGGATTTGAACCGTCGAGCTGCCAACCTTTCGATCGACAAGCTCAACATCCTAGCCCCTGAGTCACCACGTCCTCTATTCTACTGTATATAGATTGGCAAATAATTCTGATTTCATGGACCCTAGGAGTGTCTTGGGGGTCATAAAGGAATCCTAGGACCACACTGCAGTATGAAAACTTATGGGGCTTTGCTTTGCATCATAAAAGATGGAGGGAGGTAGTTAATCCTCACTACCAATTGGAACCAGCCACTCTGTTGAGTGCCATGGGTGGCTAAATGAAACATCACATGATTTCATTGGATGTACAACCCCACTTCCACTTCTATCTTTAAGTGAATCACTGAGACATCATGTACGCATGACTTGATATTTTACTTCTGCATTGTTCAGTAATTCTGCTTCTAGTGAAGCACCCGAATGGCAATCATGTAACCATGGGATGATCATTTCCAAAGCTATTTTATTGTTGTTGCTGCTGTTATGACTTTGGTTGCTAAATGAGGCAGTCAGTAAGACTCCCCCTCCCTCTCATTAAGATGAGAGGGAGAGAGATGGAAATAAATTTGTTTTTTCTTCTGTTCAGTCATGTCCAATTTTCAGAGACTGCCGGAATAAGTTCATGAAGGGTTTTTTGGTGAGTTTTTTTTTTTCAAAAACTCCGTTGCATCCTTCCTAGGACTGAGTGACCTGAAGTACAAGCTACACACAATTTGAAATTACTTTAAATTAAAAAGGTGGGCTAAAGTTTCTGTGAGCTAATGAATAAATAAATGATAAGGCATGGCTCTTGAAGGGCGCTAGAACAAGTGTTAATTATTATTGCGCCTAAGAAAGAGATGAACAATCAGCACTGTGAAGTTTTCATTTAGAATGTCTACTTTTTTGATGAGGAATCCAGACGCTCAATCCTATTTCACATCTGCTAAATTGAGTGGGCCAGATAAGACAGTCTGGAGGGGAATGAAAATGCATATTTGTATTCCCCTGCCCACGGGGGTTTGCCATTATCTCAACATGAAAATAAAAGGATTTGAGTACAATAATTCTGGCCTTAAAGTGAAATATCTTTTAAATAAATATATAAAACTTTCATCACAGGGTTGGTATATAAATGAAAGAGATGGCATTGGAAACCTCTGTATATATGAAAGGCTCTCACAACTATTATTTACAGTACAGGAATGTCATATTTATCAACATTTTCTTTGATGCAGATAATATATATTTCTTGGCTGAAGAATTCTTCCTGTCCTTGTAATTCAGTCTTATCACTTAATGGTGGTATTTTTATTGGTGGGCCCAGTAATCTCCTAATGGATGATTTATGAACAAAATAGACAGGTCACCATGTTCTGTATCTTGTTCCACTTTTGTAAGGGTATAATTGAAAGAAATATTTCTGCATCTTTGAAGTTTAAAGAACAAAAACAATATAATTTTCATCTTTTTTCTTTCTTTTTTTCCTTAGCCATCCATGCTTCTTACATGCTGTTTGAAGGGGTCTCCAATCTCTTTTTTAAAAACTTGAGCAGCCCAAAGAAAGAAGAAAGAACCATAAAACTCACATCTTCCCTCCCCCTCCCCCAGTTCCCAATTCTAAGAGCCAGAAATGGTTCTTGGCAGCACTCAAAAAATCTCCGGATGCACTCACAAAGTATTGGAAAACAAAATGAGATAAATAACAATCATTTTCTGATAGTCATATCCTCTTTCCTGTCTTCCTTTTTCCCCTTTGAAAGTGAAGAGTTTCATTTAGATTTGGCCTTTCATTTACAGTGCTCATGTGTACAATCTCTGGACAATATATGTATATAGTATATACTTATTTCATATATGTTTTCTGAGGTTTCATATTTCATATACTTTAAACAATTTCCTGTGCAATTTATAATATACAAAATACAGTGAAATGATTAACAATTGCAACTCTATAAAACATTGCTCAGTAAGTAGTTGTGTGTGTAGGGGAATGAAACAAAAGCAAAAAATGAAGTTATCCAGCATTCACGCAGGTAAGCTAAGGCCCAAGGAAGAGTGTAGAAAAGAGCAACAAATATGTTAAAGGGTCTAAGCTCTAGACACAGCCAAAAGGCACCAAGTATGTTTAGCTTAATGAAGAAAAGACTGAGAGGTCTTAGCAATATTCCAATACTTGAAGGGCTGCCACAGGGAAGGTAATAGGGCCTTTGAGCAGCTTACAACGTTGTAAAACCAAAAATACAAAACATTAAAGCATTAAATATCAAAAACTAACAGAAATTAAATAAATTAGGAAACAGAATGTAAAAATATAGAAGAAGGATCTTCTTCCTAGTCACTAACTATCTTCAATGTGGAATGCCCTCCACATCAGGGCCTGAGTGCAATTGATAGAGCCAGGATTTGAGACTCTGTTGGAAGGCCAAAAAACTGGGGTCAGATCTCACCTTGAATGGCACAATGTTCCAGGAGGCAAGAGTCATGGCACAAAGGATCCTTCTCCTGGACATCACTGGCCAGAACTCTTAACCAAGAGGGTCCACAGCAGATAACTTCTTCTGGAACAAGTACTACAGGCCAGTCCCATTGAGGCAAGACAGTTCCCCAGATAGCCTGGACTATGCCATAAAGGACTTCATAGATAATAACCGGTGCCTTTAATTGGATCCAGAAGCAAACCAGCAACCAGCGCAGTTTGCACAATAGTGGAGTTACATAGGCATCCTAGGGGTACTACAACTGTCAGCATGACTGCAAACTGCATCAAAATACTCTTCAAGGGAAGTCCTATGAAGAACATCATGATAAATTTGGAGCACTGATACTGGATTCTATTATTTACACAAATAAATGCCTCCCTTTCTGGAGAGTTGTTTCAAGTTGCTAGAGCCTGGATTTCCTACACCGAAATGGGAATTCAATCATGTATGTACAGTGAGAATTGAAGTAATCAAATTTTGCTTCTCTACAATTTTCCAATTTACATGTTAAAAAAAGAAAGTAAGAATTTAAAAGTATTGTTGTCCCCTCTCCCTCGATGGCAATGTCAGTTTGGACAAAGGCATATTTCTCAGAACATGCCCAGTCAGGTTTATACATAAGCATGGCTTGTTGGGTGCTTGTTGGTGCCATAATTTTATTTTGGTACTCTTGTAAGGAGGAAAAGAGAAGTGATTATACACTCTCTTCCTGAATGCCAATGTAAGAGTAGCAAAATAAACAACCACAGATAGCCACCTATGATTTACTGTAGTTAAATAGTGTTTGAGTTTAAACAGCCTAGTCTATTTTTGTTATTGCTTGCCTTGCCTTGAGAATATAATGAGTTGCATATATAAGGGATTTGTTTATGTTTTTATTAGTGATGAGAAAATCCAGTTCAGAAGTGGCATAATTCAATTTGATTCAGCACTCTGAGAATCAGAGGCAACCTAGTTATAAATCTACACTGAGTTTGAAAAATCTATTGACAAAAAGCTTCAACTATACACTATAAGAGCCATGGTGATGCAGTGGTTAGAGTGCAGTATTACAGGCTAATTCACTGCTCGTTCCTGGAGTTCAATTCTGAATGGCTCAAGGTTGGTTCAGCCTTCCATCCTTCCGAATTTAGTAAAATGAGGACCCAGATTATTGGGGGCAATATGCTGACTCTGTAAACCACTTAGAGAGGGCTATAAAGCACTGTGCAGCAGTATATAAGTCTACGTCCTATTATTATAATGTGGAATCATTAAAATCTTGTGGCTTTATTATTACCTGTTCATAATGATATGAAGTCACAGCTGCCAGTTTTTAGCTGATGTTGGGGTTCATATGCATCGAGTTTTTCCCAAGAACTTAAGATGTCATAATGTATCTATATATTATATGTGTGCATCCAAGCAGTGTAGTCTTTTGTAATTGACACATGGAAATTTTGTCAGTGCCCAGATTTTGCCATACAAGTTTATTGGATGAAAGCACCACAGCTGGTTTATGCCATATCTTTCATTTTTTTATTTTCAGATCTTGATATTTTTTTATTTTTTTCCAATTCTTTATCTTCTTGTCAAGCCCCAGTCCGGCTCACCATACCTGGGGGGTGGGGGTGGAAAGGACATGGGGAAACATACTGGAGATGGCGATCGTAGTGACCAGGGACTTCCGATAGCAGTGCCACCAGCCACTCACCAGCTGATCGCCCCTGTGTCCATGCATGCGCCTCCGGTCGGGATTCACAAGGCCTTGGAGCAGGTTACCAACCTGGCCACACTGCTGTGACCAGATGTTAGCCACAGGCTTCAGATGCTGGGTGATCAGCAGGCATGTCAGGCCAGCCGGAGTTTGTCGCCCTGGAGTATAAAGTATGCTGGGAGGCGAAATGTCCCAGTGCTGACTTTGCACAGAGCTGTGTGTTATACTCATTGTGTACCAAAGTTATGGCCCACTGTTGGGGATTAAAGTATGGGTTACTGAACTGCTTGGTTTCCGGTGTGTTTGCTTTAATCCTCACCCAGTCCGGGCCTTTGAGAAAAAGTCAGCCCTCTTCCTTTTTCCTTTTCCCTTAGTTGTCTTCCACAGCTTTTAGAGAGGAAGAAGGAAGCCAGTGTGATGGCTGAAAGGAAGATGCCAGAGGTGGCTGAGATGGAGCCTGCTGTGGAGGAAGAGGTGCTCAAGCCAGAGTCTTTGGAGGACAGTGCACAACCGGTTGTGAGGCCAAAGGAGTGTGAGACACGTAGAGCAGTGCAGCCAACGGAGGGGCAAAAGGGCCCAAAGGCCCCAGGAGTGGTGGCATATTTCATGGTAAGCAGGGTTTCTGGGCCGCAGTTGCCTCCCCCCCCCATTCTGGGGCTCCTTTGACTGAGTGGTGGGAGAGGTGATAGTCAGATGATGATGAGAGAGAGTGGAGTTAATCAACAGCTCGGTGAAGTAGCACCATGGATATACTGCGGGGGCAGTCAGGGAGAACAGCTTTCGGGAAGCTCCATCCAGACAGCAATGGGAGATGGGAGCTCCCTAGGATCTTTTGGGGGTCTGTCAGGGAGGCCTTGCAGTCTTTCCAGAGCTACCAGCTGGTAACCGTGGTAACTGCAGTAAAGGCACTATGCATTC
Source organism: Ahaetulla prasina (assembly GCF_028640845.1). Taxonomy (NCBI): domain Eukaryota; kingdom Metazoa; phylum Chordata; class Lepidosauria; order Squamata; family Colubridae; genus Ahaetulla; species Ahaetulla prasina. The sequence goes on from NC_080542.1 coordinate 102,249,541, forward strand.
ATTGGAGCCCTCACATCCCAGTTGGTTACACTGGAAACACCATAGTGAGGTCGAACAGGGCTCACCGGAGGGCCCAGAGTAATAAGGATGGTTACGTTTCACCAGTCAGTACTTCCGTGGCCTTCTGGGGCTCAGGGCCAATGTCCCCTTGGGACGGAACTCCCATAACCCCGTATCCAAATTGATGACTGCCTGAAACCATATTTGCAGCCGATGTAAAAGACCCCAGTAAACACAGGCCTGTCAGAGATTGTGGTCTAAGCCCACCCTGAACTGATGGATCAGCAACCTTTCCAGCCAGGCCCTCAACTTTCCAGCAACCTGGCAGAACTCCCGCACATACTCCACCGCTGGCCGGCCCCTTTGCTTCAGAGATAGAAGGTCTCCTTCCACCCATTGTGCATAGGACCCATCCTTGAACTGGACTTGAAGCACCTCCAGGAAAAGACCCACATTCGCCAACTCCTGGGCATGCTTCCTGTACAAGTCTACTACTTACTCAACAGCCTTACCTTCCAGCAATGCAGTCATGGTTACCACCATTGCCCACTGCAAGGGGGACAACCAAGGATACTGGTCCAAATGGCATATGGCTTGTCTCAGGAACAAGGCCACTCCCTTCCTCAGTAATCCAAGTGAGTGGTCAAATAAGATACCGGAAGTGTGGAATGCTGTAAAGATGGCACTGCAGAAGGTGGCCAAAATCCATAAGGCTCAGGCAACAAAAATGGGAGACTGGGTGTACCTATTCACTAAGTATCTCAGATTAAAAGTACCATGTAAGAAACGGACCAAAGGTGAAACTGGAATCAATAAAGGTGGCCTGACTAGAAGCTAGAATAGAGGTAGAAATAAGAAATAGTGGGGATATTAGCAGATATAATTTTCATGTAATAAAAAGGTAAAGGTAAAGGTTCCCTTGCACATATGTGCTAGTCGTTGCTGACTCTAGGGGGTGGTGCTCATCTCCGTTTCAAAGCCAAAGAGCCAGCACTGTCTGAAGACGTCTCCATGGTCATGTGGCCGGCATGACTCAACGTGAAAGGCGCACGGAACGCTGTTATCTTCCCACCAAAGGTGGTCCCTATTTTTTCTACTTGCATTTTTACATGCTTTAGAAACTGCTAGGTTGGAGAAGCTGGGTCAAGTAACGGGAGCTCACCCTGTTACACAGCAGCACTAGGGATTCGAACCGCTGAGCTGCCGACCTTTCGATCAACAAGCTCAACGTCCTAGTCTCTGAGCCACCGCATCCCTTTCATATAATAGAATATAACTAATAATTAGATGGAAAGATTAGAGATTGAAAAATGGTATTACTATTTATAGTTAATATATCATTGGCATTAAAATGGAACATTGAAATATTGAATACTCTAAAATTATCATGTATATAAATACTAGGATTATATAAGTTTGACTAATGTAACAAGTATTATTATTATTATTATTATTATTATTATTATTATTATTATTATTATTATTATTATCATTATCATATCATCTCTTTTATTCATTAAACATGAAACTCGGTCAACTGAACATTTAAAAATGTGTCACAAATATGATTGACTGGTGCTAATGATTAATACAGGTTGCTGCCAGCCTTCTAGGTATCAACCATATATCTTCTTAAAATATATGATGTTCTGAGTAGCACAGTTTTTTGCAGTTCTGCTGGTATTATTGCAGGAAGCTGCAATTTCTTGATGTGTTTTGTAAAATTCTTGGACATGGTACCAAGTGCCCTGATGACAATGTTACATGTTTCATTCATAGCCGTGTAGTTTTGATGGCCAGGTCACGATAGTTTGTGATTTTTTTTCCAGTTCTTTTTCTTCCACTCTGGCGTTTCCTGGTACAGCGATATCAATAAACTTTATGCTTCGTCCCTCAACAACCGTGATATTTGGCGTGTTATGTTTCAAATGACAATCCGTCTGTATTGGAAAGTCCCACAAGATCTTCATTATGTCATTTCAATAACTTTTTCCACTTTGTACTTCCATGTCTTTTTGGATACAGGCATGTCATATTTTTTACACAATGATCAGTGGACTAATTTAGCAACTTATTAGTATTATTATTATGGCTGTTTGTATCAAAATGAACTATACCCAGAGCCACACTGTTCATGTATTGAGATTGATGTATACCAATATTTAAAAATAAAAAATCCAATATAACTTTTTAAAAAATTGTTGCATACATGATGATGATTTTGCAGGATTGGATGGAAATATTCAATTGATGATTAGAAGTTATTTCAAGTGAAAAGAGAAAAGGTCAGCACAATCCCAGTGAAAAGCTTACAGGGAAGTATTATTGAACCTGCACATAAAGTCCTAGTCAAACTTAAAAATAAGCATTTCAAACATTATTATAAAAGTAAGCTCTCATTTGCTTTTCTGGACTGCCAGGCTAGGTATGACTCATTTGCACATGCCATCACCATAGCACATAAACCAACTAAAGCCCTCCCAAACATCTTAAGTAAATAAAAAGACCCAGTAACCCTACAAGAAAAAGCAGACATCATCTACAACATATATTCTAAGGGCTGTAACAGCAACTATGTAGGACAGGCAGAAGATTAACAGATCATATACATGAACACAATCTAGCAGTTAGAAGACATGATGAAAACTTCTTAATTTCACAACATGTGGACAGACTTAGCTATAGTTTCATCTGGAAAACCATGAGCATCCTACCTACACCAAGCCAAAAACACTGAAGAATTGCTGGAATTTGGACAGATCAGCATCAACCAGCACATAATGATAAGCAATATTAACATACCAGTCAAATGAAATATTCAAAAATGTAAAAAGGAACTAAGATCAAAACACCTCCTCCCAGCACCCAGGCAAACAGAGACAACACCAGAATTAATATCAAACCTACAATCAAGCAGTAAGCAATGCTCCAATCAAGAAACTATCAACTCAGGCAAGCAAACAATAACAGCCTAATGAAAAAGTATCAAGAGCACTCATACCAAACTGACTAAGCCACTTGCTTACAAACAGAGAGAAAACCCCACTCCTTTCTAGTATTGGTAACATTACCTAATTGGATAATGAAATTTCTGCAAGAAAATAAGCAAGTTCAGCACCTGCAAACCTCACTGAGCTAGAAATATTCTCTTCTATAGGCTCAGCTTCTTCTGAGAATAAAACTGAAGAATGCCAATTAACACACCTTTTGGTGTGAAGTAACCTTCCACTCTAGGTGTGTTTATTGTATGTTATAACATTATATCAGTGTTTCTCAATCTCAGCAACCTTAAGCTTCAAATCCCGGAATTCACCACGTCAGTTAACGGGGAATTTTGGAAGATATTTACAGGACCGCCTGCTGTCACCAGTAGCCTCCCATCGACCTGTTCGCTCTCACAGGGAGGGCCTCCTTAGGGTGCCGTCGGCCAAACAATGTCAGCTGGCGGTCCCCAGGGGAAGAGCGTTCTCTGTGGGGGCTTCTGCCCTGTGGAATGAACTACCTGTGGGGCTACGCCTACTCCCTGATCTTCGGACCTTTAAGCGCGAGCTTAAAACTTTCTTCTTTCATCAAGCCGGGCTGGCCTAATGATAAATTTTAATTAAGGATTTTTAGTGGGGTTTTTAAGTGGGGTTATTCTATTCTATAATTTTATCTACGTATTTTAAATATTCAGCTCATGGAATTAGATTTTTAATTATAGATTGTATTTTAAATTTTTTTGTATATGTGTTTTATCTATGCTGTACACCGTCCTGAGTCTTCGGAGAAGGGCGGTATAAAAATTTGAACAATAAATAAACAAATAAATAAATAAATAAAGTAAAATCTACACAACTTAAAGTTGCTGCGATTGAGAAACACTGCATTATATAAAGAAAAACAAACACTTGGGTTGACAGAGATATGCATTTGTCATTGTTAAACCTTAGCTTCTATTAAAGTTCACTCTGTAGGAAAAAATAATATTGTAGTTGTAAAAAACAAGATCACTCTATCTTCAAATAATGTGCCTTCCTGAAATAATTTTGCAACTAAAGTTTTCTACATATTTTTTCAATTGCAAAAAATGAAGTATTGGATCATAATTCCATATTTTTTCCTAAGCAATGATAAAATATTTCTAAAATAGTCATACACTCTTCAAGAGCTGTACTTTTGAATTGAAAGATCAAGAGGCTATAAACCAGGGGTGTCAAACTGAAGGCCCACAGATCTGGCCCTCAATGTGGTTGGATCCAGCCCACACGGCTGTCTTGGAAATTGTAAGGGGCCAGCCCACATCACTTTGGCCTGGCATGTATGGCAGCGGGTGCACGCGCACACAGGCCCACCCCACCCCATCTCAGCATCTATGTGTGCGCACAGGAGGCGACAGGCCAGCATTGCCTGATCCATAGCTCACCCATCAGCTACCACCACCACCTCCATTTCCTCATGGATCAGAGGACGCAGCTGCTGCCACCGCCATCAGCAGCAGCCCGCAACAAAAATAGATTTTCCAATACTGTCAGTTATTTTAACATGCTGAATACTACTAGCCTTGCTCCAGAATCCACATTTTGAGAAACACCATGACTATATTTTTTCTGTAATATAGAGAATCTATTGCTTTATTCTTTAACTTAAAAATAATTATAAAATATAAAGTTAGTGACATTTTAATTTTAGCAAAATACAAAATACAAAAATTATTTATTAACTATGATAAATATTTAAAAGAGTTTACAAAGTCCTGTATACTGCAGAAACTAGTCCATGCAGACTAGTCAAGAAGTCAAATGAAGGTGCGTGCATGAACATGTGTCTACGTAACAGGTACATTTGTTAACAAAAACAGCTAACTGAGAACCAAACTGAGAATAAGACCATTTATTTAGTTGTTTATTATTTTTTATTTAATCAAATTTATACATCTGTCTATCTTCCTTACTGAATCTGGGCAGTTTACCAATAAAAGAACCATAAGAGTTTAAAAGTTAAAAGGATAGGATTGGAGAGGAAGGAGTAGGGAATAGCTTCTTTCATGAATTATGATATTTTATAAAAACACAAAAGGATAATCTAATGCAACACCAGTCTGCTATATCCAAGGAAGGCAGGAATTTTTATATACTTTTCAAAGGGAAACATTTTGAAGCAAGGTGTGCTTCAAATCCTAAACTTAGTTAGGTTAGTTCAATCAGACTAGAGGATGGATGGAGTAAATAAAATTTACTTGACACTGACCAAGTAAAGTGGTTTAGCAATTCAGACATTACCTGCCTAGCAGAGCAGGAAGGCAAGAATTATCTTTCTTGGTTTAATTAAAAAATATACTAATTAGCTGTGGTGCTGCAGTGGTTCAATTCTTACCGACTTAAGGTTGACTCAGCCTTCCATTCTTCCAAGGTCAGTAAAATGAGGACCCAGATTGTTGGGGGCAATATGCTGACTGTGAAACCGCTTAGAGAGGGCTGTAAAGCACTGTGAAGGGTATATAAGTCTAAGTGCTATTGCTATTCCTTTAGAGAGGTTAACAGAACTGTCTTGACATCATTTAATGCCTTTTTAATTTGTATGACAGCTGTGGAGACTTTTTAATGCATTCTTCATGTATTGTGGTAAGTAGATAACATAGAATTTTTGAATGGGTGGAGGCAGGACTCTGGATAGCAGGTAATTTACTTTATTAACCTTAACATAGCTAACAGCAGTGACAAATAAAAATGAACAAAAAAACTCTTTCTGTTGACAGCCCTTTTATACCAGCTGTCAACTGGCTTAGACAATCAACACAGAGAAGTACTATCCTCGTTCTCCACTAGGGGAACGGACCCCGGGGGTGGGGGGGAAGAGCTTAGAACACTACAGGGTAAAAATGTGGGAGGATAGGGATGAACATATCCCCTATATCAGTGGCTGTTAAATTGTTTACCCAAGTACCCATTTTCTTAGTCTTGAATAATGTCATTACCTCCCCCAAAAAACAAAAAACAAAACCCCAAACTGTTGCTTTTTCCAAGTGTGTTGGTAGCAACAGTCCCAAAACTGGATTCCCAAATCACAAATAAGCAGTAACAAATTGTTCTAGTACTTCAGACATATGCCCAAATCGACCCCTTCTAATAATTATTTCCAATGTTATGAATCATTTGAATTCTGGAATGTGCAGTTAGTCAAAAGTTCAGAGTTTAATAAGATATTCATTTTAAAACCAAGTCTTATATGAATTTATGAATGTTAGAATTACATCATTTAAGTACAATTTGGATATACACATAATAAAAATAATATTTTATTTAACAATGTTTTTTTCTACATTATCCCTTCGAAAATATGTAAATAATAATGAAACATATTTTAGTCATGCAAAAGCAATAACAAGCCCAAAACAATTTCAGTTAACATTCAATAAATAAAGCTGAATGCTGTCTAAACTATGTAGGGAAAACATGCAGTGTAATGCTTCTAAAATTTTAACTCCTTTACAAATTGACCATAAGAGGCAATTGTATTTTATTCTCTGTAAGGAAAGTAATGTCTTGTGTATATCCACATTAAAAATACACAGTAGTTTGCATGTACTTTGCTCTAGATCAGGGGTATCCAACTCAAGGCCGGCAACGAAATTGACATCCCTGCTCTAGGTCATGTGATCAGGAGGGCAAAGGTTAGAAGAAACAGCCATCAATACATACAGAATATATATACAGTATAGTTTCATTCTGGTTTTGGACAGTTATTCTGCTGAGGCAGAAACATTAGCCCTTTATTTTATTTGTTTTCAACATTTCATTGGATTGGGAAAAATAAAAATAATTTCTTCACTGATGGAATACAGATAATTATTTGTCAATAGTTGACAAATGACAAAACCTTTATTGTCAATGCGCAACATGTGTACAACGAGAGTATTTATTTCTAATAATGGAAATAGATTTACTTTTAGATTTAAATATATATTTAACTTCTTAACTGCATTAGGCAAATAGTTCAAGCAGCATTGCATGTTGTGGAAGTCACCTGTGCAATTTGTTAAAAGAAAAATGTTCCCAAATATTACAGATGGAACAGCAGATGGTACTAATGAGTGGTTTGTTTATATGGGCAGGTCCATTAGAGGCTTTAAAAGATCTCAGTGAAAATCCTAACATAGTGAGAATGCTCTTTTTTTCTTTTTTCTTTTGGTCAGCCTGTTTGGAAACCTGGAGTTTTCTCCTGTTAATTAGTAAGAGAGAACATAAGGTAGATTCAATGACTGCCATCTACTGTGTTGGTCAGGAAATTACTTACATCAGTTCTCCTTTTAGTATTCCTGTTAAGCATTCCTTTCTCTGTAATTTTTATAGAATAGAATAGAATAGAATAGAATAGAATAGAATAGAAAAGAATAGAAAAGAATAGAATAGAATAGAATTTTTAATTATAAGACATTCACTTGAATTCATATTTCATAGTAAATCTTATAGAGGATTTACATTTCTCTATTATGTTGCATCTCCTACCAACACACAAAATGAACACTCATTTTCTTATCTTCATTTATCAAGGCAACTTTATCCATCACTGGGCCTGCCTCACTTCAATTTAGCTAATAGCCTCTTATTATGAAGCATAGATAATCTAGTATCAGGTCTGCCTTGGAAATAGATTGAAGGTTGATAATTACAGTATTATCTTTCCTGATGTGGCCTTGGATATGTGAAAGCAGCTTAGTCTTGTTTTGCCTAACACAAATGCAATCTAAAATACCACAATTTTTTTCTTCAATGATATGTAAAAGGATATATAAAACCAGGCACTTTATCTCTTAAAATATGGAGGTAACATTTATACATCAAGAAAACCAGTTGTGAGCTTGTAGTATTTCTTTTGGGGTCTCTAGAGAGCCAGGATGGATCATTTATAAGAGTATCCTCAGGAATAAAAACTGTTGTACAAAATTTTATAAGGAAATCCTCCAGTAGTGGGTTTCAAATCCCGTCACCACCATTTTACTCATGGGCGCATGCGCGTACAACACTTCCCTGCATGCGCAGAGACATCCGGTGGGTGGGCAGAGCCTCCCACCACTGCCACAACCAGTTCGCCCAATCCGGGACAAACCAGTAGCAACCCACCACTGAAGTCCTCACCCTGGCCTTGAAGTCTCCTGCTAGAATTATAGCAGCTTTCAGGGGATTTGAACTTATCTTTAACACTGCCCTTTCTAGATTCACCCAAATATTAGAAAAAAGATGGAGAAACCTGTGTGGTGGTAGATATATGGAACCATTTCAGAGAATTATATGAAAATTTAACAGCTAAATAGTGAGGAGTGCTTTCCCTGAGGACCAGCCTATCTCTGATTTCACAGGTATTCATCTGATGTTCACTTTAGACTTATATTCCATTGCAGAAATAGTCCAGGATTTAAAACCTGGTAAATGAATTATTTTATCATGTATAGTCAACCAGGTCTCTTGGAGTGCTATGAAAGGCATTCCACCAGGTCCCCATTCATTACTCTTTTCTTCCAGATAGCAATATTCCAGGTCAGTAAATGTATAGACCCTTTGCTTAACATTCATGGGAATGATTGGAAGGATATTGGAATTTGGGGTTGAAAAACTTTAGGTTTCAGCCATTCAACAAGAATGATGATATCCAAGATATTTCCAGTGCTGAAACAAACACACTGGTCACTCCTGACTTATAAGCATCTGTGGTTTTTGAGATAAGCAGTAAATTGGGTGGGGTATTTTTTTAGTAAGGATATATCAAAGTCCAGAAGGGATAGTTTACCTCCAGGTGGTGTTGATTTTTCTGCTTCAAATTCTCTCAGCTCATTTTGAACAGCTTTTGTGAGATATAGATCTAATGATGGTTTGAGGCTTGTATGTATTTTTAGAAGCTTGAGCTATGAATATCTTCTTTATTACTCAGTTCTACTCCAAAACTATCCTCGATTAGTAACTCCACAAGATTTGGGCTGCAACTTACTTCGCTTGACCATCATCTTCTATTTTATTTCCACTACTTACATTTTCTGTATGGTTTGATGTTTTATCAGGGAGCAGCAGGAAAAGGTGGAAACTATTCCAAGGACTCTTTGTTATTCCCTTCCATGATCATATTCCATGTTGAAATAAGGTATGAAACAGCAGATGGTTTATCAAAATGGCATTGTTTGGCCAGTTTGAGTAATCAGTTCCCTTAGACCAATGGTGTCAAATTCCAGGCCTGCGGGCCAGTTCTGACCCATGAGGCGGTTAGATCTAGTATGCAGGGCCTCAGCCAGACCCAGGCTGACCAGGCACTGCTCTGCAACCTGGTGGCATCCATCTGAGCCAGACCACGGCCACCCTTCAAACTGCAGCATTGCATCGGCCCTGCCCTTTGGGCATAGGCACAGGAGGTGGTGAGCACTTGGGTCTGGCATTAGTGGAGACTACTTTCTGAGCACTTCCCTTTCACACCAGCTGTCATGTGCTTGCTGCTTCCTATGCATACACCCAAAGGGAGGGGGCAAGGTAGTGCCATGTTTCTATGGTTGGCCATGGTCAATCCAGATGGATCCAACCAGGTTGCAGATCAGTGCCACTCCCACATTAGCACCTCTATGCTCCGCTCACTGGCCTTTCATGTGTGTGTCTTTGCGCACGTGGGAGGGGAGGTATCTGGCAGCAGGGGCTCCACAGCCCACTGCAACCACCAGGCTGACCCTCCATGAAGCAGGCATAGCAGCGGCAGGAGACAGAGTCAGGGGAAGGCATGTGATGTGGACTACTGGATGCTCCTGGTCCATCCCACATGGCTGGGATGGGCAGGCAGCTGACAGGCATATCCAGCAGGCCGGAATGCAGGCCCCCCCCCTGCACTTTTGCCTCCTGCTACTGCTGCTGCCATGGGCTGAGACACAGTAAGGCAGTGAGTGGGGCTGCTGCTTCCAGAGACCATTGGCCCGCCTACTCTGTCCTGTCTGTTTTTGTTGCAATTGGAGAGCAGGTCGCTGCTGGTCATATCCTCATTCCCCTCGCTGGTCTTGCCCTTGCCCTGCATGTGGAGTTTATTCTCCTGGCACATCTGAGACACCTTGGCACTGCTGTGGATCGCTGCCACCACTGAGGCTGCTGGCAGCTCATACATGTCCATTAGTCCACTGCCATTCCCGTCCAGAGCACCATGCCCACCCAAGACAAAGGAGGCAAAGCGGCAAGCTAGAAAGCCCAAATAGAGGTGGTAGAGAATGCCCAGGCTCAGCAGGCAAAAAGTGACCACTATGAGCAGAGAGAGCCGGATCCCCATCAGTGCCATGACCACCCAGGCCCAACTGGGATCATGTGCTTCTCTCCCTGTCTCTGCTGGGCCTGGGTGGCCATGGCACCAATGGAGATCCGGCTTTCCCCACTTTGGGTGGCCATCTTTTGCCTACTGGGTCTGGGCATGCTTTACCACCTCTACTTAGCCTTTCTAACTGGCTGAGGTGCATTGGGTGCTCAAGGCGAACATGTTCCATGTGCAGGCCAAGGGCAAGACCCCATGTGAGCAACATTGAGCTGGCCATGCCCTCCTCTAGCCCCTGGAGGATAACCACAATGCTGATCCAGTCCTCAATGAAATTGAGTTTGACAAAAATGTAAAGCTGCAAAACCTGTATTAGAGGTTTTGCAGCTTTACATTTTGTTTATAATAGTTTACTCAGGTTGTCTAACTTTTTTATAAAAACCTGTGTTCAATATCTGGCACGCACTAAAAGAGTTAATCAAGTCTGTCTATAAGGGTCCTTCAGAAAACTAACTTGCTGTGTGATGTACAGATTGTTTATTCAGGCTATCTTTTGTCAAGGATAGTGGTTGGAGAATACCCTTGATGTTACCTAGATTTAACAACTGAGTCATTGAGAGTGATTTAGGTGGCCATATATATTTTCTTAAATAAAAAATAAATGAATATATATTGTTACAATTAAACTTTGATGTACAAATACTCTTATTGTTGAATTATTAATTTCCTCTATGTAAAACATAGACAATGGGGAGATCTCACACTTCTCAAAATAGGCTTTGGTTTGAATTACGTATTAGTAATAGCAAGATGTTTGAATAATAGAAGGATTCATCTAGTCTCTAAACAAATAAGGAGCCATTCAACCAACTGCCTTCCACAATGTAGAATCTCAGGTGTTAAGAGGTAAAGAATGGCTGCATTTTTAAATTCAATTCTTTTCTTTATTATTTTATTTTTGTGGAGTTATTTGATTTGGTCACAACAGATATAATTTGCTTTCCTTTCTTCTAATTCAGTGTTCCCCCAGCTTGGAAGAGAGAAAGAGGATGGTTTTGTGTAAGGGCCAGGCATGCACACACATGTAGCTTCATTGTACACACACTGCCATAGGCTGGTAGTGGACCATGGCCCACAGGTTTACTTTGCTTGAAAATCCATTGCTGTCATAAAAGTCAAACTTCTCAGTCACCATCAATAGACCTTGATTAATAAAAAACTATTGTCAAAAAATTCAAAAATTGTCTGTGAGTTAATATAATTCTAGATATATTAGGAAGAACAACATGAGAATGCCTCTTTTAGAGTTACTTTTTAGGTTTGACTTATTTTTGACATTTCATTACCCAGAGGTAAAAGCAAGAATTTAATTTCTGATGGAGCCAGCATATCACAGGCTTCAATTTCTCATTCGAAAAAAGCTAGGGTTAGTTCTGTAGGGATGGGAAGAAGATTCATTCCCCAAAGATTCAGTTATGGAATAAAGAAATCCTAAATTTATTCTGTCAATCTACACCCTCTGGATCTCTTAGCTTACTCTTCACTCTCTTTTTAGGTTTCAAATTAGTATCCATCTTTCCACCACTATTATCTGCTTTTGAATCATGCTTGCCTCTGCATGAGCTTGTGTTAACTCAACAATAGTATCTCAAAGGTGCTTTTTCAGGAGGCAACTGGACTTTCTTGTTTTTTCTTTGAAGATGTGCTGCTTCCATCCAAGAAGAATTTATATTCTTTGCAGACAGCTGGTCATTTATATTCCTTGGAGACAGCTGGTCATTTGCACCTTCCATTTGTATCTTCAATGACCCTCCAAAAGGATGCAAATGACCATCTGTCTGCAAGGAATATAAATAACTTCCATTCCCCAGTATCCTGTCAGAGCTGAAGAAGCTTCCTGGATGAGAAGCAAAAATGTCTTCAAAGAAAAAACAAAGAAGTCCAATTGCCTCCTGAAAAAGCACCTTTGGGACAACCATGACTTGGATTACTGAGAATCTCCACAGACTTTCAACAATAGTGTATGGATGGTGGATGTTTTTAAACTTAATATAGATACTCAATTTATGACCACAATTGAATCCAAAATTTATGTTGCTGATAAATTTGGTGTGGATTTTGCCCCATTTTACGACTTTTCTTGTCACATATGTTAAATGATGCATTGCAGTTGTTAAATTAGTAACACGTTTGTTAAGTGAATCTGGTTTCCCCTTTGACTTTGCTTGTCAGAAGGTTGCAAAAGGTGATCACACAACCCCAGGACACTACAACTGACACAGAGTCAGTTGTCAAGTATCCAAATGTAAATCACGTGACCATGGGTATGCTGCAATGGTCGTAAGTGTGGAAAATGTTCATAAGTCACTTTTTTTAGTGCCATTATAACTTTGAACAGTCACTAAGTGAACTGTTGTAAGTCAACAACTACCAGTGAAAGCTCTTTTAGAGTGCCCACTTTGCTGTCTACTGTGATCAGAACCTCAAAAAGTGATAATACTTCTGCCCTCTGTAGACACTGTCTGGTTATAAAGTCAGTAACATTTTTTTTTGTTTTTTAGCTCCTCATCCCTTGTTTCATAAGCCTTTCAGCAACTGGATAAATGGCTGCAATCTGAGAGAGAGAAGCTTGCTCAGCAATACAGGCAGATAGATCTAATAGTTGAGAGACTCTGTTTGTAAGGTTATCAGAAAAAGCAGAAAAGGTTTGGTTACTTATGGAAGTGGCTGGTTACTTTTATTTATTTATTTATTATTCACATTTTTATACCGCCCTTCTCCCGAAAGACTCAGGGCGGTGAACAGGCAGATAAAATACAAAACAAACATACACAATAATTAAAACAACCCTTAAAAAACTGATTCAAATTTGCCAAAAAATTTAAAATAACATTACACCCCATAAAATTGCAAAAATTTAAAACCCATCAAAATTCAATTAAAATTTAAAGTTAAAATCAAGCCAGTCCAGCCATACGAAATAAATAGGTTTTAAGTTCGCGGCGAAAGGTCCTAAGGTCAGGCAGTTGTCGAAGCCCAAGGGGAAGTTCGTTCCACAGGGTAGGAGCCCCCACAGAGAAGGCTTTCCCCCTGGGGGCTGCCAGTCGACACTGTTTGGCTGACAGCACCTTGAGGAGTCCCTCTCTGTGGGAATGCACCGGACGCTGGGAGATAGAGGCCGGCAGTAGACGGTCCCGTAAGTAGTCCAGTCCTAAGCCATGGAGTGCTTTAAAGGTGGTAACCAATACCTTGAAGCGCACCCGGAAAACAACAGGTAGCCAGTGCAGTCTGCGCAGGATAGGTGTTACGTGGGAGCTCCGAACCGCTCCCTCAATAACCCGCACAGCCGCATTCTGGACTAGCTGAAATCTCCGGGTGCTCCTCAAGGGGAGCCCCATGTAGAGAGCATTGCATAGTTCAGGCGAGAAGTAACAAGAGCATGACTGACCGTGCATAAGGCATCCCGGTCCAGGAAGGCACGCAACTGGCGGATCAGGCGAACCTGATAAAAAACTCTCCTGGAGACGGTCGCCAAATGATCTTCAAAGGACAACCAACCATCCAGGAGCACACCCAAGTTGCGCACCTTCTCCATCGGGGTCAATGACTCTCCCCCGACAGACAACCGCATCTGCAGCTGACTGTACCGGGGTGCCGGCATCCACAGCCACTCCGTCTTGGAGGGATTAAGTTTGAGCCTGTTCCTCCCCATCCAGACCCATACGGCTTCCAAACACCGGGACAGTACTTCGACAGCTTCGCTGGGGTGGCCCGGGGTGGAAAAGTACAGCTGAGTGTCATCAGCATACAGTTGGTATGTCACCCCAAAGCCACTGATGATCTCACCCAGCGGCTTCATATAGATGTTGAACAGGAGGGGTGAGAGAATCGATCCCTGCGGCACCCCACACATGAGGCACCTCGGAGTCGATCTCTGCCCCCCTGTCAACACCGTCTGCGTCCGGTCAGAGAGGTAGGAGGAGAACCACCGATAAATGGTGCCTCCCACTCCCAACCCCTCCAACTGGCGCAGCAGGATACCATGGCCGATGGTATCAAAAGCCGCTGAGAGGTCTAATAGGACCAGGGCAGAGGAGTAACCCTTATCCCTGACCCTCCAGAGATCATCCACCAGTGCGACCAAAGCTGTCTCCGTACTGTATCCGGGCCGGAAGCCGGACTGGAATGGGTCTAGATAGACAGCTTCATCCAGGTACTGGGGTAGCTGACATGCCACCGCACTCTCTACAACCTTCGCTGTGAAATCTAATTAAACTGCTGTATACTTAAAACTATTAGATAAAAATACAAAGATAAAACCTCTGTTAAAAACCCGCTAAAATCCCCAATTATTAAAATCAATCCCAAGGCCAGCCCCGCTTGGTGAAAAAAGAAAGTCTTGAGCTCGCGTTTAAAGGTCCTAAGATCAGGGAGAAGACGGAGTCCCACCGGTAGCTCATTCCACAGAGCCGGGGCCCCCACAGAGAACGCTCTTCCCCTGAGGGCCGCCAGCTGACATTGATTGGCTGACGGCACCCTAAGGAGGCCCTCCTGTGAGAGCGCACTGGACGCACCGGACAATGGGAGGGAACTGGCGGCAGCAGGCGGTCCTGTAAGTATCCCGGTCCGATGCCATGGAGCACTTTAAAGGTGATAACCAACACCTTGAAGCGCACCCGGAAGACCACCGGCAATCAATGCAGCCCACGCAGGAGAGATGTTACATGGGAGCTATGAGGAGTTCCCTCAATCCCCCGTGCGGCCACATTCTGTACCAGTTGGAGCCTCCGGATGCTCTTCAAGGGGAGCCCCATGTAGAGAGCATTGCAGTAATCCAGGCGGGAAGTGACAAGGGCATGAGTGACTGTGCATAAAGAGTCCCGGTCAAGGAAAGGGCGCAATTGGGGAATCAGGCGAACCTGATAAAAAGCTCCCCTGGCGACGGCCGTCAAATGGTCTTCTAAAGACAGCTGTACGTCCAGGAAAATGCCTAAATTGCGCACCGATTCCCTGCGGGCCAACGATTCGCCCCCCACAGTCAGCAATGGGGTAAACTGACTGTGCCGGGCTGCCGGCATCCACAGCCATTCCGTCTTGGATGGGTTGAGTTTTTTAGGTATCTGTCAGTTTTGAGCTGCTTAGTAGCTTAAGTGAAGACTAAGATGCAGAATGTGAGTGCTTCGTCTTCTTCATTTTCCCCATGGCAGAGGTGGTAAAGTACCAGTCTCTAGTAAAAATAATAGGTATCCAGCAGAAGAATAAAAGAGAGTAAAATAAAATGGGATGAAATAAAAGCAAAAGAGCTAGTTAAAACTAAATTAAAAAGAGACTTAAGAGCAGATGTCTCCAATACATGCCCACAGGACCCACATGTGGCCCTGGACCAGGGGTGAAATGCTCCTTGTTTGGACCGGATTGCCCAATCCAATAGCAATGGTGGCGGGTGGTTCGGAGAACCGGTAGCAAAAATTCCTGCCCCCCCCCCAGCCCAGGCTGAGCCGCGCGATCATCAGAGATTTTTTAGAAATCTCTAAAAAAGAAAGAAATCATCAGAGATTTTTTAAAAAACTTTTAAAAGCATTTTTTCTTCCACCCAAAAAATGCTTTTAAAACTTAAAAAAAAGCCTCTGATGATCCCAGCTGAGTTGTTGATCACCAGAATTTTTAAAGCACTTTTACAACCTCTTCGGCTGAAGAGGTTGTAAAAAAAAAAAGCTTATAAAAGGCTCCTCTGGCGATCCCAGCTGAGTTGCTTGATCACCAGAATTTTTTTAAAGCACTTTTTACAACCTCTTTAGCTGAAGAGGTTGTAAAAAAATGTTTTTAAAAGGTTCTGGTGATCAGGCAACTCAGCTGGGATCGTCAGAACTCTTTAAAAGCTGATCATCAGAACCAGGGGTGAAATCTAAACATTTTCCCTACCGGTTCTGTGGGCGTGGCTTAATTGGTGGGCGTGGCTTGGTGGTCAGATGACTGGGTGGGCATAACAATAAATAATAAAAATAATAAACAAAGTATACAAGACAATAAGAGGTACCAAAAACCAACTTTCACACTTTACACACACACAACACAACTGACTCACAAACAATGTAAAAGCAGCTACACTTCACCCAAAATGGCCCCTGCAACAAGCAGGAACCTCACACTTTCACATTTTACACACACACAACATAACACGACACAACTCACACACACACACACAAAATGCCACATACAGCTTTGTGAGATTTTGTGTGTTTGCGTAGATAGAATGAAACACTACAGAAACACACCAAATCTCAGAAAGCTGCACAAATATTTTATTATTTTATTTTATTTATATTTTTTAGATCAAGGGTCTCCAACCTTAGTAACTTTAAGGTTTGTGGACTTCAACTCCCAGAGTTCCTCAGCCAGCAAAGCAGGCAGATTGAGTTGCTCATGGAGGAGATGGATTGCAGGCAGGCAGATTCTGTTGCTAGCTGATGCAACTGATGTAAAGCATGGTTTTGCCAGCCCGAAAGGAGCAGCAATTAGGTAAGTGGGGAGGGGTGTGGGCTCTTCTAAGAGGTTTATTAAAAATGATTTTAAAAGCTTGTGATGATCAGGAAACTCATCTGGGATCGCCAGAGGAAAAAAGTTTTTAACAGGCTCCTTGGATGATCCCAGCTGAAGTTGCCTGCGCAGCCCAGAACCTCTTAAAAGGATTTTTTCTACAAACTCTTTGGCCGAAGAGCTTGTAGAAAACATGTTTTTTAAGGTTCTGGTGATGAGGAACTCAGCTGGGATCGCCAGAGGAGCCTTTTAAAACTTTTCTTTTTTACAACCTCTTCCGCTGAAGAGGTTGTTAAAAAAAAGAGTTAAAGGGTTCTGACGATCCTAGCTGAGCCGTGTGATCATCAAAGGCTTTTTTTTTCTTTTAAAGGCATTTTTTCGGTCAAAGAAAAGATGCTTTTAAAAGTAAGAAAAAAAAACACCTCTGATGATTGCGCGGCTCAACAGGGACAGTGGGCAGGGATTTTTGCTACTGCTTCTCCGAACCACCCACTGCCATCACTACTGGATTGGGGGAACCAGTCCGAACCAGGAGCATTTCACCCCTAATCAGAACCCTTTAAAAGCATGTTTTCTACAAACTCTTCGGCCAAAGAGGTTGTGGAAAAAATGTTTTTAAAAAGTTCTGCAATCAGGCAACTCAGCTGGGATCTTCAGAACCTTTAAAAGCTTTCTTCCTCTGGCGATCCCAGATTTCTTCTGCCTGATCATCAGAACCCTTTAAAAGCATATTTCTACAAGCTCTTTGGCTGAAGAGCTTGAAAAAAAATGCTTTTAAAAGTAAAATAAAAATAAAAAAGTTGGCCACGCCCACCCAGTAACATTACCCCCCACCAAGCCATGCCCACAGAATCAGTAGTAACAAATTTTACATTTCACCCCCACCCTGGACAGCTAGTAAAGTGGTTCCAAAAGATCATAAAAGTTTAACATTCTTATGTAATTTTTGTGATTATTTATATACATTAATTATATTATATGTTTGAGAATAGAATAGAATAGAATAGAATTTTTTATTGGCCAAGTATGATTGGACACACAAGGAATTTGTTTTGGTGCATATGCTCTCAGTGTACATAAAAGAAAAGATATCTTCATCAAGATACATCACTTATAACAATTAATGATAGTCATAGGGTACAAATTTAACACTTAATGATACAACACTTAATGATAGTCATAGGCTACAATTAAACAATCAGGAAACAATCACTATCAGTATAAATCGTAAGGATACAAGCAACAAAGTTACAGTCATACAGTCATAAGTGGAAGGAGATGGGTGATGGGAATGATGAGAAGATTAACAGTATACTTATACCCCCTAATATTTACTCATATATGTGTTTATATACTATATAATCTTTTGTATGATACCTACATATATTGTTGTGACAAAATAAATAAATAAATAAATAAATAAGTAGTGCAGATTTAGTAAATAGTTTGACAGTGTTGAGGAATTATTTGTTTAGCAGAGTGATGGCGTTCGGGGGGGAAACTGTTCTTGTGTCTAGTTGTTCTAGTGTGCAGTGCTCTATAGCGTCATTTTAAGGATAGGAGTATCCCAAAATCTTCAACCAAAAACTGCCTACTATTGACCTCACCCCATTCCTAAGAGGACTATAAGGGGCATGCATAAGAGCACAAAAGTGCCTACCGTTCCTGTCCTCTTGTTCCCTTCATCAAATTAATATAGTTGAGGCATATTTTTTTTACATATATATATGTAAACATATATATAACAACATATTCTTCAAGATATGTTGTTTTATCTATGACAATTGTTTGTGTATACTGTTGTGACAAAAAGAAATTAAAAAAAAAGAGTTGAAGCAGTTTATGTCCAGGATGTGAGGGATCTGTAAATATTTTCACAGCCCACTTTTTGATTCGTGCAGTATACAGATCCTCAATAGAAGGCAGGTTAGTAGCAATTGTTTTTTCTACAGTTCCAAGTATCCTCTGAAGTCTGTGTGTTTCTTGTAACCAGACAGTTATAGAGGTGCAGATGACAGACTCAATAATTCCTCTGTAGAACTGGATCAACAGTTCCTTGAGCAGTTTGAGCTTTCTGAGTTGGAGCAGAAAGAACATGCTTTGTTGTCCTTTGTTGATGACGTTTTTGATGTTAGCTGTCCATTTTAGATCTTGCGATATGGTAGAACCTAGATATTTGAAGGTTTCTACTGTTGATACTGTGTTATCTAGTATTGTGAGAGGTGGAAGTATGGAAGGGTTTCTCCTAAAGTCTACCAGTATTTCTACGATTTTGAGTGTGTTCAGTTCCAGATTGTTCCGGTCGCACCTCGAGGCTGGTCATTCAACTTTCCGTCTATATGTGGATTCATCATTGTCTTGAATGAGACCGATCATTGTTGTGTCATCTGCGAACTTCAGTAGTTTAACAGATGGATCATTAGAGATGCAGTCATTGGTATACCGAGAGAAGAGAAGTGGGGAGAGCACACAGCCTTGGGGGGTGGGGTGTATAGGTATCTGATGTGATGTGATGTGATGATTTATGTACAGCCCAAGACAATTCCTCTTCATTCAGTGTTGCTCAAGCATATCAAAATGTTAGACATTCATGCTTTAGAAAGTGCTCTTAAAAACAGGTGCTATCTTTCTAGGCTTCCCAACTTTCCTAATAAAAAAATCTATTTAACTGAAAGGAATAGATCGGGGTCGGCAACCTGTGGCTCCGGAGCCACAAGCAGCTCTTTGGGCCCTCTGCCATAGCTCCCTTTCACATCAGTGGTTTGCCCCACCCCTCTTATTTCTTTTTGGGACTCCAGCCCAAAGCAGCAGCAAACGAAGGCTGCCTTATGCGTAAATGTGGGGTGAAGGCAGGCACCGGGCAGCTTTGCTCCTGCACTTTCCTCCCACCACCCCTCCTCTCAAAACCGGGCCAGCTGTGGCTGAGCTGGGAGCATGCACACGCATGGAGAGACCCTCCGTAAGTGAGCCACTACCTGCCTTGTGGGCACCTTTTCTGAGCTTTGGCACTCGCTTGAGAAGTCTCCTCGCATGTGCACACAGTCCTGGCTCAGCCACAGCTGTCCCGAGCGTCCTGAGAGGAAGACGGGGAAGAGGGTCACCGTAGAGTGCAGGAGTGAAGCTGCCCTGTACCTGTCTTCATGCCACATTTGCACATAAGGCAGCCTTCGCTTCTGGCCACTTCAGGCTGGAGTCTTCTGTGCATGTGCACGCTCCCGCTCAGCCACAGCCAGCCAGGGAGTTACGAGAGGAGGAGGGGAGGAGGAGGACGGTCACACAAAGGGAGCAGGGAGACACAGACACACACACATACAGAGAGAGAGAGAGAGAGTGATATACAGAGAGGAGATGAGAGAGACATAGAGGGAAACATAGAGAGTGATACATAGAGAGGGGAGAGGGGGGGAGAGAGAGAGAGACACAGGGAGAGAGACACAGAGTGAGGAGAGAGACATAGAGAATAGTTTTGTGGCTGGGTAGGCGTGGCTAGGTGGTCATGTATCTTTTCTTTTATGTACACTGAGAGCATATGCACCAAGACAAATTCCTTGTGTGTCCAATCACACTTGGCCAATAAAAAAATTCTATTCTATTCTATTCTATGTGACTGGTTGGGAGTGAGTGACATTGAGTTGGCCACACCCACCAAGGTTTTGTGTTTTTTTCCTGTAGGAAATAGGTCCAAGTGGCTCTTTGAGTGTTTAGGATTGCCAGCCCCTGGAATAGATGAAGCATGGCACCATTTTACATACTTTACAAGTAGCATATTGTCCAGAAGGGGCCACTGTCTCAAAAGTAGTTTCTTTACAGAAAAAGAAACAATTTAATGATACATACCGTTTCACATAAATCATGCTTTAAAACATAGGAACCTAATTTAATAGACTGGTCTAAGCTGCTTAACTCAGCAGCAAATTCCAGGTAACCATGCTTTGAATTAAATTGAAGCTATATTGTCTGAATTGTCTATAATGGCATCAAAATAACTTGTGGCACCCTAGAGATTAACAAAACAACTTTTATATATACATTTATAAACATTTATAGATACAAACATCCTTCATTAATATTACCTGTTTTCCCAAGAATCTTGGCAATCTTATAAGTCACTTCAATAGAAAATTATCTCTAATAATATTTGTAAAATGTCTAAAACATCACAGAATGTCTTATGTTAGTAGAACATGACTGAAATATTTATTTTAAAATAACGTATCTTTCATTGGAAGTCATAAATAAATTGTCTATTTGTCTATCAGATTAACTCTACTAGAGTAATCATAGTTTCTATATCCTGGATTTTAAATAATTTAGAACAGTCCTGCCAAGCCATATGGACTTCATAAATGAATACAGCACAAATTCATTTACAGTACAGGTAGTCCTCAACTTACGGTACATCCGTTTCTTTAGTGACCTTTGTAGTTACAACAGTACTGGAAAAAATGACTTATGACTGTTTTTCACACTTACGACCATTGCAGCATCCCCATGGTCACATGATCAAAATTCAGATGCTTAGCAACTGACTCATATTTATGATGGTTGCAGTTTCTGGGGGTCATATAATTACCTTTTACATCTTTTTGACAAGCAAAGTCAGCATGAAAGTCAGATTCACTAAATAACTGCAGTAATTCTTTTATTTATTTATTTATTTATTTATTTATTTATTTATTTGTCAAACACAATAGTATATATAAGTATAAGCATGAAATAACTATACGAATTGGATACAATCAAAGGGAACATTAGGACAGGAACGATAGGCACGCTGGTGCTCTTATGCACGCCCCTTACAGACCTCTTAGGAATGGGTCAATTGTAGATAGTCTTTGGTTAAAGCTTTGGGGATTTTGGGAAGAGACCACAGAGTCAGGTAGTACATTCCAGGCATTAACAACTCTATTACTGAAGTCATATTTTCTACAATCAAGATTGGAGCGGTTCACATTAAGTTTAAATCCATTGTGTGCTTGTGTATTGTTGCGATTGAAGCTGAAGTAGTCTTCAACAGGAAGAACATTGTAGCAGATGATTTTATGAGTTATACTCAGGTCATGCCGAAGGCGGCGGAGTTCTAAATTTTCTAAACCCAGGATTTCAAGTCTGGTGGCATAAGGTATTTTGTTGTGATCAGAGGAGTGGAGAACTCTTCTTGTAAAATATTTTTGGACACGCTAAATTGTATTAATGTCCAAAATGAGGTGTGGGTTCCAGACAGGCGAGCTGTATTTGAGAATTGGTCCAGCAAATGTTTTATAAGCTCTGGTTAGTAGCGTAATCTTTCTGGAGAAGAAGCTATGCAAGATTAAGTTTACAACTCTTAAAGCCTTTTTGGTGATGTAGTTGCAGTGGGCTTTGGCACTTAGATCGTTTGATATGAAAATTTCAAGGTCTTTGACGGGTCATCTACAAGATAATGTCCATCAAGCTTGTATTTAGAGTTCTGATTCTTTTTTCCAATGTGTAAGACAGAGCATTTGCTGGTTGAGATTTGTAGTTGCCAAATTTTTGACCATTCCGACACAAAGTCAAGGTCTTTTTGAAGGGTAGTCACATTGTTGGTAGTGTTAAATAGTTTAACATCATCAGCGAAGAGAATACAATTACTTATAATATGGTCATAGAAGTCGTTAATGTATAATATGAATAGTGTTGGTCCTAGAACACTGCTTTGGGGGACACCGCTATTGACAGGAGCGGGATTTGATAGGGCACTGCCTATTTTGACCACTTGTTATCTGTTTGACAGGAACGCTGTTATCCAATTATGGAGGGGTCCGGAGTCACTTAACAACTATGGAAAGAAAGGTCATAAAATGGGGCAAAACTCTTGGCAAGAGAAATTTTGGGATCAAATGGGGTTGTAAGTCTATAACCCACTTCAGAGAGCCAGCTTGGTGTAGTGGTTGAGCTGTAAGACTAGAAAATGAGAGGCAGTGAATTCTACTACTGCTGGTGAAAGCCAGCTGGTGATCTTGAGCCAATTACTCTCTTTCAGACCTAGGAAGCAGAGAGTGGTAAACCACTTCCAAAGTTTTGCCAAGAAAACTTCAGGGACTTATAATATGAGGAACAAAAGATACAAATCAACCACTAAAAAAACCCTAGATAAAACCCAAGAGTCAAACCACAATAAGTTAGTTGGGACAGAAAACATGACAAAATTAAATTGTTTGAAATGACTTGCAAAGTTTCTGCTAGGTGGAGGCCCTAGATACTTATAAGGGGATCAAATTTTTCAAGATAGAAACTGCCACAGAGAAGGCTTGTGACCCTCTCACCCATGACCCACAAACATCTTCTCAATGTTGCAACCAGAATATAAAATGCTCCCTGGCAACCCAAAACAGAGGAAAATCTATGGTGGCATTTCAGCACTTCTGTTTATCATTTTGTTTTTCATCTCCCAAGGATATATAGACTTCATCCCACCAGATGTGAACATAACAACGTTGGTGGGTGCGCCTCGCTTTCCTAATTAGCCAAACAGCCAGCTGGAGCTTTCTTTGCTCCATATAATCTGGGACAGGGTGACCCAATGCGTGGTGTTCCCTGTGGAGGTATAAAACGTCCCTGAAACTTCCTGGAACTAACCACCAAATTTCGTTAGCAAAGTTGATGAGATAAAATATCTTTGTGGGATGAATTGGCAGCAATTTACATATGCTGGCAGTTCCCTGGGAAGCAATCTATTTTATTCAGAAATGGAAACATTTCAACAATTAGGACTCTGAACTGTGCATTCCTTGGTTGTTGTTGTTTTAATAGTATGTGGAACTAAATTGAGATTACCTTGAAAAGCAGAGCGCCTCAAACTACTAAGAAGTTTTATTTTGAAAATTAAAAGAAAGGGACTCTGATTTTTTTTTTACAAGAATACTGTGTATTGCCAACATTATATGCTGCATACCACTTGATAAAAAATAATATATCCAAGTATTTCAATGAGATTATTTAAAGGCTATTTCATAAATGTTTTAACATATGTCTGCTACAGAAGAATGTTCTTTTCCCGGTAATATTTACAAGAAAACATTTGTCTCTTATTGCTTTTCCCTTTTAGGTTTCAGATTTCACAAATGGATGGGAATTGCCAAACTGTTACTGTTAAATTTGCTTATAAGCATTGTACTGCATGTTTATTCAGATGTAAGACCAATAAGTAAACAATCAAATTTCAATAAATAACTCTGAATTAAGACTTTTTTTTGATGATGTACTTAATAGTATTGTAAATATGGGCAAAAGCTTGAACAAAAGCCCTGTAAAATTTTGCTGCCATCTATTGATCATTCGGATTTTTGTTCTACCTATGTGATAATTGTAGATTTATTGAAAATCATACTGTACTAGTACTAAACTATAACAAATAAGTTTACACATCAACAAATTATAATGGCTTAGTGCTGTATATGAATTAGTCCAATATGCCCATGTTTTTATTCAGAGCTAAATTTAAACCAGGACATTTTTTAGATGAAATAACACATTTACGTCACAAATGAAAAAAATCAGCAATAAATAAGTGAAAGTAAATGCCTATGAACAACAGAGACCTTCAAGAACATATGTCTGAATATCCTAATTTTCTTAAATGTTAATAGAATTTCTAATCATACTCTGCTTGTTCTTTTATGTGACAAATGCATATGTTTACTGTGCTGCCCTTTAAGGCATAATCAATGACACCAGTTTGAAACTGGAATCACAGTGTAAAGTATAAAGTATCTGGCATAAAGTAACATGAGTTTTAACTGCTACGTGGTGATATAGCTATGTAACTAAGCCTATACATATTAGCCAGTGAAAATATAGGATAAAATATAGCAAACTACAGAAAAGGATTATAGCTGAGTGGTAACTCTGCTTGTCCCAAGTAGTTGATAGTAAGCATCAGTAATATTAGATATGTTTTTGTTTTTTGTGTGTGATTTGCTTTACTTTTTTATCTGCCAGTTAACTTCAAGTGATTGTCAGTGTATATGTAAGATAAAATTGTGTCCCGTTTAATTTATTTTTATGTTTATCCCTAGTGCTCCCTAAGCTTGGTGGTTTTCTAGATGTTTCATTAGCAAACTAAGTAACATCATAAGTGCTATAAGAGAGTGGAGTTTGCTGTTATTTTCACTAGCGGTTTGCCCTGTCAGTGTTGGTGAAAATATTCTTGGTGGTTCCTTGATTAGGCTGTGCTTGTCTCCATTGGTAGTTCTTTTTTTTTTTTTTTGGTCACAACAGATACGCAAACATTGATATAAAACAACAAGACATCATAAAAGAAAAACATATATATATATATAAGCAAAAATATGCAACAACTATGTTAATTTGATATAATGAAAGGGAACAATAAGACAGGAACGGTAGGCACTTTTGTGCTCTTATGCATGCCCCTTATAGTCCTCTTAGGAATGGGGTGAAGTCAATAATAGACAGTTTCTGGTTGAAGTTTTTGGGATTTTGAGAAGAGACCACAGAGTCAGGTAGTGAGTTCCAAGCGTTAACAACTCTGTTACAGAAGTCATATTTTCTGCAATCAAGTTTGAAGTGGTTGACATTAAGTTTGAATCTATTGTTTGCTCTTGTATTATTGTGATTGAAGCTGAAGTAGTCTTTTACAGGAAGGATATTGCAATAGATGATTCTCTGTGTTAAAAACAGGTCTTGTCGGAGTCGGCGGAGTTCTACGTTTTCTAATCCCAGGATTTCAAGTCTGGTGGTATAAGGTATTTTATTGTTTTCAGAGGAGCGGAGAACTCTTCTTGTAAAATATTTCTGGATGCTTTCAATTGTATTAATGTCAGAGATGTGGTATGGGTTCCAGACAGATGAGCTGTATTCAAGAATAGGTCTAGTAAATGTTTTGTATGCTCTGGTTAGTAGTGTAGAGTTTTTGGAAAAGAAGCTGTGTAAAATTAGGTTTACAACTCATAGAGCCTTTTTTGCTATGTAGTTGCAGTGGGCTTTGGCACTTAGGTCATTTGATATAAAAACTCCAAGGTCTTTAACAGGGTGGGGGTCATCTATAAGGTAATGTCCATCAAGCTTGTACTTATTGTTAGGGTTCTTTTTCCCAATATGTAAGACTGAGCATTTGCTGGTTGAGATTTGGAGTTGCCAAGTTTTAGACCAATCGGATACAAAGTCAAGGTCTTTTTGAAGGGTAGAAGTATTGTTGGTGGTGTTAAATAGTTTGACATCGTCAGCAAAGAGAACACAATAACTTGAGATAAGGTCACAGAGATCACTTATGTATAGTATGAAGAGCGTTGGTCCAAAAATGCTGCCTTGGGGAATGCCACTTTTGACAGGAACAGGATTTGATAGAGCATTGCCAATTTTGACCACTTGTTGTCTGTTTGACAGGAAGGCATTTATCCAATTGTGAAGAGGTCCTGAAATGCCGTAGGATTTTAGTTTTAGGAGAAGTTTATCATGTACTACTGAGTCAAAAGCTTTGCAGAAGTCTATGTAGATTGCATCTATTGCTTTTCCTTGATCAAGGTTAGTAGTCCATATGTTTTTGCAGTGGAGAAGTTGTAAGTTACATGATAATTTTTTTCTGAAACCAAATTGTTTATTAGAGAGAAGGTTGTTTGTTTCTAGGTGGAGTGTAATGGATTGGTTGATGATAGATTCCATTACTTTGCAGGTGACGCAGCATAGAGAGATTGGTCTGTAATTTTCAACTAGGCTGGGATCTCCTTTTTTGAAGATAGGGATGATTGTGGCTAGAGACCAGAGTTTGGGAAGGGAACTAGTCATGAAAGCTTTATTAAAGATAATGTTTAGGGATTCTGCTATATTAATTGAAAGTTTTTTTAAGAAGTATGCACATAGTCCATCAGGTCCAATAGATAATGGTGGTTTCAGGTTGCGAAGAACTTCTTCAACATTATCTTCTGTGAAGTCTATATGTGTTAAGTCCTTGTACTCATTGTTAGTACGATTGGGGAATGTCGGATATGAGCCATCGCTGTTTACAAAGACTGAGCCAAAGAATGTGTTAAAGAGGTTTGCTTTAACTGTTTCATCAGTACATTCTTTGCCGTTAGATTCTTTTACTGGTGGAATGGATCTTGTTTCTTTAAGTTCACAAAATTATAAAGAGCTCCATTGGAATTAGTGCGTAGAAGGTCTTCTTCTTGCTTGGTGTGGTAAATGTTACATTCAGTTTTTATTTGGTTGCAAATATTTCTGTAGCGGTTTTTGAAGTTTGCTACATAGCCCTTTTTGTTTCTTCTCCAGAGGGATTTTTTTTTGGATTGAAGCTTTTTTTATTGATATGGGTAATTTGTTTTTGTTTTTTGTTTTTTATGGTGATTTGTGGTACGTATAGTTTGATAATTTTATTGATTTCAAGTAGGAATACTTTATAGTGGTCTTCTGCAGTAGTACAGGTTGAGAATAGATTTTGCCAATCAAGAAATGAGAGATCATTGTTTATAAGGTCATAGTTGGCTTTTTTAAAATTGTAGTTTGGAGTACTATTATTATGACAATTTATGTGAGGGCGTATATTGAGACAAAAGTCTATCATGCAGTGGTCACTGTTGGAAAAGGGTTCTTTTATTTGTAGTCCATAAATTGAGTTCGTGTTCTTGATTGGGGTATTGTTTACTTGATTGCTTATCTAGCATTAATCTTGGTATTAATCTCTGCTCATCAAGGAAAAGACGTATTTGGGTCTTTTTGTTTCCTTTGGGTCTTTTTAGTTGTCCTTTTGTAATAGTATGTAGATAATTGTTTATTTCTACATGCCTCTGGGTGCACGATATTCTATTTTTGTGTAGAATAGAGGTTGTATCACATAGATCTCTGTGTAGGTGGCTGAGACACACGGCAGAATTTGCATGATGACCTCACTGCAAGTATATTGTCATTCTGATGTCATTGCAGATTGCTGCAAATGTTGTTGCTGTGTGTGATAGTAAATATTTTTATCTACCTTTCTTTATTCATAATCTTTAGGTTTAAACATTTGTATCTGCAGTTACAAGATGGAAAAATATAGAACAGGGGTGTCAAACTCGCATCATCACGGCATTGTCACGTGACATAGAATAGAATAGAATAGAATAGAATAGAATAGAATAGAATAGAATAGAATAGAATAGAATAGAATTTGTTATTGTCCAAGTATGATTGGACACACAAGGAATTTGTCTTGGTGCATATGCTCTCAGTGTACATAAAAGAAAAGATACCTTCATCAAGGTACAACACTTACAAATAATAATAATAATAATAATAATAATAATAATAATAATAATAATAATAATAATAATAATAATAATATCAGAGTTGGAAGGGACCTTGGAGGTCTTCTAGTCCAACTCCCTGCCCAGGCAGGAAACCCTACACCATTTCAGACAAATGGCTATCCAACATTTTCTTAAAAATTTCCAGTGTTGGAGCATTTACAACTTCTGCAGGCAAGTTGTTCCACTGATTAATTGTTCTAACTGTCAGGAAATTTCTCCATAGTTCTAGGTTGCTTCTTGATTAGTTTCCACCCATTGCTTCTTGTTCTACCCTCAGGTGCATTGGAAACTAGTTTGACTCCCTCTTCTTTGTAACAACCCCTGAGATATTGGAACACTGCTATCATGTCTCCCCTAGAGAGAGATTAATGACTCTATTGACTTTGAATAGGAAAACTCTGTAGTGGTCTTCAGCAGTGATACAAGTTGAGAATAGATTTTGCCAGTCAAGAAATGAGTGGTAGGTGTTTATAAGATCATAGTTGGCTTTTTTGAAATTGTAGTTTGGAATACTATTATTATGATGATTTTTGTAAGGGCATATATTGCGACAAAAGTCTATCATGCTGTGGTCACTGTTGGAAAAGGGTTCTTTTATTTGTAGTCCATAAATTGAGTTTGAGTTGTTGCAGAAGATGAGGTCAAGGCAGTTGTTGAGTCTTGAATTGTTAGTTACTAGTTGTTCAAGACCTAGATTTGTAACAGTGTTGTATAGGGTAGTATGGATGGGTTCAGTTGTACATTCATTAGTTATCCAGTTAATAAGAGGTATATTGAGGTCACCCAGGAAGATAAGAGGATATGGGCAAGAGGTAGCCCAAGTTAGTAGTGACGTTAACATGTTAGCATGTGCGATGTCATAGTCAGGGGGTCTGTAGCATAGTAGGAATCAAAGTGTGGTGTTAAGAGACAGGTTGCATACAATAGTTTCCGGGATAGCAAGTTTATGTGCAACCTGAACATTTTTTAGATTCAGTGACTTTTTGTGAAAGATAGCTACTCCACCCCCTTTGTGAGTTTCACAATCTGATCTAAAAACATGGTACTCTTTGTTTGAAATAATGGAGTCAGGGATGGATGAGTTCAGCCATGTTTCGCATATAAATATAATATCAAATGTACCATTTTTAACATGAGGATAAATTCAGGCAATTTGTTTACCATACTTCTTGCGTTTATCAATTTGCATTTAAGATCTGCTACATTTGGTGAAGAGGAAATAAGGGGCGTGCGTACCTATTTGTTGATGATAGTTGGTTGAAGGTTCTGATCCACGAATGTTTGGAAGTTCTGTTCTAAGGGCATTTGAAGGTTGGTTTTTTTGAAGGTTTTTTTTTAAGGTTTTTTGTAGGTTTTTGGAAGGTTTGTTTGAAGGTTTTTTGAAGGTTGGTAATCATAAAGTTACTTCTGGGAAGGATGACACTGCTATAATAATTTATTTTCTTTGATGCTTTTGTAATTTGGTAGTTCTTCCAAATGTACATTTTAATCATCTCATATGCATACATTCCTTTGCAAATATATATTTTAATTCCCTTGCATGTATATGAAGGTATATGTATGTACAGTTTTAAAAAACTGTTTTTTTTCTAGGTTGGCAAAGATGTTATGAGACTTTGCTGGTTCTTTAAACCCTTTATTTTTTCTGCCATCATTTCAACATTTGAAAATGTTGCTATGTGATGCAATGTTGCTAAATATCTGAAAAATAGGTTTAATGAAAAACACCGAGTGCCTGTATTAAGGTCACATATTGATCTTAAAGGAGATCTCAAAAGAGAAAATACCTGATTTTTCATGTGTAAAATGCATCTAACACAACCATATATCTGACACCCATAATGAGTAGAAAGATTACAGGTTTGCCCAAAAGTTAAAAGGATAGGATGGAATGGAGAACAGCCAATGTCATAAATTACAGATTAGTGAAGCTGAAGCTGAAATATTCCTTTTACCAAGAAATGCCATTAAGAAATTACAATGTAGAATGCTATAACAATTGTATTTGACATAACAAAAGAAATTTTTTAAAAAATCTTTAAAAAGGAGGATAGTTTGGTCATATTTCATATGGCAGGCATTTAGGTTTTCACAGGCATATGCCATTGCAGTACAAATCTTTATTGCATTTATTTCAATAAATTCAGTTAAATTCTGATGGGTCTCTGTGTTGAATCAGATCAAATAACCTGATACGATCTTTTTGTTGTTCTTGTTGTTCCATTCAATAATGTCCAATACTTGGAAACTGCCTGGAGAAATCCCTAGAGTTTTCTTAGCAATTCCCATTGTCATCTTCCTGGGCCTGAGAAAAAGTGACTAGCCCAAAGTCATTCAGCTAACTTTATGCCTAAAGTAGAACTTGTGGTCTACTGTCAAGCTCTTCTATCCTCTTACCTTAACCACTTCAACAAACTGGCTTTCTTTGTTTGATATAGAAGATAGATAAGTAAACTGAACTTTCATGTTTTAACTATTTTATTAGTTTATAATATAGCATACAAAGAAAATACAAAATAAATAGTAGGGAAGTTAGGGAAGGGAGAAGAGAGAAGTGAGGGAAAGCAAAGGCCATTGAATTCAAACTCCCTTTGAAATAAGGAGTTTGAAAGCAATAAAATAAGGTAAGTAGTAAGCAGTAGAATTAGGATTAACATCAAACCTCATTTTTTGTTGTTGTTGTTGTTAATTGTGAAGTAGTGTCCCCATGGACAATGTTCTTCCAGGCCTTCCTATCTTCTATCATCCTCTGGCTCATGCCGACTGCTTCAGTGACTCCATCTGGCCACCTTATTCTCTGTCGTCCCGTTCTTTTGCCCTCAATCTTTCCCAGAATTAGGCATTTCTCCGGTGAGTCCTTCTTTCTCATTAGGTGGCCAAAGTATTTCAGTTTCATCTTCAGGATCTGGCTTCTAAAGAGCAGTCAGGGTTAATCTCCTCTAGGACTGACCAGTTTGATTGCCTTGCAGTCCAAGAGACTCTCAGGAATCTTCTCCAGCATCAGAGTTCAAAGGCCTCAATTCTTTGGCATTCAGCCTTTCTTATGCTCCAATTTTCACAGCCATACATTGCAACTGGGAAAACCATAGCCTTGACTATATGCACTTTTGTTGGCAGGATGATGTCTCTGCTTTTTTGAATGCGGTCTAGATTTGACATAGCTTTCCTCCCCAGGAGCAAGCATCTTTTAATTTCTTGGCTGCAGTCCCCATCTGTGGTGATCTTGGAGCCTACGAAAATAAAATCTGTCATTACCTCCATTTCTTCACCATCTATCTGCCAGGAATTGAGAGGACCGGATGCCATGATCTTAGTTTTCTTAATATTGAATTTCAAGCCAACTTTTGCACTATTGCTACCAACCTGCCTTCCATTGAGGACCTGTATACTGCACGAATCAAGAAGAGGGACGTGAAAATATTTACAGATCCCTCACATCCTGGACATAAACTGTTTCAACTCCTACCCTCAAAATCGACGCTATAGTGCACTACATACCAGAACAACTAGACACAAGAACAGTTTTTTCCCAAAGGCCATCACTCTGCTAAACAAATAATTCCCTCAACACTGTCAAACTATTTACTAAATCTGCACTACTATTAATCTTCTCATCGTTCCCATCACCAATCTCTTTCCACTTATGACTGTAACTTTGTTGCTGGTAATCCTTATGATTTATATTGATATATTGACCATCATTTGTGTTGTAAATATTGTACCTTGATGAAGGTATCTTTTTTTTTATGTGCACTGAGAGCATATGCACCAAGACAAATTCCTTGTGTGTCCAATCACACTTGGCCAATAAAAAATTCTGTTCTATTCTATTCTAAAAAGAAGCTCTTTAGTTCCTCTTCACTATCTGCCATGAGAGTGGTATCATCTGCATATCTAAGGTTGTTGATATTTCTCCCGGCAATCTTAATTCCAACTTTTGATTCATATAGCGCCGCTTTTCTCATGATGTGCTCTGCATATAAGTTAAATAGGCAGGGTGACAGTATACAGCCTTGCCGGACTCCTTTTCCAATTTTGAACCAATCAGTGGTTCCGTGTCCAGTTCTCACTGTTGCTTCTTGACCTGCATATAGGTTTCTCAAGAGAAGAATAAGATGGTCTGATACTCCCATCTCTTTAAGAACTTGCTACAATTTGTTGTGATCTACACAATCAAAGGCTTTAGCATAATCGATGATGGAATTCAACTTAAATTTCATTTATGTGTTTGTTCCATGTCTCTGCAGTTTTCAAAGCAGGGAAGAAATCTAAAAATTTTCCCTACTACCAGTTCTGTGGGTGTGGCTTAATTGGTGGGTGTGGCTTGGTAGTCAGGTGACTGGGTAGGTGTGGCCAATAACAATAAATAATAAAAATAAAAAACAAAGTACACAAAACAATAAGAGGTACCAAAAACCAACTTTCACACTTTACACACATATAACACAACACAACTGACTCACAAACAATGTAAAAGCAGCTGCACTTCACCCAAAATGGCCCCTGCAGTAAGCAGGAACCTCACACAGTCACAAAAAACTCAAAAACCAACTTTCACACTTTACACACACACAACACAACACAACAGACTCACACACAATGTAAAAGCAGTGCACTTCACCCAAAATGGCCCCTGCAACAAGCAGGAACCTCACACAGCCACAAAACGCTCAAAAACCAACTTTCACACTTTACACACACACACACAACACAACACAACACAACTGACTCACACACAATGTAAAAGCAGCTGCACTTCACCCAAAATGGCCCCTGCAACAAGCAGGAACCTTTATTTTATTAAATAAAATAAAAATAAATCTAAACAATTTTAACAAAACTAAATACAATAGTCTAAGAACAAAGGATAAGGGATATGAAAAAAAATATTTTAAAACTGAATAGAAAAGCATTCAAGTATACCAACAAGGTTTTTATTTAGAAAACAACAACAATGGAGAACATTACAGAAAAAACATTCACAAAATTCCACATAAAAATGAAGTCAGTATATGTCATCTAAATATTTGAGAAGAATCTTCTTGTTTCAGAGAAGATGGTCCTTCAGCTCTTATTATGTGATTGCAGAATACAAATATTCCTCGTGTTACAGCAGTTTGTTTAATGACCACTTGAAGTTTAATGGCAACGAAAAAAGTGACATGACCATTTTTCACACTTATGTAGCATCTCCATGGCCTTGTGATCAAAATTTAGACACTTCACAACTGACTCACATTTATGATGGTTGTAATGTTCTTTTGCAACCTTCTGACAAGCAAAGTCAAGGGAGAATCCAGATTCACTTAACAACCATGTTACCAACGTAATTGTCTATACACTTAAAAAAAAAACTATTTTAGCATAGGTGTTGTCAGAAAGCAAGCATTCTTTATGAAAAAATATATTTTCATGACTCTCCTGTAAAAAAAAGGCTTTTTAAAAAAGGGGTGGTGGTATATTAAATTAACTATTTAATTCTATAGTGATTTGTTCTCTTAATATCAAAAATGCTGATATAGGTTCTTAAGCAAGTTCATGCATTTTAATATATTTGATTTAATTATTTTTAGTTTTGTATCTTTCATCTAATCCTGACTTTCCTGTTCACATTGATGTGCTAATGACGAAATTGTGTAGCAAAATGAGAGTATGGCAGCTAAAATAAAAATCCTCCTTATACAGTATTAAGTCTTCATTTTGCTATTAATATCTAATTTTCAAAATAATATGAATAGAGTGCATTTATGTCATTGTATGACTACTGGTAGTTGCCTGAACAAGCAAATGTCAAAATATCTGTTTGTATTATATCTTTATTGGCCTTTTCCATGAATGATATCTGCTCTCAAAATAACCACTACATTTTTACAATTGGCAATTGGCATACCAGACTGAAGCAATTGATTGGGATAATGCCGCATACACATTTTATAAACTGAGAAATTCAAAATCATAAAGGTGAATACATAAACCTGCTAAACCCAAACCAAAGAAGCTACATTTTACACAGTTGAGGGCACAGTACAAGTTGTGGTCTTATATGCAAATCAGTCATATGATGCAGAGTGAGATATTGTCAAAATCCATAATTACTGACTTACTGTCTCTGACACTAGAAAGTGAAGAGTACAAAATTAATGCACTGACAGCCTTAATTATATAAACATTTTATTCATGTATTTATCAATCAGATTTAGGTACATTTCACCCTTAGTGTCAATATCTTTTATAAGGGAAAGCATCCCCTAATATAAATCTTTCACAACCCTGAGAATTGTCCTCTCCCACAAAAAGTCCTTCTGGAAGGATTTACATTCCTTACCAGTCAGAAGGCTCTTATTACTATGAAGGTCAGTCATTAGCTCTCTGAGACTTGTTGAGGCCATTTGGAGGTTTATCTATACTCTCAGGGTCACTGAATCAGAGTGCAAATGGGTGTAGAAGCTTTTTGGAGCTATTAAAACAGTTCTTTCAGCTGTCTTCCTTTCTGCAGTTCCAAGAAGGTCCCACACCCATTTGCATTCTGATTCGGGTGTATGTACCGTGAGAGTACAGAGTGGCTAAGGACCAAATGACTGCTAAGGAATATAAATCTTTCCATTCCCCACCACTCAGTCAGAATTGAAGAACTTCTTGGATGAGAAGGGAAACATTTTCAAGGAGGGAAAAAAAACTCAGAAAATCCAGCTGCCTTTTGAAAAAGCACCTTTGAATTAATCTTGACCTGGATAATAAAGAATTCTCATTAAATTCTTGAGAATTAAAGTACAGATAGCCCTCGATTATGACCACAACTGTGCCCAAAATTTCTATTGTTAAACAAAATAGCTAAGTGAATGTTGTCACTGCAGTTGTTAAGTTAGTAACATGGTTTTAAGTGAATCCCCATTGACATTGTTTGTCAGAAGGTCATAAAAGGTGATCACATGACCTGGGAATACTACAACTGCAGTTGCCAAGTGTCCAAATTTTGATCATGGGACCATGGGGATGCTACATGGAAAATGCTCATAGTTCATTTTTTCCAGTGACACTGTGACACTGAATGAATGGTTATAATCAAGGGCTGCCTATAAAAGCAAAACAGGAGAGGAAATTTACAAAACATGACCAAAGTACAACATAATGCCTTACCATTTTCACCATACAGATTTTTCACCACCTGGAAAAGACCTGACATACATGAAACCTGAAGGGCACAAACTAAAGCGACATTAAGACACTCCAAATCATGTGTTATTATGAGGCACTCCTATCTGAAGGTTCTCTGGGTCAAATGTATTTTAGTAAATTAAAAATGTCCATGCAACATTTATATACTAGTACATATATTATAGAATGGAATAACTTTAAAATCTGAATGGAATAACTTTAAAATCTGTACAACAAACACAATAGCTCCACCAGTCTTTCAACTCAACTTTTACAATGTGTTCGTTAACCAGAATTTATACACTGAAGTATCGCTAAAAGTTTTGCATTTTGGAAACAGATTCAGTCCTGTACATTTTGCAGCCTGGGAGAGAGAAGATACCCATCCCATCATGATAGAATAGAAACCTTTATCATACTGTACGTAAAAGTCAATAATAATGAATTGGATTCACAAAATATTTGACTGTATTTTACAAATTCTTGATTCATCATTACTACATGATGAATAAATGCTTCTCGGGTCCAAAGAAAATTTTTGAATCAGTTTTCATTTCCTTTGAACAATGAGATCTAATCTGCTTTATTTCCTGAATCTTCCTTGATCACCAAGATTCACATAAAGCCTCTCCACACTTGACATTTGGATGGCTTCTGATTGGCTTATGAATTCTGTGATCTCACACTGTTGTTCTTGTTGGATAGCTGAACTGATTTAATTTGGAAAGAATTGTTCTGAACAGTTTTCAAGTTGAACCTTGGAGCACAAAGTTTTGAGGTTGGCTAACCTGAAAATAAATGTGAGTTGGGTTGAAATTTTCTCTTAAGATATGGTGACTCAAATAGTTTGGAATATAAAACAAACATAGCCTTAATTTTGCTTGCGGTGCTTTTTATTTTCACATGATCTGTCACTAAAACACTCTCTTGTTCACATGTCCTAATAAATTCCCATTTGGATTTCTGTATATTGGGCTATCTTGGAATCCGATTACAGATTTCAGTTGGCACTGAAGAAAGTTATCTGACTTTTGAAGGTTAACATATAATAAAGGTATTCTGCCAATAGTTTAAAAATACCCTTCATTTTCAATCTGTCTACTTCAGAATCTAAGTAATATAAAGTATTGATCTAAACTTGGGCGTTAATCTGGATAAATTATAAAATGCTGTTTAACTAGTGGAGATAAACATCTTATGATATTTTTGACCACTAACAAAAAGCAGGTTATAAAATGACATTGTAAAATGTATTTAGTACATGAAGAATATGAATCTATGCTTTTTGAAATAGGAGATGGGTCAGGCATACTGACACAATTGGGGCACTAAAAACCTGGCTCTTGTTTTACACCTGGATTCAAATTCTATGGATTCTATGAGTTTGGATTCAAACTCATAGAATCATCTATTGCAATGTCTTTCCTGTTGAAGACTACTTCAGCTTCAGTCACAACAATACAAGAGCAAACAATAGATTTAAATTTAATGTTAACCGCTTCAATTTTGATTGCAGAAAATATGACTTCTGTAACAGAGTTATTAATTCTTGGAACACACTACATGACTCTGTAGTCTCTTCTCAAAATCCCCAAAGCTTTAACCAAAAACTATCTACTATTGACCTCACCTCATTCCTAAAAAGTCTGTAAGGGGCGGGCATAAGAGCACAAACATGCCTACTGTTCCTGTCCTATTGTTTCCTTTCATTATATCCAATTAATATAGTTATTACATACTTATGTTTATATATATGCTTATATATTATATAGTTACTTTCATGCTTATGCTTATATATACTGTTGTGACAAAATAAATAAATAAATAAAATAAACAAATAAATAAAATAAATCTCTAAGCTATTAAATTTAGTGTTGGACCACTATCAATTATATAAATTCTTCCCCCAGCAGCAGGAAGATTTGAAATGCTGTGAAGTTGGATGGCGAAAAACTGTAACAACCTTTTTTTTTCCTTTCCAGAAAATTACCTTAATAACTTTATATCCTAAATATTTTATATGTAGTGTCTGATGATCTATGTGGGGGGAGGGGAAACAAGTGTTGTGCCCCTAGCAGGCTTCAGCACTGAAACTCAGGATCTGACTATGTTGAGCCTCAATCCGAGCTCCAGCTATTCAACTTTCATTTTTGAAGTGGGACGCCGGACTTTTTCCTGCAGATATCTTTCTATAGCGTGTGGAAAGAAAAAAAAAACTTAAGAAGTTACTGAGGAATAGGCTCAGACACACCCCCAACTGTTGTGTTCCCCTCCCCTCCGCGCCCACGCTGCCGCCCAGCTCATAAAACTGCTGGTCGCTCGTCGCCGGGAACAGTTACTGCTCAACGTGGCTCGGGTCTTAGGCTGCCGTTGCGGAGGCAGGCAGCGACGGCTGGGGTTGCCCAGCTGTTCGAGTGCGGCAATGATCCCTCCTCCCAGCTGCGCCTGCCTCATCTCCCCCCACCCAGCAGCCCGTCCCTCCCCTCCGCCGCTCCCGACGCTGCAGCCGCCACCTCCTACTCTTCTTCCTCCCAACCCCCAGCCTCCCTCGACCGCTCGATCTCCATCTCCTCTCGCTGGCTCTCCCGTTCCCGCCGGCGGCCCTGGCAAAGTAGGCACCGCAAGGCGGAGGCGGGAGGAATCTCCATGCAACACCATGACAGGCATCGCCGCCGCCTCCTTCTTCTCCAATACCTGCCGCTTCGGGGGCTGCGGACTTCACTTCCCAACCCTGGTGGAGCTCATCGAGCACATCGAAGACAACCATATCGGTGAGCCAGTGCAGCCGGGTGACGCGGGAGCATCGGGGGTGGGGTGGGGGGGACCCGGCCCGGGGATGGTGGCGGCGGTGGCGGAAAGGGACCCCACTCCCAAGCCGCGCTAGGGCGGAGGATTGGGCGTCAGCGGCATGGAGTGCGGAGCGGGAAAGGAGGGGCGTGGGGTCGAGGGAGCGGGTGGGACTGCAGCCGGGATCGAGCGTGGGATGAATGAGGGTAGAGGCTTGACTGGGAAGGGGGTGCCGGGTTTGGATGGCAGTCAAGCAGGCACGAGGGCGGGTGGGTGTGTTGGAGGGTGGGGAGGATGAGGGAAGGCGGCGGCAAGTAGCTGCAGGAGGTACATGGCCGGGTGGCTGCAAGGCGCATGCAACCGCAAAGACGGCAGCGGTAGAGCGCCGAGACCCGGAGGAGGTGGAGGACGAGTCCAGCACGCCGCCTGCTGCTTCCGCCCCGGCTCTGGCTGTCAGGACTGTGGGGAGGGAGCAGCCGCCGCCGAGGCGGCCATTCCGCTTCCTCCTCCTCCCGCTGTAACGGCGGCGGCGGCGGCGGCGGCTGCGTCCTGTCAGAGCTGTTGCTAGGTGTGGAGGCTAGGATGGCGCGCTCTAGCTCGCGACCCCTCACTGCCGATCATCCCCAGACCGACTTCACCGTGCACCGGAGGGGACTGTTGGAGAAGGCGCCGTGCCGTGCCGAGCCGAGCCAAGCAGGCCGGACGGACGGACGTCGCTTGGAGGGCGCTGGCGGCGGCAGAAGGCGGGGAGGTTAAGAGGCTGCTGCAGGGGTGGCGACGGTGCGGAAGGAGTTGCCTATAAAGCTGCCGGCTGGCGCAGTGTCAGCGCGGCCGTGCGGGACACGCGAGGGGGCAAAGGGTGTGGGAAGTGCACGGTCGAAGCTGCGGTTAACTCCGCCTTGCCTGGTTTCTGGTTGTTTCCAGTGGGAACTGGGCCTCAAAGCCAAGACCTGCAGGCTGCAGAATGAGCACGACTAGATCGTCACCTGTAGCATAGTATCCCCCATTTTTTCCTCTACTGCCAAGCAAATGCTTCTGGAATTCAAAGTGTCCCCCCCTCCCAGTTCTCTGAAAAGGCCAGAAACGGCGCCCACTATGAAATTCAGGCGGCCAGAGTGAACTTGCTGATGGGAAATCAGAACGGTGTTCTCTTTTCAGGGCGTTGGCTTTTAGTTTCTTAATCTATTTTCAAACAGACATTAATAAAGTTCAGGAGGAAATCCCAGAAAAATGATGGTCCTTTACCTAAACTGCTGCTCCTTTATCTAAATGCCTACAAGTGAATGAAATGAGAATTTTGGAGGGTGATTCCAAAATAATTTCAGATTGTAATCCACTAATGCCCTAAAAATAAGACCAACAGGTAATAGAAAATGTGATAACTCCCTTAATTACTTCAGGGAACAGTTAAAATCTTGTGCAGGAGGTTTAGCAATTATTTAGGATACCTTCTTGCTTTCTAAACTTACAGCCTGCAAACTGTTGGGGAGGAGGACATATAGGAATGAAGTTATATAACTGCTGCAAAATAAAGATTTGTCATTTTAAAAGTACTTGTTCTGCTTTGACTTTATATCTCGATCTTGCAAGCTATACTAATTCAGTAAAAATGTAACCAAGTGCCACATTAGGCTGTCCTCTAATGGTGGAGTGGACATGCTGTTCTATTTTATGATTCTCAGAAGAGAGGCCTAAACAGAGGGCAGAAAGAGGATAAAGCGAAAAGTCTATCTAAAGTAAATTCCAGACTTGGACTTAAAACTATGCACTCACTTTTAAAAACTCTGAAATTTTTTGTGAAACCAATTAAAGGTGAACAGGCAGTTTGCCAACAGAGCATTCAGGAAATCAGAATGGCAGCTTCAAGGAGTCTTACTGATTTCAGAGGACTTTCTGATGAATAATTGGGAGCTGCATGCTTAGACCGTTCAGCAGTTAGAGAAAATTCCAAAGTTCCCATATTATTAATATTCATGATACAATATATTTTGTTTCAAAGTTGATGGAATTCAGTCCTGTATCTTACTTGTCAAGATCAGGTCAACATCCTGGCATAGAGCCCACCACTTTTTAAGACCCAGTTTACCATCTAGAGTTGCTATCATTCTGTAATTAATAGCTGATTTTTTCATCTTTACTAATCCAATGCAGTGATGAGAAGGAATTATTCAGCTGCATCTTACTCTTACTTTCACCTCACACAAGCAACAATAATTGCTACACTATGCTACACTATCCCCACTGAATCAAGAGAAAGAGTAAGCAAGTGTTCTAAAGGCTGCATTGGATTTTACTGTGACTGTCAATCAGACTCGGTGGTGGGGAGGGAAGATCTGAGTGTAGGGAGCATTTGTAGTGACTGGAGTCCATTGAGATTCAACAGGGAGAGGAAAGAATAGCCAGTGAAAGTAAAGTCGGTTTTGATACCGTACACATTTTCTTCCCATTCAGTAATACAAATTTTGGTTCAATGGGTTTATGTGTTATAGATGTATACTTACATACTTGTACACATTCTCTGCTAGAAGAAAAATGTGACACTTTTTCCAGATACCCTATCCTTTAATTAGGCCATTATACAAGGTGAGAAAGTTCATGCTGAAGGATGCAGCACATGGGTAGCTATGGGAATATTACAGTATATCACTTATAGCACCATTGCTTTTATAATGACGCCCACATGCAATACAATGTGCTGGTTATCACCCATAAACTCCTACAGGACCAAGTTATTTGCAGCATTGTTTGTTTCCCATTAGAACTCCCATTCCACATACTTTTCCACACATTTTTTGCTCTAAGCCCCATCTGTGCACCAATGTCATTTGGTTGGACCTGGGACATAGACTTTTCCATGGTAGTATCTACCCTTTGGAGTAATGATCTCCCACTGCTCAAGATTTGTTTGGTCCTGATCCTGCTACCCTTTCAGAAGACATTAAAAACTGGGCCAGGAAGTTAAAGGTGTCCATTTCAGAAGATGGTATAATGCATTTGATGCCAGAATATATAAATTTAAAAACAATTTTTAAATCTTTTGATTATTTTTAATATTATGTTAATCACACTACATTGATTTTCCATAATCAATAAAACCAATACATGTTTTAGCTCCTCTCTTAACACAGAGAAGGAGACACCCTAAAAGTTGCCTTCTGAAACATGGACTAATGTTCATCTCTAAAAGAAAGAGAAAGAGAATAAATGGTATTGGTGGAATATTATATTTATCTGCTGATGTTTGAAACATGAAAATACCCAAAGCTAGAGTAGTTTGCAGAGCCCAAGCTGAATTTGGGATCTGGTCCCATATCTAAGGCCTTACTATGAGTAGAAAACCTAAGTTTCAGAAGATCACACTTAGAAGGATTTTTATTCTTGTATTGGACATTTTCTGGACAAGCAGAAGTGTTAAAAGCACATTAAAATGGACTACTCTGTTGCTACTCATTCTTGTCCAGGACCTCCTAAATAGGCCTGCAATCTACTATTCTTTGCTACAAATGTGGATCTGGGAAAGATTAATTTGTTACTATATTACACATACAGAGGGGGGGAGGGAGGGGGGGAGAGAGACAGAGAGAGAGAGAAGTAATGAGTAATTTCCACCTCTGGAATCCTGGTATAAATTACTGCTCCAATTTTTAGGCTGAGTTCACACTGACTAAATTATAAGTGTTAATATTTTAACACTGCAATTTGATATGCAATAACAGGGTAGCCTAAAATAGGCAATCGTTTTATGTTATGGATTTATTTGACATGATAATATTTATGAATATACACTAGTTGGAAGCAGTGTTACTCAGAAGTGCCTATTTAATGTTACCAAAATATTCACTTGTTATAGAGCTTGTCAGCTGTTATTCTCATAAATTTAAGTAACCAGCAAAAAAAAATTCTGCCTTGGGGTGTGAGCATCTCTTTTTAGTCACCCATGTCTTCATTGCTTCATGAGTGGACTATTGCATGCGTTCTACATGGGCTACACTTGAAGACAGTGAAGTGTCTTGGCAGTGGCAGGAGCAGGCCAGATATGTAGCATCTTTGCAGTGGTCACCAACAAGCTAAGTATAATTCAAGTGTTGCTTGTTATCTATAAAGCCCTGTGTGACCTTGGGTCTAGCTCTCTGAGGGACAATACATTTCCTTCAGTAGTTGCTTGTCCTACGTGATCAGGCAGAGTCAATAGTTTTGGGATCCCATCATTCAAGCAGTGCCATCTAATGGTATCCAAGAAGTGCATTTTACCTGTTGCAGCATCTGTCCTCTGGGACAGAATGTACCCTGGACAATTACATGCTCCCTCATTCAACCCACTGCTAGGGCTAGTGATAGAAATTAATGTTTCATTGGGACAAGTATTGTACTTATTTTCCTATAAGATTTTTCTTTCTTTCTTTCTTTTCTTTTTTGCCTTTTATTCTTGTGAAATTGCCCAGAGATGTTTTCGAGTTGAGCTGTTTATGTATTTGATAGATAAATTACTTACAAATTAATAAATTACTTACAAATTAACAGAGTTGGAAGGGCTATTGTAGGTCATCTAGTCTAACCTCCTGCCGGAGCAGGAGACCCTACATCCGTGATGGTGAACCTATGGCACGTGTGCCAGAGATGGCACACAGAGCTTTCTCTGCTAGCACGTGCGCCATTGCCCCAGGTCAGATCTCCATGGAGTTTCTTTCATGAGCTTCTGTTTCCCTGCAAATGACGAAACAGAAGCTCACAAGGGAAACCTCTTGCTGCACCACCTGTGTTGGGATGCCCACCTCCTGTCGGCCAGCTGGTCTACGGGCTTCTGCTGTGCATGCACACATGTCCACACATGCACACGCACATGTCCACACATGCACATATCCATGCATGTCTGTGGATGCGCATATGTCAGTGCATGCACATATGTCAGCACTTTCATGTGCACACACTTTTAATTTGGGATGCGCACATGTGCAGTTTGGGTACTGGTGTCACCATCACTGCCCTATACCATTTCTGACAGCAGTCCAGTATCTTCTTGGAAGCCTCCAGTGAAGCTCACACAACTTCCAAAAGGAAGCTGTTCCATTAGTTGATTGTTCTCACTATCAGAAAATTTCTCCTTATTTCTAGGTTGAATCTCTCAGACACTGTATCCTTATGCAAGGGCATAAAATCCACCTGCCATTTCTGCATATATAAAGTGTGTAAAATACATACACATAATACTCAACAATTAATGCATGCAGAAAATGCATAAATCATGCAAAATGCACACATAAAGTCTGCTTTATCAAATATACACTTTCCTACATCAGTTTATCAAGCTATAGTTTATTCTACTTGTCCGGCAATTGCTTGTTAAAAGACTGCCTTGCTTATCTTTTTAATCTACTCCAAGGCCAGTAAATAAGGAGGCCCCTACGATCTCAACCAATTTGCCTTCTTGAAATTGTAGCTTGCTGTGGACAAAGACTGAATAGCTAGTTTTTGTTTATAGGAAAGTACTTTATCTGTGCACCAATTAGCAGACTTTTTGCCTTCTTCAGACTAAAGCTGTT
Source organism: Ahaetulla prasina (assembly GCF_028640845.1). NCBI lineage: Eukaryota > Metazoa > Chordata > Lepidosauria > Squamata > Colubridae > Ahaetulla > Ahaetulla prasina. Next base: position 102,293,075 of record NC_080542.1, read on the forward strand.
TTTAGCAAACTTCCATCTAATGACCTGCAGTTCAGTTTCTTCTATCCTGCCATTAATTAATAGGTTTTTTTGGTTCTCTCTTTTGAGTCCCAAAATCTTTTTCTAAGATTTTTGGCAGCTTTTCCTCTCAATTCAATTTTTATTCAATCTTAATTTTAATTCTTCACTTTTAATTCTTCTACTTTAATTTTTCATCACTGTGGTTTATTATAGAGCATCTTGAAAGTGTGGGTAGGAAGATTTTGGTTTTGTCTTGGTTGTCCAATATGGCTGAGAGTCATCAAACTATTTTAATAGGATAAGTGGAAGCTATTCCCACTTCTTATGGAGCACAAATACAAAGCAGAGAGTGCATCACATAACTCACCAACCTCCTTGTTAGTTTGGAGGCCCATAATCCTTTACCATTGATCACAGTGTGGTAATAGGAGCTCGCTACCCCACTATGATGGGCCTTAGATATACGAAAAGCAATTTAGGAAGTTAGCACACAAAGCAGCATTTCAGACGCAAGATGCTTCTTCCAAGAGGCAACTGGACTTCCTTGTTTTTTTTTGAAGACATTTCACTTCTCATCCAAGAAGCTTCAAGAAAGTCCAGTTGCCTCTTGGAAAAAGCACGACAACCATGAGCTAGATTTATTTTATTATTTTATTTTTATTTTTTTATTTATTTTTGTCACAACAATATATGTAACTATCATACAGATATATATATATGTATATATATGAAGAAAAAAAGAAAAACAATAGGACAGGAACGGTAGGCACATTAGATGACTGAGAATCTCCATAAACATGTATTTCAGACTGATGCTACAATCATAACCCTTTTGATAACAGAGCCACCTGCCACAACAACTCAATGCTGAATTATGAACTGCAAACATCAAAAAACAATAATTGCCTAGGTACTGAATGTCATTATTAAAAATGGTTTCCCCTCTCCGTTCTCCTTGTTCCCCATACTGCAAACATAAATGTAGCTCTGCCAGATGTTAACTGCCATTTGCTAGAGAATTATAATCTAGCCAATGTACCAGAGTTCATTTAGATTTCCCCAACAGTATTTATAGCTAATGGTTTGTTTTTCTTTACCAGATAAGTAACAGAGACTAAAGAAGTTGCTTGGACCTTTTTTCTCTCAGCGAACTTTCTACATTGCTATTGTTAAAATATTTTTTATCTGTGTACTTTATCTATTCATTCATTGACTCATCAATTTCTTTACTTTGCATGGTGGTTAAACTCACTATGTCTCTGGAAGGTTGCAAAATAATTTTTAAAAAATTAGAAAAATTAATGCACATCAATTTCAACTAATGCACAATGTCCCTTAGAGAGAAACTTATTTAATACTCCAACTCAGTATTGAGGAAGCATCCAATTTTCCAGAGTCTTACAAAAGAGCATTATGATCAGGCCTATCTGATTTTGAAGGGGGGGGTGAAAGAGAGGGGAGGTGAGAGAGAAGGAGGGGGAAGGGATGTGGGGCTTTTCCAGAGAATAGCTTTAATGCCTTTGAGGTCTTTAAAAATATTTTTCATGTGTGAATGTTCTTTTCATTCGAATTTTGTAACTCAGTACTTATTTAGTCCATTTTTCCAACTAGCATTAATCAGCTGCCTGTAATTAAGACTTTGTCTTAATTACAGGCAGGAAAACAAATGTACACTTCAATCAGGACTGTGTCACAGGTTATCTTCCGAGTTAATATTACATTAACAGTAATGTGTGTTTTAAACTCTGTCACTCAGTTTCAAGTGGCTCAGTGATTTCTTTATTAATCCCATATTTAATAGTGGATTGATACATAGAATGTTTTGACACGTTGTTGAGCTGTAGCTTGAACAAATGTCTTCAGGTATATGCAATATAAATTCTGTACAGCACTGAGTCTTACAATCTCTTTCTCACGAGTGAAAATAATTATTCAAGTTCTATGTCTTCTGCCATATTACGTATCTTACATTGCAGCTTTGCCTTCTCATACAATGAATAGCTTGCTATTCTTTTCAGTTATACATATGTTTGCTTATTATGTATAACTGAAATATACATATGAATTGGTTAGATATACTCTTTGATGGGCAGTCATTTTTACTTTAGGGTGCATTGATGCCCAGAAGTGCTTTAGGAATGTTGCATGTCTGTGGTTGCACATGTGTTCTTCCCATACAATTATCTATGATCCCTAACATGCATTAATAATAGCAATAGCTCTTAGACCAGGGATCTGCAACCTTAAACACTCAAATAGCCATTTGGATCCATTTCCCTGGGAGAAATGGGAGCCACAAAACCTGGGTGGGTGTGGCCAACTCAAGATCACTCCCACCCAGTCACATGACACTCCCAGCCACCCCTGCCCAGGTTTTCTGGCTTCCAGTGTCTTCTGTAGAAAATGGGTCCCTCTCTCTCTCTCTCTCTGTTTCTGTCTCCCTCCCTCCCGCTCCCTCATTTCTGTTTTTCTTTCCTTTTCCTCTCCCTCTCCCTCCCTCTCGCTCTTTTTCTTGCTTTCTTTTTCTTTCTCTCTCTCTCTCCACTTCTCTCTCTCATTTGTTTCCCTCTTTTCCCTCTCTCTCATTCTCTCCCTCCAGCTCTGTCTCATTTCTCTCTCCTCCCTTTCTCTCCCCCTTCTATCTCTCATTTGTTTCTCTGTTTTTCCTCTCTCGTTCTCTCCCTCCATCATTTTCTCATTTCTCTCTCATTCCTTCTTTCCCTCTTTCTCTCTCACCCTCTGTCTGTCTGTCTTTCTGTCTTTGTGTCTATTCTCTCTCTCTCTCTGAAAAAGAGTTCAACTCGGTGTGCTCTCCTTGGGGCTCTTCACTACTCCTTTTCTTTCTTCTTGGCAACTTCTCAGAAATCCAGGCTGGCTCAGGAGTGAGCACAAGCCACAGTGGTGGCTTTGCCAAAGATGACCTTCTTCCTCTTTCTTCTCATCACACAACCCACTGGCCAGCTGTTGCGGGGCCTCTACCTCAAGTGAGCAGAGTGGTGCCACCGGCGAAGTTGATTAAAAAGCATCCTCTGGGTGGCTTTAAATCTTGCACAGAGGACGTTCACCACCCAGAGGATGCTTTTCAATCAATTCCGCTGGAGGAGTAAAGAAGCTCAGCGCAGCAGGAAAAGCGGGCTGGCCCCACCAAACCTCACATGCCCACCCAAGGGATCAGGCTCAGAGAAAGCCAGAACACCAAAGACAGTCAGCTGGTCATCCCACTCCCTCCATGCATCTTCGCTGTGCTTTGGCCGAGCCCGGCTGTCACTTGAGATGGGTATCCCTGTTCGTGCGCGCCCTCCTTGCCTTACAGCCGCTGGTCAGGGGGTTGCGTGAGGAGGAGGAGGTGGGTTGTCTTGCAAAGCCACTGCTGCAGCTTGTGTTCGCTCCTCAGCAGGGGACCTGTCCCCCTTTCTGTTGTACCCTCCTCCCAGATCCCATTCCCACCCCACCAGCCCTCGTGTTAGCAAGGTTGGGCTACGTTGGGCACACAGTTGTGTGACTGGGTCGGCAGGGAGCCACAGGAGAGGGGTCAAACACCCGCATGCGGCTCAGGAGCCACGGGTTGACAACACTTGTCTTAGACTTATATACTGCTTCACAGTGCTTTACAGCCCTCTCTAAATGGTTTAGAGAGTAAGAATATTTCCCCCAACAATCTGGGTCCTCATTTTACCAACCTCAGAAGGATGAAAAATTGAGTCAACCTTGAGCTGGTGAGAATCAAACCCCTGGCAGTCAGCAATTAGCCTGCAATGCAGCACTCTTAACCACTGTGCCACCATGGCTCAATAGATCTCATTCTGAAAAGAGTTCCCACAGGGTTTCTCCTTCATTCTGGCCACCCTACCAAATTCCTGCTTCTATTTGTACTTTTTCCACTAAAGCTGTGCTGGTTTCATAGCTGAATTTGTTACATGTATCACAACAGGAATAGGCAATATTTTGGGGCCATTTGGAATTGAACAAGGCATCCTTACAAAACAGCAGTCCTGGGATTCTGTTAGGTCCCCATTTATTAAATAATAGGCATCCTACAACCTTCCTCCCGCCCCAAAAAATCCCAATTGGAACTTTATGGGTCTCAAGGCTTTTGCTACATGTAAATATTAAGCTACGTGCTGCTGTTTTCTTTGCAGCACATCACTTTATTAAGTTTTAAATTTTTAGTTTAGAGGCAGTTTGAGCAGAGAAACCACTAAATCAAGGAAAGTGTCTGGGACATACGGTATTCAACAGTGTCATATTGCTTGCCAATAAATTAGAAGCATTATTTCACTTTTAATTGGTCTTGTTTTATCTCCGTTTCCAGAAAAACCTATTATACCCTTAATTGATAGCTGTGTGCTATCAGGAGTTCTCAAAGGATGGAATGTGACCTGGGAAGTTGTGAACAGCTTGGATGGGGGTTGTAATTATTTTTCTTTTGCAAAATAGAATCAAGTTTTGAAAGCGCTCTTGCCTTGCCTATGTAGCTCTGGCAGTTTGGCCATTACTTTCAAAACCTGCTTCCAGTTTTCCTGGATAAATCCCCAGCTGACTTGCCCAAGCAAAGTAGAGAACAAGCCAACTTTTAAGATGGCTTCCATGTTGCCTGGGCAAGCATGCAAAGTTGGAGGATTCTTAAAAGCCCTTTCTAGTTTAATTGAGAACAGGCTTATATATAGGCAAAGTTGGCAGTAAAGCCCCAAGTGAACTTGGAGACTTATTTTTATTTCTTTACTAAATTTATAAGCTGCTGTAGTAATTATTGACATAATATAATATAAAACTCTACCATTAGCATACTTATTAACATTAAATATAAATGGCATAATTAAGCAAACACCATGTTGCAAAAAAGAACAATAGTTGCTACTTCCTCATTCTTAGGTTTTTTAAAATTCTAATAAGTTTGGGAGGACTCCTTCAGAGGAAAGTTATTTCCTAGAAGGTAGCAATTGAAAAGGACTTCCTCTGAGAAAGAAGGAAACACAGCCCGGTTTTCTAGATCTCATTGGGCATGTAGATACTGTTAGAAATAGGTGATTCGAAAGGTATTCCAAATGTTTCTGTGTCATATAGGCTATAACATACAACATAGAAGCTTCTGGGTTACTGAGAGAATCACCCATTGAGAAAGGAAGATACCATTTCAGAACCATACCGTTCCTCTTCTTGGAGGCAGGGTCAGAAAATACCTGATAGAGGGTATCAAAGGCTTCTGACCAATTGTGAAATTCAGCCGGATCTATCGGGCTCGCACGAACCAGTAGCACCAATGACGGGAGGCTCCCACTATCCATCATTTGACCCTCTGTGCATGCTCATGTGCACGCTCACACTCCCGAACCAGTAGCAAAGTGCTGCTTCTGACAGATAGCTGGCACTCCCCCTATACTGTTCTAAAAAGAGAAAGTCAAAATATGATCAAAGTACTCTCAGGTATACTCAAAGTATACCTGAGGCTGCAACTGGAAACAGATACAGATGAGCCAATTAATTCTCTGCAGTTGTAGCTTCACTAACTTGCATAAAAATATGAGTCTGAAGACAAATTGATTACTGTACAAAAGTTCTCAATTCAAGACTGAAGACTTCTTCAAGGTAAGCAGCAATGCTTAACAATGTTTTCATAAGCAGAGGACTACTTATATATACTTACAAACCTTTTACTTTGACATTAAATGTTTTGCTAGGTTTAGGACTTCAAGCTTTTCCTCAGAGTCATTCTTCTAGCCACACCTTACAAATCATCCCCTCATCAAGTTTCCCCTTCCCTCTGGAACAGGAGTGGGGAACTATAGGTCTTTATGACTTGAGGACTTCAACTTGAAGACTTCAACTCCAACGTAAGGACTTCAACACCCAGAATTCCTGAGTGAGCCATGGCTGGCTCAGGAATTCTGGGAATTAAAATTCGCAAGTCATAAAAGGGCCATAGTTTTCCACTCCTTCCCTAGAGGATCTGTGCTATCAAATCCTACTTTTTGTAAAATTAAGAAACTGATCTCAAAGACATCATGTATAACTTAGTTCCATATAGTTTATCACTTTCTGTTCCCTTAGGGCAGTGATGACGAACCTTTTCAGCACCGAGTGCTCAAACTGTGCACATGCACATGTGGTATGCACATGTGCGCACCAGAGCACCAGAAACACAAAGATCAGCCGGCCGGTGTGCATGCACATGCTGGCCACCGTGTCTTTGGGTTTCCGGTGCACGCATGCGCACACCAGCCACCTGGTCTTTGGGATTCTGGCGCACACATGTACACCGCCAGCTGATCTCTGTGCATGTCAGAATGCCAGAAAATCGAAGACCAGCTAGCCAGTGTGCATGCGCGCACCGGAAACCCAAAAACCAGGTGCCCAGCACGTGCATGCGTACCAGCCAGCTGGTCTCCAATTTGGACACTCAGTGCCGAAAAGATTTGCCATCACTGCCCTAAGGGAACAGAAAGTGATACATTATATGGAACTAAGTTACACATGACGTCTTTGACATCAGTTTCTTAATTTTACAAAAGGTAGGATTTGAGGACAATTAAGTAATTGAGGGAAACCCTCTCTTTCATGTAGCAATCCAAACTAAAACATTAAAGATGCAGAAATTTATAATTCCTGGAAATTCTGAAGCCAGGGAGAAAATCTTAAGTAGTTTATGTTTTTATGAAAAATGTAAATACATGTAGTGTCCTTTTTATGAATTCATTTTGCTGTTGTAAATTATGAAATGCAAATGAAATGTAAGATTACTCATGAAATTATCTTACATTTTATTTCATTGATTTACTACCACAAAGAAAACAATATATGTGACTGTAAAAAAGCAAAATATATGCTAGCTCAGGATATACTTTCTGTTTTTAAGTTTTTAAATAAAAAAAGTAATCTTGATTATATTGAATGATATTAAACTTTCTTTCATGATTTAAAAAAGGTAATTCATGGTAATTCAATGCTGAGAATGCACACATTTCATAAGTCAGTCTTTGAAGTATCGGGTGTATATGTCTGTGGCTAAATCACATAACAATCTTTTGAAAGATAAACAACACCAGAATTCTTCAGAATTAAATTTTAATATTTTAGAAGTATAATTTAACAATACATTAACATGTTCAAATCTTAAATCTCCTCCATCTCCTCCATCTTTTCTTCCATTTCTTGATAAAGTAAACTCATTTTAAGGTTAAAAAAAAAATCAATTTTTTTAAAATGTGATAACTTCAGAACTTTATCCAGTGACTCAATCCTTTTAAAAAATAAAATACAATTGTGAAAAGTTGGAGTTTTTTCTTCCTTCACAGAAGAAAGGTTGAAAAGCGTAAAAATAACAGATTCATAGACCAGATAGAAGAGGATAGTCCCAAGGAACCTAGCAAAATCACTTGGTGCTATACGAATATGGTGCTTGCCATTTTAAGCCATGTCCTCCCATCCAGCCACATACCATACATTTTCTTCCTGCTGCATCTGGAAGCAAACTAAAAGGAAAGGCACTACTTTCAGAACATAGCCCCATAAACCATCTTTAAGCTGGTGGACCATCTTCAACTGTGGGTGGACAGGTAGATTTATTTATTATTTAAATTTTAGATAAATATGGTGACATATCAATCTAAATTTTAGATAAATATGGTGACATATCAATAGTGGTTTTCACTTACCTTTGCTACTGGTTCGGAACTGGGAACACGTGTGTGGCGCTTCTGTGTATGCGCAGAGCATCCATGATGATGTCAGGGTGGCTGGGCGGAGCCTGCCGCCTCCACTACCTGTTCACCCGAACTGGGGCAAACTGGTAGAAACCCACCACTGTGACATATCCCCTTGAAACAGCTAGTGGCTGTCTCTGTGCTAAAACAAAGGTGAATTTGTCCTTTAAGACGAAAAACCTCATGAAAACATTTTTTTTTTGTAATAGCCACTAGAGGCTGCTGATTAACTGAATGGAAGATTCAACACTCTGAACTTTTTTGTGTACAGTCAGCCTTGAACCTGTATTAGTGCTTGATACAATGTCCCCTCCTTTGTGTCCCCTTCAATTTTTCACAACTGTTTTTGTTTCAAGCATTTTGTGTTTTTCTTGATAGACAAATATTATTTTCCTAAGGTCTTTAATTTTATTCCAAATGGAATCACTTTCTCTTTCAAATGCATCATCAATAATTATGGATATACAGGAAGCCCTCAACTTACAATCATTCATTTAGTGACCTTTCTAACACCACTGAAAAAAGGGACCTTGCACTTATGATCGTGGCAGTATCCCCACAGTCATATAATCAAAATTCAGGTGCTTGGCATCCAGCATGGATTTATAATGGTTGCAGCATTCTGGGGTCATGTGATTGCCATTTGTGACTTTGCAAGCTGTCTTCCAACAAGCGCAGGCAAGGAAGGCCAGATTCACTTAATTGTTGCATGATTCAAATGAACAACAAATGCAGCGATTCAGTTAACAGTGCAAAGATCATAATATTGAGCGCCTCTCATTTAATAACTGCCTTGCTTAACAACAGAAAATCTGGGGTTGTAAGTCCTGGTATGTTATGAACTTTCATGTTACAAATTGCATCATAACAAGGAGCTCAAGACTAGTCACTTTTCTTGGCCCAATCCGTGGCAGTCAGGAGTTAATATAATTCTCTGTACCTCTCTAAAACAATAATCAGATAGTCAGCCAAACTGGCAGCATTCTCAGAAATAATTGGATTGGGCAGCTGTTAAGGATTTTTTTTTTCTCTCAGCTAGGGATGATCCCACTGATGATATATGGGGGATGAATCTTTTTCTTGTCCATGAGACTAGTGCCAAACTTAGTAGAAGCTTTAATTAAAGTTTTTGCTTACTTTATATTTACAAGAAGTCAGATTACAGTTTCAGCAACTCATGGAGGGAGAGAAAAACAAACTGCAGTTCAGTGTTTCTCCACCTGGTCCTCGTTAAATTATCATCCCTACAAATTATCATGCTGCTGCTTCTCAAGATAAACTGTTATGCGGAAAGGGAATGAGAAATAGGAAACAAAATTAATTAAATGTCGTTGGTGACAATAGGTTAGACCTAAATCTAATTTATCCTACTGGCATTCACTGTAGCTTTCCAGATTTTTTCTTTCCGGTTACCCTTGATTTCCTGAGTTCATAGAACAGTTATGAACCCTCGCTCTATTTCAGACATCATTACATTAGAAGGGGTCCAGAGATACTTTACTAGAAGAGTTCTTAAATATTCTGCTTGAAATAAAATTCCCTATACCACCAGGCTTGAAATTTTAGGTCTAGATAGCCTCAAACTACGTTGTCTACATTCCAACCTATGCTTAGTTCATAAGATTATTTATCAAAACGTTCTTCCTGTAAATGAGTATTTTTCTTGAGCTTCCCTTTTCTCTTTTTTCATTCATTATTTATGTATTTGTTTTTAATTCATTAAAATATTTTTCATCAAACCACTTGCTATTTATTTACTTTTGTATTCAATTCATATAAATTCATTCATTGCTCATTCATCCTTAATCCTTTTCTTTTCTGTTTTCTTTCATGCACTTTTCCTATTGCCTTCAAATTTTAGCCTTCTCTTGGCATATCCAACTGTTACTTTCATGTAACAAATAAAGTACATTCTGACTTTTTTTTTCTTTCGAAAGATGGTCATTGCTTACAACTGACCTTCTACTAATCACTGTCTTTTTGATAGTATGTCTCAATTAATTTTCCCAATTTTAATAAGCATTCTAGTACTTGTCTATTTTTTCACTATTTCTGTCCAACTTGCAATCCTTCAATCCATTTTCCCTATTAAAGGTGACTATTTTAGACTTTGATGTCTTTGTTTTCAAATGTATACTCCTACAAACAATTTGGGCTTCCGATTAACAATTCTGCACCACTGACTTAAAAAAGGAAACACCCATTTATATCCTGACCCAACACATTTGTAATGTCACAAGCATTTCTTCTACGTACCGGTATTTCCAAAAATGGATTTATAACACAAAAGGAATATCCCTCAGCTCATGTCACTCCTTACTCAATGTTGAACCATGTGCTAAATAATTCAGATGAAACTTTTTTTCTAAATGGACATTTAGAAACGGTTTGCTTTTTTATTCATTCTAGACTCCCAAGCTGCCCGCTCGTGTTTTCTGTATCATGTTTTATTTTTATACATCCAGTCATGTCACCTAATAGAATTAGCATTTTTGCACTATTTTTCTCAAAATATCCAATTTTTTTTTATCATAATTCACTAAACATAATATAGAATTACTGCCAATCTGTGAACCCCTAAGGATCTGTTTTGTGTAGGGGTTAAGGTATTAGACAAGAAACCTGAAGACTATGAGTTTTAGTCCTACTTTAGGAACAAAACCAACTGGGTGACTTTTAGCCAGACATTCTTTCTTACCCTTAGGAAAAAGGAAAAAACAAACCATTTCTGAAAATGTTGTGAAAACAACTGCAGGGAAATGTCCAGGCAGTCATCAGCAGTCAAAACTGACTTGAAAGTATCAAAAAGAAACAGAAAAAAATAATTTCTGCTTTCATATACATTCCCCGCAATATAAATCATACCAACTGATTTTTTACACACATTTTAACCCTTTCATAATTAAATCTGCCATCTCAATTTTATGAATGTATTAACTCCATTCTAGAGGACATCATATTTTATTCACATCGTTTATTATACTGTTCCTCTTGTCTTTGTTTCACAGATACTCGAGATTTCTTCTTTTTCCTTTTTCATGCATTAATTCATGATCTTTATTATATATTCAATTGCAATATTCTATACATTGTGGTCATCACCAGAATATCATGGCTTTGGTCAATAAGTTTTCACACAATGTTTTTTACTAAGACAAAAAGAATAAATTACCAGCCTTGTTTAGACTATAGGTAATCCCTAGTAATAGGTCAAAACTGTCAGTTTGGGAATCTTTTGCCTATATGTCACAAACTCAAAGATTAATTTTATGCTAAGCAGTTTAGGATCTCTAATAAAGAGTGTCTTGCAATCTGATATATTATTGTCTACATCCCATCAATTAGGAGGTAGGTGCGTTGTAGTGACATTTAGGAAATTATATTATCTATAATTGTTAAAGGAACATGTAATTTAGTCATGCAGTAATTATACTTTAAAATGTTTTAAATTGCTTTAAATGTAGCCATATCCTGCAAAATTCTAAGAAAGATAGAACCTCTTAATTCTCTCAGTTTGACAAGTTGGAAAAAAGTTCTGTTGTAGACTGAAGAAATTATCAGCATCGTAATAAAGGTAGTTATGGATGTTGACCATGGATTCTTTCACACGTTCACATTTCTTAAACTAGGTTTTTATGCTCTTCCAGAAGGTTGGGGGTGATATAGGACACGACCACAGAAAGCTGTTCTTCTAGACCCTGCCAGCTGAAATTGCTTGTCTGACGGGGATGGTAGCAAGCCTCTTCAGGCGGAGTGAGTGGGCCTGGCCAAACTTAACATGTTATGGGGAAAATCTTGATTGATCCGGAGCTCTGTTATTGGCTGCAGAGGCCTTCAGGAAAGCCTTGCTGGCTGCAGAAAAAGTGGGCCGGCAAGGCAGGTATCGGGGTGTGCAAGGCCTGCTCCAACTGTCTGAAGGTAAGTAGGGCAGCTCCATCCCCAATCTCCACCCTAGCTTAATTTGGAGTGGGCGGAGTCTTAATTAGGGCATATTTTGGGGGTAAGGCTTATATTGTGCGCACATGTAAAAATCAAGCTAGGACTTACTTTCATAGGTAAGTAGATAGTATTTTTGAGGAAACACAGTATCTATGTGGTCACTAGGAGTGCAAAAACAAAGGATAGAAATAGAATACTTATTAACATAATATTGGTGTTATCAAGATGCAAAATAGGAGGGAGACGACTTCCGGTATCCAGCGGCAACGGACGTCTGGAAGGCTTCTCCTGCCTCCAGCGCCCGAATCCGGCCGCCGCCGAGGCCCTCAGGGGCCAGGTGTTCCGAAAAGGACACCTGCCGCACGGACGGCTCGCCAGGGGTCTCCCAGCCGACATACAGGACTGTGGGGACCGATGCTGGCGCGTCCTAGGCTCGGCGGGGTTCGGAGGCCTCAGGCCGCGGCCATTATTTTGGTCGTCGCCTGGGCGCTGTGCCAGTGACACGGGGCATTGGATTATAACTGCAGCAGCCTGGTGGTGAACAGGGCACGGAGAAGAATTGAGGAGGAGAAGGAAGGGAATATCGGTAAACGTGAGTGGAGTGCCCGGAGTGCGGGGGTTTTCTCCCCTGCGGTTGGAAGGAGCACGAGTTATTCTGGAGAGAGGAGAACTTAAAATAAGAAGATTACCGGTTTTGTGGAGCTCTGGAGAGAAGAGGTGATGGAGAAATTTAGGAGGGAAGGTTTGAGGCCCCTCCTTCTGGGGAACAGTGGTGGCGTCCAGCTTCCGCCTTCACTATGAGAATTTTGATGACATCACTTCCTTCGGCTTCCTGGTTGACTAACTGTACTCTGGACTCGTTGCTCCTGTGAGTGCCCCTGGTGGATCCGGAGGAAATTACAAGGATACTGTGCCTGCCTGAGGATTTTGTATTTTTTTTCCTTAATGGCAAAAGGTCAGAGACCAACTGCTGGAGAGATGGAGAGAATTTTGGAAAAAGTTATCTAATATGGACAAGAAATTGATGAAATAAGAGCAGAAATTGTGACTATCCAAAAGGATTTAAAGGATACTCAACAAGTTTCAGCAGAAAACAAGCAGAAAGTGGAAGGTTTGAGGGTGAGATGGGCAGTGCAGAAAAGAGAGGAGACGACAGGCAATGCTGTGCTTGACCACAGATGGATAAAATGTCTTATTTCCTTAGGTTTCAAAATTTGGAAGAAGTGGACCAAGAAGACTTGAGAGATGTTGTGACTAAATTGTTGGGAGAATTTCTTGGGAGAGGTGTTGATTTCATGAATTGGGATGTGGATCGAGTTTATAGAGTTAATTCATAATATGCACGCATGCAGTTCCCAGAGAGGTTCATGTCAAATTTGTGAGAAGAGAGACGAGATGAAATTCTTAGAAAACATAGGAGTGGGGCACTGATTTACAGGGGCAGGGAGATAGCCATTCTGAGGCAGATTCCCAGACAGGTACGTGAAAAAGAAAGAAAATATTATTTTTGTCAAGCAAATTGTACCAGAAGGGAGTGGGCTTCAGATGGCTGATGCCAGAGGGATTGATGATTTTCCGGGAGGGCATTACGAAAAAATCAGTACAATTGCGGAGGCTACGGCCTATGTGGAGGAACACAAAGCCTTCCTGGAATCAGATGACCCAGGAATTGAAGAAGGGAGGTTATAGATCATGGGGCTGAAGGCCGCTGTTGCGGCCCTGGAGTTGGGTCAGGCTGAACCCAGAGTTCTGAGATCCAAAACTAGGAAGTGATAAAGATATTTGGGATTGTGTTGGTTTTCCTTATTCTCTTTGTACGATATTCTGTTTATTCTTGACTCTTCTTTATTACGTATTTAAAATTTGCAAACTTAGCTACTGTGTCACCTGCTTGCCTTATGGCTGTTGTATGTGTTAAAAATTTGAGTAAAATTTTATTTTAGATAAGAAAATGAAAATTTACCATACCTGATATGTATTTGTATAAACCTTTTTGACTACAAAACTTTTGAATAAAAAGTATAATTAATGCAAAATGATTGAAATTGTCAATATTAATATTTAGTATCAAAATTAACACCCAGAAACCACACTGTTCATACATTTAATACTAATATACTTTTTTTTTTTACATTTATATCCCGCCCTTCTCCGAAGACTCAGGGCGGCTTACACTATGTTAGCAATAGTCTTCATTCTATTTGTATATTTATATACAAAGTCAACTTATTGCCCCCAACAATCTGGGTCCTCATTTTACCTTATAAAGGATGAAAGGCTGAGTCAACCTTGGGCCTGGTGGGACTAGAACCTGCAGTAATTGCAGGCAGCTGCTGTTAATAACAGACTGCATTAGCAGTCTGAGCCACAGAGGCCCATTTAAAAATAAAAAACTTAAATAATTTTAAAAAAACTTGATGGTACATAACTACCCATCAATATGAGTGCATAGTTTTACTGAAGTTCTTTCTAAAAGAAAATATTTTTCTTTTTCCAACATTTTATATCTTGTGTAGTTCACATACATACCCCAACACAAGTCCAAAAACAAAGGATAGAAATAGAATACTTATTAACATAATATTGGTGTTATCAAGATGCAAAATAGGAGGGAGACGACTTCCGGTATCCAGCGGCAACGGACGTCTGGAAGGCTTCTCCTGCCTCCAGCGCCCGAATCCGGCCGCCGCCGAGGCCCTCCGGGGGGCGGGGGTTCGGAAAGGACACCTGCCGCACGGACGGCTCGCCAGGGTCTCCCAGCCGACATACAGGACTGTGGGGACCGATGCTGGCGCGTCCTAGGCTCGGCGGGGTTCGAGGCCTCAGGCGCGGCCATTATTTTGGTCGTCGCCTGGGCGCTGTGCCAGTGACACGGGGCATTGGATTATAACTGCAGCAGCCTGGTGGTGAACAGGGCACGGAGAAGAATTGAGGAGGAGAAGGAAGGGAATATCGGTAAACGTGAGTGGAGTGCCCGGAGTGCGGGGGTTTTCTCCCCTGCGGTTGGAAGGAGCACGAGTTATTCTGGAGAGAGGAGAACTTAAATAAGAAGATTACCGGTTTTGTGGAGCTCTGGAGAGAAGAGGTGATGGAGAAATTTAGGAGGGAAGGTTTGAGGCCCCTCCTTCTGGGGAACAGTGGTGGCGTCCAGCTTCCGCCTTCACTATGAGAATTTTGATGACATCACTTCCTTCGGCTTCCTGGTTGACTAACTGTACTCTGGACTCGTTGCTCCTGTGAGTGCCCCTGGTGGATCCGGAGGAAATTACAAGGATACTGTGCCTGCCTGAGGATTTTGTATTTTTTTTCCTTAATGGCAAAAGGTCAGAGACCAACTGCTGGAGAGATGGAGAGAATTTTGGAAAAGTTATCTAATATGGACAAGAAATTGGATGAAATAAGAGCAGAAATTGTGACTATCCAAAAGGATTTAAAGGATACTCAACAAGGTTCAGCAGAAAACAAAAAAAAAGTCTATTTTAACATACCTAATGAGGAAAAAGCCATCATTTTCTGAAGAAGTCCTATTGACTATAACTCAAGGTACAAGACATGAAATAAAGTATTAAATTTAAAAAGTCATGTTTGAATTTGATCTGAACCCCAACTCTACAATAATTTCAGTTAGTGGAACCAATTCTCCAGAGAAATAGTTGGCTCCCCTTCAAGTGGAATGAAGATAGTTTTTTATTGTGAGTCCTTTAACTTGCATTCTTATATTGAATAAGCGGTTGGTCCTAAATCAGGGGTGAAATCCAGCAGGTTCTGACAGGATCTGGAGAACCTGTAGCAGAAATTTTGAGTAGTTCGGAGAACCAGCAAATGCCACCTCTGACTGGCCCCAGAGTGAGGTGGGAATGGAGATTTTGCAATATCCTTCCCCTGGAGTGGGGTGGAAATGGAGATTTTGCAGTATCCTTTCCCTGCCACACCCATCAAGCCATACCACACCCACCACTGTCCTAAATAGTTTCTTCCATCACAGAGCTAGAAGAAATTATTTAGGCCCAACCACTTATTCAATACATTTTGTGGTAGTTGAAAAAATCTTCGGGTTCATTTCCCAGATATCATCCTTTTCTTCCTTTTTTTTTTTTTTTTTGTTTACATTTATACCCCGCCCTTCTCCGAAGACTCAGGGCGGCTTACAGTGTATAAGGCAATAGTCTCATTCTATTTGTATATTTTTACAAAGTCAACTTATTGCCCCCCCAACAATCTGGGTCCTCATTTTACCTACCTTATAAAGGATGGAAGGCTGAGTCAACCTTGGGCCGGGCTTGAACCTGCAGTAATTGCAGGCTACTGTGTTCTTAATAACAGGCTGTACCAGCCTGAGCTATCCGGCCCTTGAAAGACAATGCTTGCCCTCTTCTGGTTGTCTGATGCTTCACTGATATCTGGGATTTCTTAAAGATAATACTTAATAAGTTCATTCAGACCACAAGTATATCTCTTCTGTGCTGTAAATTTATCTGGCCCAGAATTTAACTTATAGTAAACACCAAGTCAGTAGCAGGAATGAAATCTGATCAAGCTGGTATCTGCTCAAATCTGATCTAGATGTAATACTAAAATGAGGCCTATGATTTAGTGCTTACAGCTCCTTTTTAAGGAGCAGGTGACAGCTTTGGTTAAGAAGACTTTCACAGAAATCCATCATGTTCCAACTGACTGTTGCCTGGATTGTTCGAGTCCCTTCAGACATCCATTCACACCTTATGCACAGATTCCTATAATGTATTCTATATGGGGCTGCCTCCAAGTCACTTGGAGGCAGCCCCATATAGATACAACTGGCCCAAAATTTTATTTGTTTATTAAATTTCTATACCACCCATCTCACTTGAGCGACTTAGAGCAATTTCCTATAGCTAAAGACTAAAAACACAGTTAAAAAGAAGAATTAAGGTTAAAATGTTAAGGTTAAAAGTGAGATTTTTTTTTTTTAATCAGAAGGCTTAAAAGTTAAAGAGGCGGAACAAATTGACTCAATCCTAACTAGATTGAATAGCTGTGATTGTTTGAGTCCCTGGATATTTACCAGAAGGACTTTTTCACCTTTGGTTTTAGATTTTATGGCTGGGGCTGCCTAGTGGATTGAGGGATTCCCTCCCCTTTGTTAATTTTTAAGCCTTCTGATTAGAAAAAAAACCCCTCACTTTTAACCAGTACATTCTGTTTTTAACTGTGACAAATACCAATCTTAATGAAAAATCACTACAGGGGAAGCTAAAATATCCTCTTCCCTGCCAAATCACTTTTTTTTTCATAGACAACTTCTTTCCCTCCATTAGCACCAATGACAGTGTAATATGCTATGTAAGAAGAGCGAAAGCTTTGATCTCTTGTTCTTCCCAGTGATCATCAACTTACTGTTTTCTTTTATGTTGGGAATGAGAAGAAGTAACATGTTCCTCTCCACTTGGTTTGGTTGCAGGAGATCACTAAGGAAAAGTAGATGGGACTTCTGGGTCCTGGTGATTCACAGAGCAGTTTTGTTCCTTTTGGTCCTTTTTTTCCTGTTCAATAGTGTCCAATTCTTGCAGATTTTCTGAACAGAAAACTGTCCGTGCAGTTTTGTTGGCAAAGTTTTTCAACTTGAAGTGGTCCAAGATCACCTAGATGGCTTTGTATATAAGGTAGGACTAGAATCCACAGTCTCCCAGGTTCTAGCCTGATGTCTTAACCACTACGGCAGACTGCTCTCATTCGATACATACATACATACATACATACATACATACATACATATAAAAAAATTTTTTACTACCGGTTCTGTGGGCATGGCTTGGTGGGCATAGTGGTGGCTTGGTGGACGTGGCTTGGTGGGCATGGCAGAGGAAGGATACTGCAAAATCTTCATTCCTACCTCACTCTGGGGCCAACCAGAGATGGTATCTGCCAGTTCTCCAGACTACTCAAAATTTCCGCTACCAGTTTTCCGAACTGCTCAAAATTTCCGCTACCAGTTTTCCAGAACCTGCTGGATTTCACCTCTGATATATACCGGCAAAACAACAAATAGTTGGTATTCAGTTGTTTGCTTTCCAGCTATGATTAGGGAATGATGACAAGTTTGATGCACTATCCCAATCTTTTTCTGGGTGTTGCATGCACTATGCTGGCATTCATATCTATCATCAACAATAACTACAATGGCCTAGTTAGGTAACAACTGAAATGTTGCCAATATACAAAGAACATCTTGTTCATCATCTATTACCACAAATTCTTTAACTGTTTCTCTCAGTTGCCAAAAGGTTGGTCTGGAAGATAAGAGCAACTTTGGTTGATGAGCTTATGAACTTTTCTCAACTTTCTTCACTTCTCATTCCTCAATGAAGTTTTTATGTAAAAACTTACAAACCTTACTGTAAAAATGATTATGATGGTTAAAAGAAGAACAAAGTGTCCATATATTCAATAAAAATCTTCACAGTACTTTTTAATCCTTCCAAATTTCTAAAAACATTGCAGTGAAGAAAATAAAAGCATGATTAGGAAGTAGATAACAACTTTCAGGAAGAAGAAGAATTTATATATTATAAATAATAGTCTTAATATATGTCAACAAGTATATATTACTGCTTTTGTCTAATAAACCTGTCTTTATGCTTTGTATGCTGGATAATTACAAAATGTTTACAGAAGGAATTATACTTTGCCACTAAATATATAACAGCGTTTTCAATGATTGCAGTAAGAATTATATTTGGGTTTTTTAAATTGTATAGATAATATATATTTGAATACTAATCTTAACAAGAGCAAAGAACATTTTAAGAAAAAATATATCAGGAAGGGGTTGTAGAGCGTATCTTGTGCTGTTGGCATATTTCTATTGCCTGTACCAAAACCAGAAAATGACAGTCTGTTAGGAGTATGCATATTGCAATAAGATTTAGAAAAAAAATACAGGACTTGATTACAGGTAGTCCTCAACTTTGAGCCCAAAATCTTTGTTGCTAAGCAAGATAGTTGTTAAATGAGTTTTGCCCCATATCATGACCTTTCTTGCCAGACTGGTTAAGTGAATAACTGCAGTTGATAAGCTAATAACATGATTGTTAAATAAATCTGGCTTCCCATTGACTTTGCTTGTTAGAAGTTCGCAAAAATCAAATATATGACTCTAGGATATTGCAACCTTCATAAATATGAGTCAGTTGCCGTGAATTTTGATCACATGACCATGGAGATGCTGCAACACTTGTAAGTCTGAAAAATGACTATAAGTCTTTTTTTTTTCAATGCCATTGTAACTTTGAACAGGATTTCCTTGTATTTCTTGGTAATCTGCACAAGGTATCAATCATATGCTAGCCTGTTTATTAATATTTTTTGAAAAGATTTGATTTCCAAAGTTCTCAGCCTCCACAACCCCTGAAAGCAGCCTACATACTTAAGATGAAGGAAAATTGTATCCTTTTAAAATTTAACTTAATAAAAGTATCATTTCTGTTGCTATTTTGATTTCACACAGCAGAGGGCAGGGCAACACATACTGGCTCCAAGAGCAGAAAAGCAGATATCAGTTACTGGATTGGAAACAATTTACAGGGGCAGATCTCCAGCTGTTAGTAACTTAATCTTTTAGAATTTTTATGTTAGACAAATAAAATTAATTTAGAAAAATTCCTGCAAGTTAACTTTCATTCTCTTTTATATTACTGTGGCCCCTCTGATATTTACAAACCAAGTTTCTGTCTTATGATTTGTTTGTATGGTATAGGTATGTGTGGGTTTTTGGTTTTTTTTGCATTTATATCCCGCCCTTCTCCAAAGACTCAGGGCGGCTTACATTATGTCAAGCAATAGTCTTCATCCATTTGTATATTATATACAAAGGCAACTTATTGCCCCCAACAATCTGGGTATATATATGTAGGTCTTTGGTTGTTCGGGTTTTCTCCCGTGTAAAATTAGAAGTGTCTTGGCGACGTTTCGACAAAGTCTCATTCGTCATCTTCAGGCTTC